>NW_027309837.1:5000-333954 GCF_047496795.1 Chiloscyllium punctatum | reverse complement strand
GCCCCTCTGTTTCAGCCCCTCTGTTTCTCGCCCTCTGTTTCAGCCCCTCTGTTTCAGCCCCTCTGTTTCAGCCCCTCTTTTTCTCGCCCTCTCTTTCAGCCCCTCTGTTTCAGCCCCTCTGTTTCAGCCCCTCTTTTTCTCGCCCTCTGTTTCAGCCCCACTGTTTCAGCCCCTCTGTTTCTCGCCCTCTGTTTCAGCCCCTCTGTTTCTCGCCCCCTGTTTCTCGCCCCCTGTTTCAGCCCCTCTGTTTCAGCCCCTCTGTTTCTCGCCCCATGTTTCAGCCCCTCTGTTTCAGCCCCTCTGTTTCTCGCCCCCTGTTTCAGCCCCTCTGTTTCTGCCCCTCTGTTTCTCGCCCTCTGTTTCAGCCCCTCTGTTTCTCGCCCTCTGTTTCTCGCCCTCTGTTTCAGCCCCTCTGTTTCAGCCCCTCTGTTTCAGCCCCTCTGTTTCAGCCCCTCTGTTTCTCGCCCTCTGTTTCAGCCCCGCTGTTTCAGCCCCTCTATTTCAGCCCCTCTGTTTCTAGCCCTCTGTTTCAGCCCCTCTGTTTCAGCCCCTCTGTTTCTCGCCCTCTGTTTCTCGCCCCCTGTTTCAGCCCCTCTGTTTCATCCCCTCGGTTTCTCGCCCTCTGTTTCAGCCCCTCTGTTTCAGCCCCTCTGTTTCTCGCCCTCTGTTTCAGCCCCTCTGTTTCTCGCCCTCTGTTTCAGCCCATCTGTTTCAGCCCCTCTGTTTCTCGCCCTCAGTTTCAGCCCCTCGGTTTCAGCCCCTCTGTTTCTCGCCCTCAGTTTCAGCCCCTCTGTTTCAGCCCCTCTGTTTCAGCCCCTCTGTTTCTCGCCCTCTGTTTCTCGCCCTCTGTTTCTCGCCCCCTGTTTCAGCCCCTCTGTTTCAGCCCCTCGGTTTCTCGCCCCCTGTTTCAGCCCCTCTGTTTCAGCCCCTCTGTTTCTCGCCCTCTGTTTCAGCCCCTCTGTTTCTCGCCCTCTGTTTCAGCCCCTCTGTTTCAGCCCCTCTGTTTCAGCCCCTCTGTTCAACCCCTCGGTTTCTCGCTCTCTGTTTCAGCCCCTCTGTTTCAGCCCCTCTGTTTCAGCCCCTCTGTTTCTCGCCCTCTGTTTCAGCCCCTCTGTTTCAGCCCCTCTGTTTCTCGCCCTCTGTTTCAGCCCCTCTGTTTCTCACCCTCTGTTTCAGCCCCTCTGTTTCAGCCCCTCTGTTTCTCGCCCCCTGTTTCAGCCCCTCTGTTTCAGCCCCTCTGTTTCTCGCCCTCTGTTTCAGCCCCTCTGTTTCTCGCCCTCTGTTTCTCACCCTCTGTTTCAGCCCCTCTGTTTCAGCCCCTCTGTTCCAGCCCCTCTGTTTCAGCCCCTCTGTTTCAGCCCCTCTGTTTCTAGCCCTCTGTTTCAGCCCCTCTGTTTCAGCCCCTCTGTTTCAGCCCCTCTGTTTCTCGCCCTCTGTTTCTCGCCCCCTGGTTCAGCCCCACTGTTTCAGCCCCTCGGTTTCTCGCCCTCTGTTTCAGCCCCTCTGTTTCAGCCCCTTTGTTTCAGCCCCTCTGTTTCAGCCCCTCTGTTTCTCGCCCTCTGTTTCAGCCCCTCTGTTTCTCGCCCTCTGTTTCAGCCCCTCTGTTTCAGCCCCTCTGTTTCAGCCCCTCTGTTCAGCCCCTCGGTTTCTCGCCCTCTGTTTCAGCCCCTCGGTTTCTCGCCCTCTGTTTCAGCCCCTCTGTTTCTCACCCTCTGTTTCAGCCCCTCTGTTTCAGCCCCTCTGTTTCAGCCCCTCTGTTTCTCGCCCTCTGTTTCAGCCCCTCGGATTCTCGCTCTCTGTTTCAGCCCCTCTGTTTCAGCCCCTCTGTTTCTCGCACTCTGTTTCAGCCCCTCTGTTTCAGCCCCTCTGTTTCAGCCCCTCTTTTTCTCGCCCACCTTTTCAGCCCCTCTGTTTCAGCCCCTCTGTTTCAGCCCCTCTTTTTCTCGCCCTCTGTTTCAGCCCCACTGTTTCAGCCCCTCTGTTTCTCGCCCTCTGTTTCAGCCCCTCTGTTTCTCGCCCCCTGTTTCTCGCCCCCTGTTTCAGCCCCTCCTTTTCAGCCCATCTGTTTCTCGCCCCATGTTTCAGCCCCTCTGTTTCAGCCCCTCTGTTTCTCGCCCCCTGTTTCAGCCCCTCTGTTTCTGCCCCTCTGTTTCTCGCCCTCTGTTTCAGCCCCTCTGTTTCTCGCCCTCTGTTTCTCGCCCTCTGTTTCAGCCCCTCTGTTTCAGCCCCTCTGTTTCAGCCCCTCTGTTTCAGCCCCTCTGTTTCTCGCCCTCTGTTTCAGCCCCGCTGTTTCAGCCCCTCTATTTCAGCCCCTCTGTTTCTAGCCCTCTGTTTCAGCCCCTCTGTTTCAGCCCCTCTGTTTCAGCCCCTCTGTTTCTCGCCCTCTGTTTCTCGCCCCCTGTTTCAGCCCCTCTGTTTCAGCCCCTCGGTTTCTCGCCCTCTGTTTCAGCCCCTCTGTTTCAGCCCCTCTGTTTCTCGCCCTCTGTTTCAGCCCCTCTGTTTCTCGCCCTCTGTTTCAGCCCATCTGCTTCAGCCCCTCTGTTCAGCCACTCGGTTTCTCGCCCTCTGTTTCAGCCCCTCGGTTTCTCGCCCTCTGTTTCAGCCCCTCTGTTTCAGCCCCTCTGTTTCTCGCCCTCTGTTTCAGCCCCTCTGTTTCTCACCCTCTGTTTCAGCCCCTCTGTTTCAGCCCCTCTGTTTCTTGCCCCCTGTTTCAGCCCCTCTGTTTCAGCCCCTCTGTTTCTCGCCCTCTGTTTCAGCCCCTCTGTTTCTCGCCCTCTGTTTCTCGCCCTCTCTTTCAGCCCCTCTGTTTCAGCCCCTCTGTTTCTCGCCCTCTGTTTCAGCCCCTCGGTTTCTCGCCCTCTGTTTCCGCCCATCTGTTTCTCGCCCTCTGTTTCAGACCCTCTGTTTCAGCTCCTCTGTTTCAGCCCCTCTTTTTCTCACCCACTGTTTCAGCCCCTCTGCTTCTCGCCCTCTGTTTCAGCCCCTCTGTTTCAGCCCCTTGGTTTCTCGCCCTCTGTTTCAGCCCCTCTGTTTCAGCTCCTCCGTTTCAGCCCCTCTGTTTCAGCCCCTCGGTTTCTCGCCCTCTGTTTCAGCCCCTCTGTTTCTCGCCCTCTGTTACAGCCCATCTGTTTCAGCCCCTCTGTTCAGCCACTCGGTTTCTCGCCCTCTGTTTCAGCCCCTCTGTTTCTCGCACTCTGTTTCTCGCCCTCTGTTTCAGACCCTCTGTTTCAGCTCCTCTGTTTCAGCACCTCTTTTTCTCACCCACTGTTTCAGCCCCTCTGCTTCTCGCCCTCTGTTTCAGCCCCTCTGTTTCAGCCCCTCTGTTTCAGCCCCTCTGTTTCAGCCCCTCGGTTTCTCGCCCTCTGTTTCAGCCCCTCTGTTTCAGCTCCTCTGTTTCAGCCCCTCTGTTTCTCGCTCTCTTATTCAGCCCCTCTGTTTCTCGCCCTCTGTTTCAGCCCCTCTGTTTGAGCCCCTCTGTTTCAGCCCCTCTGTTTCTCGCCCTCTGTTTCAGCCCCTCGGTTTCTCGCCCTCTGTTTCAGCCCCTCTGTTTCAGCCCCTCTGTTTCAGCCCCTCTGTTTCTCGCCCTCTGTTTCAACCCCTCGGTTTCTCGCCCTCTGTTTTAGCCCCTCTGTTTGAGCCCCTCTGTTTCAGCCCCTCTGTTTCAGCCCCTCTGTTTCTCACCCTCTGTTTGAGCACCTCGGTTTCTCGCCCTCTGTTTCAGCCCCTCTGTTTCAGCCCCTCTGTTTCACCCCTCGGTTTCTCACCCTCTGTTTCAGCCCCTCTGCTTCAGCCCCTCTGTTTCTCGCCGTCTGTGTCTCGCCCTCTGTTTCTCGCCTTCTGTTTCAGCCCCTCTGTTTCAGCACCTCTGTTTCAGCCCCTCTGTTTCAGCCCCTCTGTTTCTCGCCCTCTGTTTCAGCCCCTCTGTTTCTCGCCCTCTGTTTCAGCCCCTCTGTTTCTCGCACTCTGTTTCAGCCCATCTGTTTCAGCCCCCCTGTTCAGCCGCTCGGTTTCTCGCCCTCTGTTTCAGCACCTCGGTTTCTCGCCCTCTGTTTCAGCCCCTCTGTTTCAGCCCTCTGTTTCAGCCTCTCTGTTTCAGCCCCTCTGTTTTCGCCCTCTGTTTCAGCCCCTCTGTTTCTCGCCCTCTGTTTCAGCCCCTCTGTTTCTCACCCTCTGTTTCAGCCCCTCTGTTTCAGCCCCTCTGTTTCTCGCCCCCTGTTTCAGCCCCTCTGTTTCAGCCCCTCTGTTTCAGCCCCTCTTTTTCTCGCCCTCTGTTTCAGCCCCACTGTTTCAGCCCCTCTGTTTCTCGCCCTCTGTTTCAGCCCCTCTGTTTCTCGCCCCCTGTTTCTCGCCCCCTGTTTCAGCCCCTCCTTTTCAGCCCATCTGTTTCTCGCCCCATGTTTCAGCCCCTCTGTTTCAGCCCCTCTGTTTCTCGCCCCCTGTTTCAGCCCCTCTGTTTCTGCCCCTCTGTTTCTCGCCCTCTGTTTCAGCCCCTCTGTTTCTCGCCCTCTGTTTCTCGCCCTCTGTTTCAGCCCCTCTGTTTCAGCCCCTCTGTTTCAGCCCCTCTGTTTCAGCCCCTCTGTTTCTCGCCCTCTGTTTCAGCCCCGCTGTTTCAGCCCCTCTATTTCAGCCCCTCTGTTTCTAGCCCTCTGTTTCAGCCCCTCTGTTTCAGCCCCTCTGTTTCAGCCCCTCTGTTTCTCGCCCTCTGTTTCTCGCCCCCTGTTTCAGCCCCTCTGTTTCAGCCCCTCGGTTTCTCGCCCTCTGTTTCAGCCCCTCTGTTTCAGCCCCTCTGTTTCTCGCCCTCTGTTTCAGCCCCTCTGTTTCTCGCCCTCTGTTTCAGCCCATCTGCTTCAGCCCCTCTGTTCAGCCACTCGGTTTCTCGCCCTCTGTTTCAGCCCCTCGGTTTCTCGCCCTCTGTTTCAGCCCCTCTGTTTCAGCCCCTCTGTTTCTCGCCCTCTGTTTCAGCCCCTCTGTTTCTCACCCTCTGTTTCAGCCCCTCTGTTTCAGCCCCTCTGTTTCTTGCCCCCTGTTTCAGCCCCTCTGTTTCAGCCCCTCTGTTTCTCGCCCTCTGTTTCAGCCCCTCTGTTTCTCGCCCTCTGTTTCTCGCCCTCTCTTTCAGCCCCTCTGTTTCTCGCCCTCTGTTTCAGCCCCTCGGTTTCTCGCCCTCTGTTTCCGCCCATCTGTTTCTCGCCCTCTGTTTCAGACCCTCTGTTTCAGCTCCTCTGTTTCAGCCCCTCTTTTTCTCACCCACTGTTTCAGCCCCTCTGCTTCTCGCCCTCTGTTTCAGCCCCTCTGTTTCAGCCCCTCGGTTTCTCGCCCTCTGTTTCAGCCCCTCTGTTTCAGCTCCTCCGTTTCAGCCCCTCTGTTTCAGCCCCTCGGTTTCTCGCCCTCTGTTTCAGCCCCTCTGTTTCTCGCCCTCTGTTACAGCCCATCTGTTTCAGCCCCTCTGTTCAGCCACTCGGTTTCTCGCCCTCTGTTTCAGCCCCTCTGTTTCTCGCACTCTGTTTCTCGCCCTCTGTTTCAGCCCCACTGTTTCTGCCCCTCTGTTTCTCGCCCTCTGTTTCAGACCCTCTGTTTCAGCTCCTCTGTTTCAGCACCTCTTTTTCTCACCCACTGTTTCAGCCCCTCTGCTTCTCGCCCTCTCTTTCAGCCCCTCTGTTTCAGCCCCTCTGTTTCAGCCCCTCGGTTTCTTGCCCTCTGTTTCAGCCCCTCTGTTTCAGCTCCTCTGTTTCAGCCCCTCTGTTTCTCGCTCTCTTATTCAGCCCCTCTGTTTCTCGCCCTCTGTTTCAGCCCCTCTGTTTGAGCCCCTCTGTTTCAGCCCCTCTGTTTCTCGCCCTCTGTTTCAGCCCCTCGGTTTCTCGCCCTCTGTTTCAGCCCCTCTGTTTCAGCCCCTCTGTTTCAGCCCCTCTGTTTCTCGCCCTCTGTTTCAACCCCTCGGTTTCTCGCCCTCTGTTTTAGCCCCTCTGTTTAGCCCCTCTGTTTCAGCCCCTCTGTTTCAGCCCCTCTGTTTCTCACCCTCTGTTTGAGCACCTCGGTTTCTCGCCCTCTGTTTCAGCCCCTCTGTTTCAGCCCCTCTGTTTCACCCCTCGGTTTCTCACCCTCTGTTTCAGCCCCTCTGCTTCAGCCCCTCTGTTTCTCGCCGTCTGTTTCTCGCCCTCTGTTTCTCGCCTTCTGTTTCAGCCCCTCTGTTTCAGCACCTCTGTTTCAGCCCCTCTGTTTCAGCCCCTCTGTTTCTCGCCCTCTGTTTCAGCCCCTCTGTTTCTCGCCCTCTGTTTCAGCCCCTCTGTTTCTCGCACTCTGTTTCAGCCCATCTGTTTCAGCCCCCCTGTTCAGCCGCTCGGTTTCTCGCCCTCTGTTTCAGCACCTCGGTTTCTCGCCCTCTGTTTCAGCCCCTCTGTTTCAGCCCTCTGTTTCAGCCTCTCTGTTTCAGCCCCTCTGTTTTCGCCCTCTGTTTCAGCCCCTCTGTTTCTCGCCCTCTGTTTCAGCCCCTCTGTTTCTCACCCTCTGTTTCAGCCCCTCTGTTTCAGCCCCTCTGTTTCTCGCCCCCTGTTTCAGCCCCTCTGTTTCAGCCCCTCTGTTTCTCGGCCTCTGTTTCAGCCCCTCTGTTTCTCGCCCTCTGTTTCTCGCCCTCTGTTTCAGCCCCTCTGTTTCTCGCCCCCTGTTTCAGCCCCTCTGTTTCAGCCCCTCTGTTTCTCGGCCTCTGTTTCAGCCCCTCTGTTTCTCGCCCTCTGTTTCTCGCCCTCTGTTTCAGCCCCTCGGTTTCTCGCCCTCTGTTTCAGCCCCTCTGTTTCAGCCCCTCTGTTTCAGCCCCTCTGTTTCTCGCCCTCTGTTTCAACCCCTCGGTTTCTCGCCCTCTGTTTTAGCCCCTCTGTTTGAGCCCCTCTGTTTCAGCCCCTCTGTTTCAGCCCCTCTGTTTCTCACCCTCTGTTTGAGCACCTCGGTTTCTCGCCCTCTGTTTCAGCCCCTCTGTTTCAGCCCCTCTGTTTCACCCCTCGGTTTCTCACCCTCTGTTTCAGCCCCTCTGCTTCAGCCCCTCTGTTTCTCGCCGTCTGTTTCTCGCCCTCTGTTTCTCGCCTTCTGTTTCAGCCCCTCTGTTTCAGCACCTCTGTTTCAGCCCCTCTGTTTCAGCCCCTCTGTTTCTCGCCCTCTGTTTCAGCCCCTCTGTTTCTCGCCCTCTGTTTCAGCCCCTCTGTTTCTCGCACTCTGTTTCAGCCCATCTGTTTCAGCCCCCCTGTTCAGCCGCTCGGTTTCTCGCCCTCTGTTTCAGCACCTCGGTTTCTCGCCCTCTGTTTCAGCCCCTCTGTTTCAGCCCTCTGTTTCAGCCTCTCTGTTTCAGCCCCTCTGTTTTCGCCCTCTGTTTCAGCCCCTCTGTTTCTCGCCCTCTGTTTCAGCCCCTCTGTTTCTCACCCTCTGTTTCAGCCCCTCTGTTTCAGCCCCTCTGTTTCTCGCCCCCTGTTTCAGCCCCTCTGTTTCAGCCCCTCTGTTTCTCGGCCTCTGTTTCAGCCCCTCTGTTTCTCGCCCTCTGTTTCTCGCCCTCTGTTTCAGCCCCTCTGTTTCAGCCCCTCTGTTTCTCGCCCTCTGTTTCAGCCCCTCGGATTCTCGCCCTCTGTTTCCGCCCATCAGTTTCTCGCCCTCTGTTTCAAACCCTCTGTTTCAGCTCCTCTGTTTCAGCCCCTCTTTTTCTCACCCACTGTTTCAGCCCCTCTGTTTCTAGCCCTCTGTTTCAGCCCCTCTGTTTCTCACCCTCTGTTTCAGCCCCTCGGTTTCTCGCCCTCTGTTTCAGCCCCTCTGTTTCAGCCCCTCTGTTTCAGCCCCTCGGTTTCTCGCCCTCTGTTTCAGCCCCTCTGTTTCAGCTCCTCCGTTTCAGCCCCGCTGTTTCAGCCCCTCGGTTTCTCGCCCTCTGTTTCAGCCCCTCTGTTTCTCGCCCTCTGTTTCAGCCCATCTGTTTCAGCCCCTCTGTTCAGCCACTCGGTTTCTCGCCCTCTGTTTCAGCCCCTCTGTTTCTCGCCCTCTGTTTCTCGCCCTCTGTTTCAGCCCCACTGTTTCTGCCCCTCTGTTTCTCGCCCTCTGTTTCAGACCCTCTGTTTCAGCTCCTCTGTTTCAGCACCTCTTTTTCTCACCCACTGTTTCAGCCCCTCTGCTTCTCGCCCTCTGTTTCAACCCCTCTGTTACAGCCCCTCTGTTTCAGCCCCTCTGTTTCAGCGCCTCGGTTTCTCGCCCTCTGTTTCAGCCCCTCTGTTTCAGCTCCTCTGTTTCAGCCCCTCTGTTTCTCGCTCTCTTATTCAGCCCCTCTGTTTCTCGCCCTCTGTTTCAGCCCCTCTGTTTGAGCCCCTCTGTTTCAGCCCCTCTGTTTCTCGCCCTCTGTTTCAGCCCCTCGGTTTCTCGCCCTCTGTTTCAGCCCCTCTGTTTCAGCCCCTCGGTTTCAGCCCCTCTGTTTCTCGCCCTCTGTTTCAACCCCTCCGGTTCTCGCCCTCTGTTTTAGCCCCTCTGTTTGAGCCCCTCTGTTTCAGCCCCTCTGTTTCAGCCCCTCTGTTTCTCACCCTCTGTTTGAGCACCTCGGTTTCTCGCCCTCTGTTTCAGCCCCTCTGTTTCAGCCCCTCTGTTTCACCCCTCGGTTTCTCACCCTCTGTTTCAGCCCCACTGTTTCAGCCCTTCTGTTTCTCGCCCTCTGTTTCTGCCCCGCTGTTTCAGCCCCTCTGTTTATCGCCCTCTGTTTCTCGCCCCCTGTTTCAGCCCCTCTGTTTCAGCCCCTCTGTTTCAGCCCCTCTGTTTCTCGCCCTCAGTTTCAGCCCCTCTGTTTCAGCCCCTCTGTTTCAGCCCCTCTGTATCAGCCCCTCGGTTTCTCGCCCTCTGTTTCTCGCCCCCTGTTTCAGCCCCTCTGTTTCAGCCCCTCGGTTTCTCGCCCTCTGTTTCAGCCCCTCGGTTTCTCGCCCTCTTTTTCAGCCCCTCTGTTTCAGCCCCTCTGTTTCTCGCCCTCTGTTTCAGCCCCTCTGTTTCTCGCCCTCTGTTTCAGCCCCTCTGTTTCTCACCCTCTGTTTCAGCCCCTCTGTTTCAGCCCCTCTGTTTCAGCCCCTCTGTTTCGCGCCCACTGTTTCAGCCCCTCGGATTCTCGCCCTCTGTTTCAGCCCCTCTGTTTCAGCCCCTCTGTTTCTCGCCCTCTGTTTCAGCCCCTCTGTTTCAGCCCCTCTGTTTCAGCCCCTCTTTTTCTCGCCCTCCTTTTCAGCCCCTCTGTTTCAGCCCCTCTGTTTCAGCCCCTCTTTTTCTCGCCCTCTGTTTCAGCCCCACTGTTTCAGCCCCTCTGTTTCTCGCCCTCTGTTTCAGCCCCTCTGTTTCTCGCCCCCTGTTTCTCGCCCCCTGTTTCAGCCCCTCCTTTTCAGCCCATCTGTTTCTCGCCCCATGTTTCAGCCCCTCTGTTTCAGCCCCTCTGTTTCTCGCCCCCTGTTTCAGCCCCTCTGTTTCTGCCCCTCTGTTTCTCGCCCTCTGTTTCAGCCCCTCTGTTTCTCGCCCTCTGTTTCTCGCCCTCTGTCTCTCGCCCTCTGTTTCAGCCCCTCTGTTTCAGCCCCTCTGTTTCAGCCCCTCTGTTTCTCGCCCTCTGTTTCAGCCCCGCTGTTTCAGCCCCTCTATTTCAGCCCCTCTGTTTCTAGCCCTCTGTTTCAGCCCCTCTGTTTCAGCCCCTCTGTTTCAGCCCCTCTGTTTCTCGCTCTCTGTTTCTCGCCCCCTGTTTCAGCCCCTCTGTTTCAGCCCCTCGGTTTCTCGCCCTCTGTTTCAGACCCTCTGTTTCAGCCCCTCTGTTTCTCGCCCTCTGTTTCAGCCCCTCTGTTTCTCGCCCTCTGTTTCAGCCCATCTGCTTCAGCCCCTCTGTTCAGCCACTCGGTTTCTCGCCCTCTGTTTCAGCCCCTCGGTTTCTCGCCCTCTGTTTCAGCCCCTCTGTTTCAGCCCCTCTGTTTCTCGCCCTCTGTTTCAGCCCCTCTGTTTCTCACCCTCTGTTTCAGCCCCTCTGTTTCAGCCCCTCTGTTTCTTGCCCCCTGTTTCAGCCCCTCTGTTTCAGCCCCTCTGTTTCTCGCCCTCTGTTTCAGCCCCTCTGTTTCTCGCCCTCTGTTTCTCGCCCTCTCTTTCAGCCCCTCTGTTTCAGCCCCTCTGTTTCTCGCCCTCTGTTTCAGCCCCTCGGTTTCTCGCCCTCTGTTTCCGCCCATCTGTTTCTCGCCCTCTGTTTCAGACCCTCTGTTTCAGCTCCTCTGTTTCAGCCCCTCTTTTTCTCACCCACTGTTTCAGCCCCTCTGCTTCTCGCCCTCTGTTTCAGCCCCTCTGTTTCAGCCCCTCGGTTTCTCGCCCTCTGTTTCAGCCCCTCTGTTTCAGCTCCTCCGTTTCAGCCCCTCTGTTTCAGCCCCTCGGTTTCTCGCCCTCTGTTTCAGCCCCTCTGTTTCTCGCCCTCTGTTACAGCCCATCTGTTTCAGCCCCTCTGTTCAGCCACTCGGTTTCTCGCCCTCTGTTTCAGCCCCTCTGTTTCTCGCACTCTGTTTCTCGCCCTCTGTTTCAGCCCCACTGTTTCTGCCCCTCTGTTTCTCGCCCTCTGTTTCAGACCCTCTGTTTCAGCTCCTCTGTTTCAGCACCTCTTTTTCTCACCCACTGTTTCAGCCCCTCTGCTTCTCGCCCTCTGTTTCAGCCCCTCTGTTTCAGCCCCTCTGTTTCAGCCCCTCTGTTTCAGCACCTCGGTTTCTCGCCCTCTGTTTCAGCCCCTCTGTTTCAGCTCCTCTGTTTCAGCCCCTCTGTTTCTCGCTCTCTTATTCAGCCCCTCTGTTTCTCGCCCTCTGTTTCAGCCCCTCTGTTTGAGCCCCTCTGTTTCAGCCCCTCTGTTTCTCGCCCTCTGTTTCAGCCCCTCGGTTTCACGCCCTCTGTTTCAGCGCCTCTGTTTCAGCCCCTCTGTTTCAGCCCCTCTGTTTCTCGCCCTCTGTTTCAACCCCTCGGTTTCTCGCCCTCTGTTTTAGCCCCTCTGTTTCACCCCTCGGTTTCTCACCCTCTGTTTCAGCCCCTCTGCTTCAGCCCCTCTGTTTCTCGCCGTCTGTTTCTCGCCCTCTGTTTCTCGCCTTCTGTTTCAGCCCCTCTGTTTCAGCACCTCTGTTTCAGCCCCTCTGTTTCAGCCCCTCTGTTTCTCGCCCTCTGTTTCAGCCCCTCTGTTTCTCGCCCTCTGTTTCAGCCCCTCTGTTTCTCGCACTCTGTTTCAGCCCATCTGTTTCAGCCCCCCTGTTCAGCCGCTCGGTTTCTCGCCCTCTGTTTCAGCACCTCGGTTTCTCGCCCTCTGTTTCAGCCCCTCTGTTTCAGCCCTCTGTTTCAGCCTCTCTGTTTCAGCCCCTCTGTTTTCGCCCTCTGTTTCAGCCCCTCTGTTTCTCGCCCTCTGTTTCAGCCCCTCTGTTTCTCACCCTCTGTTTCAGCCCCTCTGTTTCAGCCCCTCTGTTTCTCGCCCCCTGTTTCAGCCCCTCTGTTTCAGCCCCTCTGTTTCTCGGCCTCTGTTTCAGCCCCTCTGTTTCTCGCCCTCTGTTTCTCGCCCTCTGTTTCAGCCCCTCTGTTTCAGCCCCTCTGTTTCTCGCCCTCTGTTTCAGCCCCTCGGATTCTCGCCCTCTGTTTCCGCCCATCAGTTTCTCGCCCTCTGTTTCAAACCCTCTGTTTCAGCTCCTCTGTTTCAGCCCCTCTTTTTCTCACCCACTGTTTCAGCCCCTCTGTTTCTAGCCCTCTGTTTCAGCCCCTCTGTTTCTCACCCTCTGTTTCAGCCCCTCGGTTTCTCGCCCTCTGTTTCAGCCCCTCTGTTTCAGCCCCTCTGTTTCAGCCCCTCGGTTTCTCGCCCTCTGTTTCAGCCCCTCTGTTTCAGCTCCTCCGTTTCAGCCCCGCTGTTTCAGCCCCTCGGTTTCTCGCCCTCTGTTTCAGCCCCTCTGTTTCTCGCCCTCTGTTTCAGCCCATCTGTTTCAGCCCCTCTGTTCAGCCACTCGGTTTCTCGCCCTCTGTTTCAGCCCCTCTGTTTCTCGCCCTCTGTTTCTCGCCCTCTGTTTCAGCCCCACTGTTTCTGCCCCTCTGTTTCTCGCCCTCTGTTTCAGACCCTCTGTTTCAGCTCCTCTGTTTCAGCACCTCTTTTTCTCACCCACTGTTTCAGCCCCTCTGTTTCAGCTCCTCTGTTTCAGCCCCTCTGTTTCTCGCTCTCTTATTCAGCCCCTCTGTTTCTCGCCCTCTGTTTCAGCCCCTCTGTTTGAGCCCCTCTGTTTCAGCCCCTCTGTTTCTCGCCCTCTGTTTCAGCCCCTCGGTTTCTCGCCCTCTGTTTCAGCCCCTCTGTTTCAGCCCCTCGGTTTCAGCCCCTCTGTTTCTCGCCCTCTGTTTCAACCCCTCCGGTTCTCGCCCTCTGTTTTAGCCCCTCTGTTTGAGCCCCTCTGTTTCAGCCCCTCTGTTTCAGCCCCTCTGTTTCTCACCCTCTGTTTGAGCACCTCGGTTTCTCGCCCTCTGTTTCAGCCCCTCTGTTTCAGCCCCTCTGTTTCACCCCTCGGTTTCTCACCCTCTGTTTCAGCCCCACTGTTTCAGCCCTTCTGTTTCTCGCCCTCTGTTTCTGCCCCGCTGTTTCAGCCCCTCTGTTTATCGCCCTCTGTTTCTCGCCCCCTGTTTCAGCCCCTCTGTTTCAGCCCCTCTGTTTCAGCCCCTCTGTTTCTCGCCCTCAGTTTCAGCCCCTCTGTTTCAGCCCCTCTGTTTCAGCCCCTCTGTTTCAGCCCCTCGGTTTCTCGCCCTCTGTTTCTCGCCCCCTGTTTCAGCCCCTCTGTTTCAGCCCCTCGGTTTCTCGCCCTCTGTTTCAGCCCCTCGGTTTCTCGCCCTCTTTTTCAGCCCCTCTGTTTCAGCCCCTCTGTTTCTCGCCCTCTGTTTCAGCCCCTCTGTTTCTCGCCCTCTGTTTCAGCCCCTCTGTTTCTCACCCTCTGTTTCAGCCCCTCTGTTTCAGCCCCTCTGTTTCAGCCCCTCTGTTTCGCGCCCACTGTTTCAGCCCCTCGGATTCTCGCCCTCTGTTTCAGCCCCTCTGTTTCAGCCCCTCTGTTTCTCGCCCTCTGTTTCAGCCCCTCTGTTTCAGCCCCTCTGTTTCAGCCCCTCTTTTTCTCGCCCTCCTTTTCAGCCCCTCTGTTTCAGCCCCTCTGTTTCAGCCCCTCTTTTTCTCGCCCTCTGTTTCAGCCCCACTGTTTCAGCCCCTCTGTTTCTCGCCCTCTGTTTCAGCCCCTCTGTTTCTCGCCCCCTGTTTCTCGCCCCCTGTTTCAGCCCCTCCTTTTCAGCCCATCTGTTTCTCGCCCCATGTTTCAGCCCCTCTGTTTCAGCCCCTCTGTTTCTCGCCCCCTGTTTCAGCCCCTCTGTTTCTGCCCCTCTGTTTCTCGCCCTCTGTTTCAGCCCCTCTGTTTCTCGCCCTCTGTTTCTCGCCCTCTGTTTCAGCCCCTCTGTTTCAGCCCCTCTGTTTCAGCCCCTCTGTTTCAGCCCCTCTGTTTCTCGCCCTCTGTTTCAGCCCCGCTGTTTCAGCCCCTCTATTTCAGCCCCTCTGTTTCTAGCCCTCTGTTTCAGCCCCTCTGTTTCAGCCCCTCTGTTTCAGCCCCTCTGTTTCTCGCTCTCTGTTTCTCGCCCCCTGTTTCAGCCCCTCTGTTTCAGCCCCTCGGTTTCTCGCCCTCTGTTTCAGCCCCTCTGTTTCAGCCCCTCTGTTTCTCGCCCTCTGTTTCAGCCCCTCTGTTTCTCGCCCTCTGTTTCAGCCCATCTGCTTCAGCCCCTCTGTTCAGCCACTCGGTTTCTCGCCCTCTGTTTCAGCCCCTCGGTTTCTCGCCCTCTGTTTCAGCCCCTCTGTTTCAGCCCCTCTGTTTCTCGCCCTCTGTTTCAGCCCCTCTGTTTCTCACCCTCTGTTTCAGCCCCTCTGTTTCAGCCCCTCTGTTTCTTGCCCCCTGTTTCAGCCCCTCTGTTTCAGCCCCTCTGTTTCTCGCCCTCTGTTTCAGCCCCTCTGTTTCTCGCCCTCTGTTTCTCGCCCTCTCTTTCAGCCCCTCTGTTTCAGCCCCTCTGTTTCTCGCCCTCTGTTTCAGCCCCTCGGTTTCTCGCCCTCTGTTTCCGCCCATCTGTTTCTCGCCCTCTGTTTCAGACCCTCTGTTTCAGCTCCTCTGTTTCAGCCCCTCTTTTTCTCACCCACTGTTTCAGCCCCTCTGCTTCTCGCCCTCTGTTTCAGCCCCTCTGTTTCAGCCCCTCGGTTTCTCGCCCTCTGTTTCAGCCCCTCTGTTTCAGCTCCTCCGTTTCAGCCCCGCTGTTTCAGCCCCTCGGTTTCTCGCCCTCTGTTTCAGCCCCTCTGTTTCTCGCCCTCTGTTACAGCCCATCTGTTTCAGCCCCTCTGTTCAGCCACTCGGTTTCTCGCCCTCTGTTTCAGCCCCTCTGTTTCTCGCACTCTGTTTCTCGCCCTCTGTTTCAGCCCCACTGTTTCTGCCCCTCTGTTTCTCGCCCTCTGTTTCAGACCCTCTGTTTCAGCTCCTCTGTTTCAGCACCTCTTTTTCTCACCCACTGTTTCAGCCCCTCTGCTTCTCGCCCTCTGTTTCAGCCCCTCTGTTTCAGCCCCTCTGTTTCAGCCCCTCTGTTTCAGCACCTCGGTTTCTCGCCCTCTGTTTCAGCCCCTCTGTTTCAGCTCCTCTGTTTCAGCCCCTCTGTTTCTCGCTCTCTTATTCAGCCCCTCTGTTTCTCGCCCTCTGTTTCAGCCCCTCTGTTTGAGCCCCTCTGTTTCAGCCCCTCTGTTTCTCGCCCTCTGTTTCAGCCCCTCGGTTTCTCGCCCTCTGTTTCAGCCCCTCTGTTTCAGCCCCTCTGTTTCAGCCCCTCTGTTTCTCGCCCTCTGTTTCAACCCCTCGGTTTCTCGCCCTCTGTTTTAGCCCCTCTGTTTGAGCCCCTCTGTTTCAGCCCCTCTGTTTCAGCCCCTCTGTTTCTCACCCTCTGTTTGAGCACCTCGGTTTCTCGCCCTCTGTTTCAGCCCCTCTGTTTCAGCCCCTCTGTTTCACCCCTCGGTTTCTCACCCTCTGTTTCAGCCCCTCTGCTTCAGCCCCTCTGTTTCTCGCCGTCTGTTTCTCGCCCTCTGTTTCTCGCCTTCTGTTTCAGCCCCTCTGTTTCAGCACCTCTGTTTCAGCCCCTCTGTTTCAGCCCCTCTGTTTCTCGCCCTCTGTTTCAGCCCCTCTGTTTCTCGCCCTCTGTTTCAGCCCCTCTGTTTCTCGCACTCTGTTTCAGCCCATCTGTTTCAGCCCCCCTGTTCAGCCGCTCGGTTTCTCGCCCTCTGTTTCAGCACCTCGGTTTCTCGCCCTCTGTTTCAGCCCCTCTGTTTCAGCCCTCTGTTTCAGCCTCTCTGTTTCAGCCCCTCTGTTTTCGCCCTCTGTTTCAGCCCCTCTGTTTCTCGCCCTCTGTTTCAGCCCCTCTGTTTCTCACCCTCTGTTTCAGCCCCTCTGTTTCAGCCCCTCTGTTTCTCGCCCCCTGTTTCAGCCCCTCTGTTTCAGCCCCTCTGTTTCTCGCCCTCTGTTTCAGCCCCTCTGTTTCTCGCCCTCTGTTTCTCGCCCTCTGTTTCAGCCCCTCTGTTTCAGCCCCTCTGTTTCTCGCCCTCTGTTTCAGCCCCTCGGATTCTCGCCCTCTGTTTCCGCCCATCAGTTTCTCGCCCTCTGTTTCAAACCCTCTGTTTCAGCTCCTCTGTTTCAGCCCCTCTTTTTCTCACCCACTGTTTCAGCCCCTCTGCTTCTCGCCCTCTGTTTCAGCCCCTCTGTTTCAGCCCCTCGGTTTCTCGCCCTCTGTTTCAGCCCCTCTGTTTCAGCTCCTCCGTTTCAGCCCCGCTGTTTCAGCCCCTCGGTTTCTCGCCCTCTGTTTCAGCCCCTCTGTTTCTCGCCCTCTGTTTCAGCCCATCTGTTTCAGCCCCTCTGTTCAGCCACTCGGTTTCTCGACCTCTGTTTCAGCCCCTCTGTTTCTCGCCCTCTGTTTCTCGCCCTCTGTTTCAGCCCCACTGTTTCTGCCCCTCGGTTTCTCGCCCTCTGTTTCAGACCCTCTGTTTCAGCTCCTCTGTTTCAGCACCTCTTTTTCTCACCCACTGTTTCAGCCCCTCTGCTTCTCGCCCTCTGTTTCAACCCCTCTGTTACAGCCCCTCTGTTTCAGCCCCTCTGTTTCAGCCCCTCGGTTTCTCGCCCTCTGTTTCAGCCCCTCTGTTTCAGCTCCTCTGTTTCAGCCCCTCTGTTTCTCGCTCTCTTATTCAGCCCCTCTGTTTCTCGCCCTCTGTTTCAGCCCCTCTGTTTGAGCCCCTCTGTTTCAGCCCCTCTGTTTCTCGCCCTCTGTTTCAGCCCCTCGGTTTCTCGCCCTCTGTTTCAGCCCCTCTGTTTCAGCCCCTCGGTTTCAGCCCCTCTGTTTCTCGCCCTCTGTTTCAACCCCTCCGGTTCTCGCCCTCTGTTTTAGCCCCTCTGTTTGAGCCCCTCTGTTTCAGCCCCTCTGTTTCAGCCCCTCTGTTTCTCACCCTCTGTTTGAGCACCTCGGTTTCTCGCCCTCTGTTTCAGCCCCTCTGTTTCAGCCCCTCTGTTTCACCCCTCGGTTTCTCACCCTCTGTTTCAGCCCCACTGTTTCAGCCCTTCTGTTTCTCGCCCTCTGTTTCTGCCCCGCTGTTTCAGCCCCTCTGTTTATCGCCCTCTGTTTCTCGCCCCCAGTTTCAGATCCTCTGTTTCAGCCCCTCTGTTTCAGCCCCTCTGTTTCTCGCCCTCAGTTTCAGCCCCTCTGTTTCAGCCCCTCTGTTTCAGCCCCTCTGTTTCAGCCCCTCGGTTTCTCGCCCTCTGTTTCTCGCCCCCTGTTTCAGCCCCTCTGTTTCAGCCCCTCGGTTTCTCGCCCTCTGTTTCAGCCCCTCTGTTTCAGCCCCTCTGTTTCTCGCCCTCTGTTTCAGCCCCTCTGTTTCTCGCCCTCTGTTTCAGCCCATCTGCTTCAGCCCCTCTGTTCAGCCACTCGGTTTCTCGCCCTCTGTTTCAGCCCCTCGGTTTCTCGCCCTCTGTTTCAGCCCCTCTGTTTCAGCCCCTCTGTTTCTCGCCCTCTGTTTCAGCCCCTCTGTTTCTCGCCCTCTGTTTCAGCCCCTCTGTTTCTCACCCTCTGTTTCAGCCCCTCTGTTTCAGCCCCTCTGTTTCTTGCCCCCTGTTTCAGCCCCTCTGTTTATCGCCCTCTGTTTCTCGCCCCCTGTTTCAGATCCTCTGTTTCAGCCCCTCTGTTTCAGCCCCTCTGTTTCTCGCCCTCAGTTTCAGCCCCTCTGTTTCAGCCCCTCTGTTTCAGCCCCTCTGTTTCAGCCCCTCGGTTTCTCGCCCTCTGTTTCTCGCCCCCTGTTTCAGCCCCTCTGTTTCAGCCCCTCGGTTTCTCGCCCTCTGTTTCAGCCCCTCTGTTTCAGCCCCTCTGTTTCTCGCCCTCTGTTTCAGCCCCTCTGTTTCTCGCCCTCTGTTTCAGCCCATCTGCTTCAGCCCCTCTGTTCAGCCACTCGGTTTCTCGCCCTCTGTTTCAGCCCCTCGGTTTCTCGCCCTCTGTTTCAGCCCCTCTGTTTCAGCCCCTCTGTTTCTCGCCCTCTGTTTCAGCCCCTCTGTTTCTCGCCCTCTGTTTCAGCCCCTCTGTTTCTCACCCTCTGTTTCAGCCCCTCTGTTTCAGCCCCTCTGTTTCAGCCCCTCTGTTTCTTGCCCTCTGTTTCAGCCCCTCTGTTTCTCGCCCTCTGTTTCTCGCCCTCTCTTTCAGCCCCTCTATTTCAGCCCCTCTGTTTCTCGCCCTCTGTTTCAGCCCCTCGGTTTCTCGCCCTCTGTTTCCGCCCATCTGTTTCTCGCCCTCTGTTTCAGACCCTCTGTTTCAGCTCCTCTGTTTCAGCCCCTCTTTTTCTCACCCACTGTTTCAGCCCCTCTGCTTCTCGCCCTCTGTTTCAGCCCCTCTGTTTCAGCCCCTCGGTTTCTCGCCCTCTGTTTCAGCCCCTCTGTTTCAGCTCCTCCGTTTCAGCCCCTCTGTTTCAGCCCATCGGTTTCTCGCCCTCTGTTTCAGCCCCTCTGTTTCTCGCCCTCTGTTACAGCCCATCTGTTTCAGCCCCTCTGTTCAGCCACTCGGTTTCTCGCCCTCTGTTTCAGCCCCTCTGTTTCTCGCACTCTGTTTCTCGCCCTCTGTTTCAGCCCCACTGTTTCTGCCCCTCTGTTTCTCGCCCTCTGTTTCCGCCCCTCTGTTTCAGCCCCTCTGTTTCAGCCCCTCTGTTTCAGCCCCTCGGTTTCTCGCCCTCTGTTTCAGCCCCTCTGTTTCAGCTCCTCTGTTTCAGCCCCTCTGTTTCTCGCTCTCTTATTCAGCCCCTCTGTTTCTCGCCCTCTGTTTCAGCCCCTCTGTTTGAGCCCCTCTGTTTCAGCCCCTCTGCTTCTCGCCCTCTGTTTCAGCCCCTCGGTTTCTCGCCCTCTGTTTCAGCCCCTCTGTTTCAGCCCCTCGGTTTCAGCCCCTCTGTTTCTCGCCCTCTGTTTCAACCCCTCGGTTTCTCGCCCTCTGTTTTAGCCCCTCTGTTTGAGCCCCTCTGTTTCAGCCCCTCTGTTTCAGCCCCTCTGTTTCTCACCCTCTGTTTGAGCACCTCGGTTTCTCGCCCTCTGTTTCAGCCCCTCTGTTTCAGCCCCTCTGTTTCACCCCTCGGTTTCTCACCCTCTGTTTCAGCCCCTCTGCTTCAGCCCCTCTGTTTCTCGCCGTCTGTTTCTCGCCCTCTGTTTCTCGCCTTCTGTTTCAGCCCCTCTGTTTCAGCACCTCTGTTTCAGGCCCTCTGTTTCAGCCCCTCGGTTTCTCGCCCTCTGTTTCAGCCCCTCTGTTTCTCGCCCTCTGTTTCAGCCCCTCTGTTTCTCGCACTCTGTTTCAGCCCATCTGTTTCAGCCCCCCTGTTCAGCCGCTCGGTTTCTCGCCCTCTGTTTCAGCACCTCGGATTCTCGCCCTCTGTTTCAGCCCCTCTGTTTCAGCCCTCTGTTTCAGCCTCTCTGTTTCAGCCCCTCTGTTTTCGCCCTCTGTTTCAGCCCCTCTGTTTCTCGCCCTCTGTTTCAGCCCCTCTGTTTCTCACCCTCTGTTTCAGCCCCTCTGTTTCAGCCCCTCTGTTTCTCGCCCCCTGTTTCAGCCCCTCTGTTTCAGCCCCTCTGTTTCTCGGCCTCTGTTTCAGCCCCTCTGTTTCTCGCCCTCTGTTTCTCGCCCTCTGTTTCAGCCCCTCTGTTTCAGCCCCTCTGTTTCTCGCCCTCTGTTTCAGCCCCTCGGATTCTCGCCCTCTGTTTCCGCCCATCAGTTTCTCGCCCTCTGTTTCAAACCCTCTGTTTCAGCTCCTCTGTTTCAGCCCCTCTTTTTCTCACCCACTGTTTCAGCCCCTCTGCTTCTCGCCCTCTGTTTCAGCCCCTCTGTTTCAGCCCCTCGGTTTCTCGCCCTCTGTTTCAGCCCCTCTGTTTCAGCTCCTCCGTTTCAGCCCCTCTGTTTCAGCCCCTCGGTTTCTCGCCCTCTGTTTCAGCCCCTCTGTTTCTCGCCCTCTGTTTCAGCCCATCTGTTTCAGCCCCTCTGTTCAGCCACTCGGTTTCTCGCCCTCTGTTTCAGCCCCTCTGTTTCTCGCCCTCTGTTTCTCGCCCTCTGTTTCAGCCCCACTGTTTCTGCCCCTCGGTTTCTCGCCCTCTGTTTCAGACCCTCTGTTTCAGCTCCTCTGTTTCAGCACCTCTTTTTCTCACCCACTGTTTCAGCCCCTCTGCTTCTCGCCCTCTGTTTCAGCCCCTCTGTTACAGCCCCTCTGTTTCAGCCCCTCTGTTTCAGCCCCTCGGTTTCTCGCCCTCTGTTTCAGCCCCTCTGTTTCAGCTCCTCTGTTTCAGCCCCTCTGTTTCTCGCTCTCTTATTCAGCCCCTCTGTTTCTCGCCCTCTGTTTCAGCCCCTCCGTTTGAGCCCCTCTGTTTCAGCCCCTCTGTTTCTCGCCCTCTGTTTCAGCCCCTCGGTTTCTCGCCCTCTGTTTCAGCCCCTCTGTTTCAGCCCCTCGGTTTCAGCCCCTCTGTTTCTCGCCCTCTGTTTCAACCCCTCCGGTTCTCGCCCTCTGTTTCAGCCCCTCTGTTTGAGCCCCTCTGTTTCAGCCCCTCTGTTTCAGCCCCTCTGTTTCTCACCCTCTGTTTGAGCACCTCGGTTTCTCGCCCTCTGTTTCAGCCCCTCTGTTTCAGCCCCTCTGTTTCACCCCTCGGTTTCTCACCCTCTGTTTCAGCCCCACTGTTTCAGCCCTTCTGTTTCTCGCCCTCTGTTTCTGCCCCGCTGTTTCAGCCCCTCTGTTTATCGCCCTTTGTTTCTCGCCCCCTGTTTCAGCCCCTCTGTTTCAGCCCCTCTGTTTCAGCCCCTCTGGTTCTCGCCCTCAGTTTCAGCCCCTGTGTTTCAGCCCCTCTGTTTCAGCCCCTCTGTTTCAGCCCCTCGGTTTCTCGCCCTCTGTTTCTCGCCCCCTGTTTCAGCCCCTCTGTTTCAGCCCCTCGGTTTCTCGCCCTCTGTTTCAGCCCCTCTGTTTCAGCCCCTCTGTTTCTCGCCCTCTGTTTCTCGCCCTCTGTTTCTCGCCCTCTGTTTCAGCCCCTCTGTTTCAGCCCCTCTGTTTCAGCCCCTCTGTTCAGCCCCTCGGTTTCTCGCCCTCTGTTTCAGCCCCTCTGTTTCAGCCCCTCTGTTTCAGCCCCTCTGTTTCTCGCCCTCTATTTCAGCCCCTCTGTTTCTCGCCCCCTGTTTCAGCCGCTCTGTTTCAGCCCCTCTGTTTCTCGCCCTCTGTTTCAGCCCCTCTGTTTCTCGCCCTCTGTTTCTCGCCCTCTGTTTCAGCCCCTCTGTTTCAGCCACTCTGTTCCAGCCCCTCTGTTTCAGCCCCTCTGTTTCAGCCCCTCTGTTTCTAGCCCTCTGTTTCAGCCCCTCTGTTTCAGCCCCTCTGTTTCAGCCCCTCTGTTTCTCGCCCTCTGTTTCTCGCCCCCTGTTTCAGCCCCACTGTTTCAGCCCCTCGGTTTCTCGCCCTCTGTTTCAGCCCCTCTGTTTCAGCCCCTTTGTTTCAGCCCCTCTGTTTCAGCCCCTCTGTTTCTCGCCCTCTGTTTCAGCCCCTCTGTTTCTCGTCCTCTGTTTCAGCCCCTCTGTTTCAGCCCCTCTGTTTCAGCCCCTCTGTTCAGCCCCTCGGTTTCTCGCCCTCTGTTTCAGCCCCTCGGTTTCTCGCCCTCTGTTTCAGCCCCTCTGTTTCAGCCCCTCTGTTTCTCGCCCTCTGTTTCAGCCCCTCTGTTTCTCGCCCTCTGTTTCAGCCCCTCTGTTTCTCACCCTCTGTTTCAGCCCCTCTGTTTCAGCCCCTCTGTTTCAGCCCCTCTGTTTCTCGCCCTCTGTTTCAGCCCCTCGGATTCTCGCCCTCTGTTTCAGCCCCTCTGTTTCAGCCCCTCTGTTTCTCGCCCTCTGTTTCAGCCCCTCTGTTTCAGCCCCTCTGTTTCAGCCCCTCTTTTTCTCGCCCTCTCTTTCAGCCCCTCTGTTTCAGCCCCTCTGTTTCAGCCCCTCTTTTTCTCGCCCTCTGTTTCAGCCCCACTGTTTCAGCCCCTCTCTTTCTCGCCCTCTGTTTCAGCCCCTCTGTTTCTCGCCCCCTGTTTCTCGCCCCCTGTTTCAGCCCCTCTCTTTCAGCCCCTCTGTTTCTCGCCCCATGTTTCAGCCCCTCTGTTTCAGCCCCTCTGTTTCTCGCCCCATGTTTCAGCCCCTCTGTTTCAGCCCCTTTGTTTCAGCCCCTCTGTTTCAGCCCCTCTGTTTCAGCCCCTCTGTTTCAGCCCCTCTGTTCAGCCCCTCGGTTTCTCGCCCTCTGTTTCAGCCCCTCGGTTTCCCGCCCTCTGTTTCAGCCCCTCTGTTTCAGCCCCTCTGTTTCTCGCCCTCTGTTTCAGCCCCTCTGTTTCTCGCCCTCTGTTTCAGCCCCTCTGTTTCTCACCCTCTGTTTCAGCCCCTCTGTTTCAGCCCCTCTGTTTCAGCCCCTCTGTTTCTCGCCCTCTGTTTCAGTCCCTCGGATTCTCGCCCTCTGTTTCAGCCCCTCTGTTTCAGCCCCTCTGTTTCTCGCCCTCTGTTTCAGCCCCTCTGTTTCTCGCCCTCTGTTTCAGCCCCTCTGTTTCAGCCCCTCTGTTTCAGCCCCTCTGTTCAGCCCCTCGGTTTCTCGCCCTCTGTTTCAGCCCCTCGGTTTCTCGCCCTCTGTTTCAGCCCCTCTGTTTCAGCCCCTCTGTTTCTCGCCCTCTGTTTCAGCCCCTCTGTTTCTCGCCCTCTGTTTCAGCCCCTCTGTTTCTCACCCTCTGTTTCAGCCCCTCTGTTTCAGCCCCTCTGTTTCAGCCCCTCTGTTTCTCGCCCTCTGTTTCAGTCCCTCGGATTCTCGCCCTCTGTTTCAGCCCCTCTGTTTCAGCCCCTCTGTTTCTCGCCCTCTGTTTCAGCCCCTCTGTTTCAGCCCCTCTGTTTCAGCCCCTCTTTTTCTCGCCCTCTCTTTCAGCCCCTCTGTTTCAGCCCCTCTGTTTCAGCCCCTCTTTTTCTCGCCCTCTGTTTCAGCCCCACTGTTTCAGCCCCTCTCTTTCTCGCCCTCTGTTTCAGCCCCTCTGTTTCTTGCCCCCTGTTTCTCGCCCCCTGTTTCAGCCCCTCTCTTTCAGCCCCTCTGTTTCTCGCCCCATGTTTCAGCCCCTCTGTTTCAGCCCCTCTGTTTCTCGCTCCCTGTTTCAGACCCTCTGTTTCAGCCCCTCTGTTTCTCGCCCTCTGTTTCAGCCCCTCTGTTTCTCGCCCTCTGTTTCTCACCCTCTGTTTCAGCCCCTCTGTTTCAGCCCCTCTGTTTCAGCCCCGCTGTTTCAGCCCCTCTGTTTCAGCCCCTCTGTTTCTCGCCCTCTGTTTCTCGCCCTCTGTTTCTCACCCTCTGTTTCAGCCCCTCTGTTTCTCACCCTCTGTTTCAGCCCCGCTGTTTCAGCCCCTCTGTTTCAGCCCCTCTGTTTCTCGCCCTCTGTTTCTCGCCCCCAGTTTCAGCCCCTCTGTTTCAGCCCCTCTGTTTCTCGCCCTCTGTTTCAGCCCCTCTGTTTCAGCCCTTCTGTTTCAGCCCCTCTGCTTCAGCCCCTCTGTTTCTCGCCGTCTGTTTCTCGCCCTCTGTTTCTTGCCTTCTGTTTCAGCCCCTCTGTTTCAGCACCTCTGTTTCAGCCCCTCTGTTTCAGCCCCTCGGTTTCTCGCCCTCTGTTTCAGCCCCTCTGTTTCTCGCCCTCTGTTTCAGCCCCTCTGTTTCTCGCACTCTGTTTCAGCCCATCTGTTTCAGCCCCCCTGTTCAGCCCCTCGGTTTCTCGCCCTCTGTTTCAGCCCCTCGGTTTCTCGCCCTCTGTTTCAGCCCCTCTGTTTCAGCCCTCTGTTTCAGCCCCTCTGTTTCAGCAACTCTGTTTCTCGCCCTCTGTTTCAGCCCCTCTGTTTCTCGCCCTCTGTTTCAGCCCCTCTGTTTCTCACCCTCTCTTTCAGCCCCTCTGTTTCAGCCCCTCTGTTTCTCGCCCTCTGTTTCAGCCCCTCTGTTTCAGCCCCTCTGTTTCAGCCCCTCTTTTTCTCGCCCTCCTTTTCAGCCCCTCTGTTTCAGCCCCTCTGTTTCAGCCCCTCTTTTTCTCGCCCTCTGTTTCAGCCCCACTGTTTCAGCCCCTCTGTTTCTCGCCCTCTGTTTCAGCCCCTCTGTTTCTCGCCCCCTGTTTCTCGCCCCCTGTTTCAGCCCCTCCTTTTCAGCCCCTCTGTTTCTCGCCCCATGTTTCAGCCCCTCTGTTTCAGCCCCTCTGTTTTTTCGCCCCCTGTTTCAGCCCCTCTGTTTCTGCCCCTCTGTTTCTCGCCCTCTGTTTCAGCCCCTCTGTTTCTCGCCCTCTGTTTCAGCCCCGCTGTTTCAGCCCCTCTATTTCAGCCCCTCTGTTTCTAGCCCTCTGTTTCAGCCCCTCTGTTTCAGCCCCGCTGTTTCAGCCCCTCTATTTCAGCCCCTCTGTTTCTAGCCCTCTGTTTCAGCCCCTCTGTTTCAGCCCCTCTGTTTCAGCCCCTCTTTTTCTCGCCCTCTGTTTCAGCCCCACTGTTTCAGCCCCTCTGTTTCTCGCCCTCTGTTTCAGCCCCTCTGTTTCTCGCCCCCTGTTTCTCGCCCCCTGTTTCAGCCCCTCCTTTTCAGCCCCTCTGTTTCTCGCCCCATGTTTCAGCCCCTCTGTTTCAGCCCCTCTGTTTCTCGCCCTCTGTTTCAGCCCCTCTGTTTCAGCCCCTCTGTTTCTCGCCCTCTGTTTCAGCCCCTCTGTTTCTCGCCCTCTGTTTCAGCCCATCTGTTTCAGCCCCACTGTTCAGCCACTCGGTTTCTCGCCCTCTGTTTCAGCCCCTCTTTTTCTCGCCCTCTGTTTCTCGCCCTCTGTTTCAGCCCCACTGTTTCTGCCCCTCTGTTTCAGCCCCTCTGTTTCTCGCCCTCTGTTTCAACCCCTCGGTTTCTCGCCCTCTGTTTCAGCCCCTCTGTTTCAGCCCCTCTGTTTCAGCCCCTCTGTTTCTCGCCCTCTGTTTCAACCCCTCGGTTTCTCGCCCTCTGTTTTAGCCCCTCTGTTTGAGCCCCTCTGTTTCAGCCCCTGTGTTTCAGCCCCTCTGTTTCTCACCCTCTGTTTGAGCACCTCGGTTTCTCGCCCTCTGTTTCAGCCCCTCTGTTTCAGCCCCTCTGTTTCACCCCTCGGTTTCTCACCCTCTGTTTCAGCCCCTCTGCTTCAGCCCCTCTCTTTCTCGCCGTCTGTTTCTCGCCCTCTGTTTCTCGCCTTCTGTTTCAGCCCCTCTGTTTCAGCACCTCTGTTTGAGGCCCTCTGTTTCAGCCCCTCGGTTTCTCGCCCTCTGTTTCAGCCCCTCTGTTTCTCGCCCTCTGTTTCAGCCCCTCTGTTTCTCGCACTCTGTTTCAGCCCATCTGTTTCAGCCCCCCTGTTCAGCCGCTCGGTTTCTCGCCCTCTGTTTCAGCACCTCGGTTTCTCGCCCTCTGTTTCAGCCCCTCTGTTTCAGCCCTCTGTTTCAGCCTCTCTGTTTCAGCCCCTCTGTTTTCGCCCTCTGTTTCAGCCCCTCTGTTTCTCGCCCTCTGTTTCAGCCCCTCTGTTTCTCACCCTCTGTTTCAGCCCCTCTGTTTCAGCCCCTCTGTTTCTCGCCCCCTGTTTCAGCCCCTCTGTTTCAGCCCCTCTGTTTCTCGGCCTCTGTTTCAGCCCCTCTGTTTCTCGCCCTCTGTTTCTCGCCCTCTGTTTCAGCCCCTCTGTTTCAGCCCCTCTGTTTCTCGCCCTCTGTTTCAGCCCCTCGGATTCTCGCCCTCTGTTTCCGCCCATCAGTTTCTCGCCCTCTGTTTCAAACCCTCTGTTTCAGCTCCTCTGTTTCAGCCCCTCTTTTTCTCACCCACTGTTTCAGCCCCTCTGCTTCTCGCCCTCTGTTTCAGCCCCTCTGTTTCAGCCCCTCGGTTTCTCGCCCTCTGTTTCAGCCCCTCTGTTTCAGCTCCTCCGTTTCAGCCCCTCTGTTTCAGCCCCTCTGTTTCTCGCCCTCTGTTTCAGCCCCTCTGTTTCTCGCCCTCTGTTTCAGCCCATCTGTTTCAGCCCCTCTGTTCAGCCACTCGGTTTCTCGCCCTCTGTTTCAGCCCCTCTGTTTCTCGCCCTCTGTTTCTCGCCCTCTGTTTCAGCCCCACTGTTTCTGCCCCTCGGTTTCTCGCCCTCTGTTTCAGACCCTCTGTTTCAGCTCCTCTGTTTCAGCACCTCTTTTTCTCACCCACTGTTTCAGCCCCTCTGCTTCTCGCCCTCTGTTTCAGCCCCTCTGTTACAGCCCCTCTGTTTCAGCCCCTCTGTTTCAGCCCCTCGGTTTCTCGCCCTCTGTTTCAGCCCCTCTGTTTCAGCTCCTCTGTTTCAGCCCCTCTGTTTCTCGCTCTCTTATTCAGCCCCTCTGTTTCTCGCCCTCTGTTTCAGCCCCTCTGTTTGAGCCCCTCTGTTTCAGCCCCTCTGTTTCTCGCCCTCTGTTTCAGCCCCTCGGTTTCTCGCCCTCTGTTTCAGCCCCTCTGTTTCAGCCCGTCGGTTTCAGCCCCTCTGTTTCTCGCCCTCTGTATCAACCCCTCCGGTTCTCGCCCTCTGTTTTAGCCCCTCTGTTTGAGCCCCTCTGTTTCAGCCCCTCTGTTTCTCACCCTCTGTTTGAGCACCTCGGTTTCTCGCCCTCTGTTTCAGCCCCTCTGTTTCAGCCCCTCTGTTTCACCCCTCGGTTTCTCACCCTCTGTTTCAGCCCCACTGTTTCAGCCCTTCTGTTTCTCGCCCTCTGTTTCTGCCCCGCTGTTTCAGCCCCTCTGTTTATCGCCCTCTGTTTCTCGCCCCCTGTTTCAGCCCCTCTGTTTCAGCCCCTCTGTTTCAGCCCCTCTGTTTCTCGCCCTCAGTTTCAGCCCCTCTGTTTCAGCCCCTCTGTTTCAGCCCCTCTGTTTCAGCCCCTCGGTTTCTCGCCCTCTGTTTCTCGCCCCCTGTTTCAGCCCCTCTGTTTCAGCCCCTCGGTTTCTCGCCCTCTGTTTCAGCCCCTCTGTTTCAGCCCCTCTGTTTCTCGCCCTCTGTTTCTCGCCCTCTGTTTCTCGCCCTCTGTTTCAGCCCCTCTGTTTCAGCCCCTCTGTTTCAGCCCCTCTGTTCAGCCCCTCGGTTTCTCGCCCTCTGTTTCAGCCCCTCTGTTTCAGCCCCTCTGTTTCAGCCCCTCTGTTTCTCGCCCTCTATTTCAGCCCCTCTGTTTCTCGCCCCCTGTTTCAGCCGCTCTGTTTCAGCCCCTCTGTTTCTCGCCCTCTGTTTCAGCCCCTCTGTTTCTCGCCCACTGTTTCTCGCCCTCTGTTTCAGCCCCTCTGTTTCAGCCCCTCTGTTCCAGCCCCTCTGTTTCAGCCCCTCTGTTTCAGCCCCTCTGTTTCTAGCCCTCTGTTTCAGCCCCTCTGTTTCAGCCCCTCTGTTTCAGCCCCTCTGTTTCTCGCCCTCTGTTTCTCGCCCCCTGTTTCAGCCCCACTGTTTCAGCCCCTCGGTTTCTCGCCCTCTGTTTCAGCCCCTCTGTTTCAGCCCCTTTGTTTCAGCCCCTCTGTTTCAGCCCCTCTGTTTCTCGCCCTCTGTTTCAGCCCCTCTGTTTCTCGTCCTCTGTTTCAGCCCCTCTGTGTCAGCCCCTCTGTTTCAGCCCCTCTGTTCAGCCCCTCGGTTTCTCGCCCTCTGTTTCAGCCCCTCGGTTTCTCGCCCTCTGTTTCAGCCCCTCTGTTTCAGCCCCTCTGTTTCTCGCCCTCTGTTTCAGCCCCTCTGTTTCTCGCCCTCTGTTTCAGCCCCTCTGTTTCTCACCCTCTGTTTCAGCCCCTCTGTTTCAGCCCCTCTGTTTCAGCCCCTCTGTTTCTCGCCCTCTGTTTCAGCCCCTCGGATTCTCGCCCTCTGTTTCAGCCCCTCTGTTTCAGCCCCTCTGTTTCTCGCCCTCTGTTTCAGCCCCTCTGTTTCAGCCCCTCTGTTTCAGCCCCTCTTTTTCTCGCCCTCTCTTTCAGCCCCTCTGTTTCAGCCCCTCTGTTTCAGCCCCTCTTTTTCTCGCCCTCTGTTTCAGCCCCACTGTTTCAGCCCCTCTCTTTCTCGCCCTCTGTTTCAGCCCCTCTGTTTCTCGCCCCCTGTTTCTCGCCCCCTGTTTCAGCCCCTCTCTTTCAGCCCCTCTGTTTCTCGCCCCATGTTTCAGCCCCTCTGTTTCAGCCCCTCTGTTTCTCGCCCCATGTTTCAGCCCCTCTGTTTCAGCCCCTTTGTTTCAGCCCCTCTGTTTCAGCCCCTCTGTTTCAGCCCCTCTGTTCAGCCCCTCGGTTTCTCGCCCTCTGTTTCAGCCCCTCGGTTTCTCGCCCTCTGTTTCAGCCCCTCTGTTTCAGCCCCTCTGTTTCTCGCCCTCTGTTTCAGCCCCTCTGTTTCTCGCCCTCTGTTTCAGCCCCTCTGTTTCTCACCCTCTGTTTCAGCCCCTCTGTTTCAGCCCCTCTGTTTCAGCCCCTCTGTTTCTCGCCCTCTGTTTCAGTCCCTCGGATTCTCGCCCTCTCTTTCAGCCCCTCTGTTTCAGCCCCTCTGTTTCTCGCCCTCTGTTTCAGCCCCTCTGTTTCTCGCCCTCTGTTTCAGCCCCTCTGTTTCAGCCCCTCTGTTTCAGCCCCTCTGTTCAGCCCCTCGGTTTCTCGCCCTCTGTTTCAGCCCCTCGGTTTCTCGCCCTCTGTTTCAGCCCCTCTGTTTCAGCCCCTCTGTTTCTCGCCCTCTGTTTCAGCCCCTCTGTTTCTCGCCCTCTGTTTCAGCCACTCTGTTTCTCACCCTCTGTTTCAGCCCCTCTGTTTCAGCCCCTCTGTTTCAGCCCCTCTGTTTCTCGCCCTCTGTTTCAGTCCCTCGGATTCTCGCCCTCTGTTTCAGCCCCTCTGTTTCAGCCCCTCTGTTTCTCGCCCTCTGTTTCAGCCCCTCTGTTTCAGCCCCTCTGTTTCAGCCCCTCTTTTTCTCGCCCTCTCTTTCAGCCCCTCTGTTTCAGCCCCTCTGTTTCAGCCCCTCTTTTTCTCGCCCTCTGTTTCAGCCCCACTGTTTCAGCCCCTCTCTTTCTCGCCCTCTGTTTCAGCCCCTCTGTTTCTTGCCCCCTGTTTCTCGCCCCCTGTTTCAGCCCCTCTCTTTCAGCCCCTCTGTTTCTCGCCCTCTGTTTCAGCCCCTCTGTTTCTCGCCCTCTGTTTCTCACCCTCTGTTTCAGCCCCTCTGTTTCAGCCCCTCTGTTTCAGCCCCTCTGTTTCTCGCCCTCTGTTTCAGCCCCGCTGTTTCAGCCCCTCTGTTTCAGCCCCTCTGTTTCTAGCCCTCAGTTTCAGGCCCTCTGTTTCAGCCCCTCTGTTTCAGCCCCTCTGTTTCTCGCCCTCTGTTTCTTGCCCCCAGTTTCAGCCCCTCTGTTTCAGCCCCTCTGTTTCTCGCCCTCTGTTTCAGACCCTCTGTTTCAGCCCTTCTGTTTCAGCCCCTCTGCTTCAGCCCCTCTGTTTCTCGCCGTCTGTTTCTCGCCCTCTGTTTCTTGCCTTCTGTTTCAGCCCCTCTGTTTCAGCACCTCTGTTTCAGCCCCTCTGTTTCAGCCCCTCGGTTTCTCGCCCTCTGTTTCAGCCCCTCTGTTTCTCGCCCTCTGTTTCAGCCCCTCTGTTTCTCGCACTCTGTTTCAGCCCATCTGTTTCAGCCCCCCTGTTCAGCCGCTCGGTTTCTCGCCCTCTGTTTCAGCCCCTCGGTTTCTCGCCCTCTGTTTCAGCCCCTCTGTTTCAGCCCTCTGTTTCAGCCCCTCTGTTTCAGCACCTCTGTTTCTCGCCCTCTGTTTCAGCCCCTCTGTTTCTCGCCCTCTGTTTCAGCCCCTCTGTTTCTCACCCTCTCTTTCAGCCCCTCTGTTTCAGCCCCTCTGTTTCTCGCCCTCTGTTTCAGCCCCTCTGTTTCAGCCCCTCTGTTTCAGCCCCTCTTTTTCTCGCCCTCCTTTTCAGCCCCTCTGTTTCAGCCCCTCTGTTTCAGCCCCTCTTTTTCTCGCCCTCTGTTTCAGCCCCACTGTTTCAGCCCCTCTGTTTCTCGCCCTCTGTTTCAGCCCCTCTGTTTCTCGCCCCCTGTTTCTCGCCCCCTGTTTCAGCCCCTCCTTTTCAGCCCCTCTGTTTCTCGCCCCATGTTTCAGCCCCTCTGTTTCAGCCCCTCTGTTTTTTCGCCCCCTGTTTCAGCCCCTCTGTTTCTGCCCCTCTGTTTCTCGCCCTCTGTTTCAGCCACTCTGTTTCTCGCCCTCTGTTTCAGCCCCGCTGTTTCAGCCCCTCTATTTCAGCCCCTCTGTTTCTAGCCCTCTGTTTCAGCCCCTCTGTTTCAGCCCCGCTGTTTCAGCCCCTCTATTTCAGCCCCTCTGTTTCTAGCCCTCTGTTTCAGCCCCTCTGTTTCAGCCCCTCTGTTTCAGCCCCTCTTTTTCTCGCCCTCTGTTTCAGCCCCACTGTTTCAGCCCCTCTGTTTCTCGCCCTCTGTTTCAGCCCCTCTGTTTCTCGCCCCCTGTTTCTCGCCCCCTGTTTCAGCCCCTCCTTTTCAGCCCCTCTGTTTCTCGCCCCATGTTTCAGCCCCTCTGTTTCAGCCCCTTTGTTTCTCGCCCCCTGTTTCAGCCCCTCTGTTTCAGCCCCTCTGTTTCTCGCCCTCTGTTTCAGCCCCTCTGTTTCAGCCCCTCTGTTTCTCGCCCTCTGTTTCAGCCCCTCTGTTTCTCGCCCTCTGTTTCAGCCCATCTGTTTCAGCCCCACTGTTCAGCCACTCGGTTTCTCGCCCTCTGTTTCAGCCCCTCTGTTTCTCGCCCTCTGTTTCTCGCCCTCTGTTTCAGCCCCACTGTTTCTGCCCCTCTGTTTCTCGCCCTCTGTTTCAGACCCTCTGTTTCAGCTCCTCTGTTTCAGCACCTCTTTTTCTCACCCACTGTTTCAGCCCCTCTGCTTCTCGCCCTCTGTTTCAGCCCCTCTGTTTCAGCCCCTCTATTTCAGCCCCTCTGTTTCAGCCCCTCGGTTTCTCGACCTCTGTTTCAGCCCGTCTGTTTCAGCACCTCTGTTTCAGCCCCTCTGTTTCTCGCTCTCTTATTCAGCCCCTCTGTTTCTCGCCCTCTGTTTCAGGCCCTCTGTTTCAGCCCCTCTGTTTCAGCCCCTCGGTTTCTCGCCCTCTGTTTCAGCCCCTCTGTTTCAGCTCCTCTGTTTCAGCCCCTCTGTTTCTCGCTCTCTTATTCAGCCCCTCTGTTTCTCGCCCTCTGTTTCAGCCCCTCTGTTTGAGCCCCTCTGTTTCAGCCCCTCTGTTTCTCGCCCTCTGTTTCAGCCCCTAGGTTTCTCGCCCTCTGTTTCAGCCCCTCTGTTTCAGCTCCTCTGTTTCGGCCCCTCTGTTTCTCGCCCTCTGTTTCAACCCCTCGGTTTCTCGCCCTCTGTTTTAGCCCCTCTGTTTGAGCCCCTCTGTTTCAGCCCCTCTGTTTCAGCCCCTATGTTTCTCACCCTCTGTTTGAGCACCTCGGTTTCTCGCCCTCTGTTTCAGCCCCTCTGTTTCAGCCCCTCTGTTTCACCCCTCGGTTTCTCACCCTCTGTTTCAGCCCCACTGTTTCAGCCCTTCTGTTTCTCGCCCTCTGTTTCAGCCCCTCTGTTTCAGCCCCTCTGTTTCTCGCCCTCTGTTTCTCGCCCCCTGTTTCAGCCCCTCTGTTTCAGCCCCTCTGTTTCAGCCCCTCTGTTTCTCGCCCTCAGTTTCAGCCCCTCTGTTTCAGCCCCTCTGTTTCAGCCCCTCTGTTTCAGCCCCTCTGTTTCTCGCCCTCTGTTTCTCGCCCCCTGTTTCAGCCCCTCTGTTTCAGCCCCTCGGTTTCTCGCCCTCTGTTTCAGCCCCTCTGTTTCAGCCCCTCTGTTTCTCGCCCTCTGTTTCTCGCCCTCTGTTTCTCGCCCTCTGTTTCAGCCCCTCTGTTTCAGCCCCTCTGTTTCAGCCCCTCTGTTCAACCCCTCGGTTTCTCGCCCTCTGTTTCAGCGACTCTGTTTGAGCCCCTCTGTTTCAGCCCCTCTGTTTCTCGCCCTCTGTTTCAGCCCCTCTGTTTCAGCCCCTCTGTTTCTCGCCCTCTGTTTCTCAACCTCTGTTTCAGCCCCTCTGTTTCAGCCCCTCTGTTTCTCGCCCCCTGTTTCAGCCCCTCTGTTTCAGCCCCTCTGTTTCTCGCCCTCTGTTTCAGCCCCTCAGTTTCTCGCCCTCTGTTTCTCGCCCTCTGTTTCAGCCCCTCTGTTTCATCCCCTCTGTTCCAGCCCCTCTGTTTCAGCCCCTCTGTTTCAGCCCCTCTGTTTCTAGCCCTCTGTTTCAGCCCCTCTGTTTCAGCCCCTCTGTTTCAGCCCCACTGTTCCAGCCCCTCTGTTTCAGCCCCTCTGTTTCAGCCCCTCTGTTTCTAGCCCTCTGTTTCAGCCCCTCTGTTTCAGCCCTTCTGTTTCAGACCCTCTGTTTCAGCCCCTCTGTTTCAGCCCCTCTGTTTCTCGCCCTCTGTTTCAGCCCCTCGGTTTCTCGCCCTCTGTTTCCGCCCATCTGTTTCTCGCCCTCTGTTTCTCGCCCTCTGTTTCAGCCCCTCTGTTTCAGCCCCTCTGTTTGAGCCCCTCTGTTTCTAGCCCTCTGTTTAAGCCCCTCTGTTTCAGCCCCTCTGTTTCAGCCCCTCTGTTTCTCGCCCTCTGTTTCTCGCCCCCCTGTTTCAGCCCCTCTGTTTCAGCCCCTCGGTTTCTCGCCCTCTGTTTCAGCCCCTCTGTTTCAGCCCCTCTGTTTCTCGCCCTCTGTTTCAGCCCCTCTGTTTCTCGCCCTCTGTTTCAGCCCATCTGTTTCAGCCCCTCTGTTCAGCCACTCGGTTTATCGCCCTCTGTTTCACCCCCTCGGTTTCTCGCCCTCTGTTTCAGCCCCTCTGTTTCAGCCCCTCTGTTTCTCGCCCTCTGTTTCAGCCCCTCTGTTTCTCGCCCTCTGTTTCAGCCCCTCTGTTTTTCACCCTCTGTTTCAGCCCCTCTGTTTCAGCCCCTCTGTTTCTCGCCCCCTGTTTCAGCCCCTCTGTTTCAGCCCCTCTGTTTCTCGCCCTCTGTTTCAGCCCCTCTGTTTCTCGCCCTCTGTTTCTCGCCCTCTGTTTCAGCCCCTCTGTTTCAGCCCCTCTGTTTTTCGCCCTCTGTTTCAGCCCCTCTGTTTCTCGCCCTCTGTTTCAGCCCATCTGTTTCAGCCCCACTGTTCAGCCACTCGGTTTCTCGCCCTCTGTTTCAGCCCCTCTGTTTCTCGCCCTCTGTGTCTCGCCCTCTGTTTCAGCCCCACTGTTTCTGCCCCTCTGTTTCTCGCCCTCTGTTTCAGACCCTCTGTTTCAGCTCCTCTGTTTCAGCACCTCTTTTTCTCACCCACTGTTTCAGCCCCTCTGCTTCTCGCCCTCTGTTTCAGCCCCTCTGTTTCAGCCCCTCTATTTCAGCCCCTCTGTTTCAGCCCCTCGGTTTCTCGACCTCTGTTTCAGCCCGTCTGTTTCAGCACCTCTGTTTCAGCCCCTCTGTTTCTCGCTCTCTTATTCAGCCCCTCTGTTTCTCGCCCTTTGTTTCAGGCCCTCTGTTTCAGCCCCTCTGTTTCAGCCCCTCGGTTTCTCGCCCTCTGTTTCAGCCCCTCTGTTTCAGCTCCTCTGTTTCAGCCCCTCTGTTTCTCGCTCTCTTATTCAGCCCCTCTGTTTCTCGCCCTCTGTTTCAGCCCCTCTGTTTGAGCCCCTCTGTTTCAGCCCCTCTGTTTCTCGCCCTCTGTTTCAGCCCCTCGGTTTCTCGCCCTCTGTTTCAGCCCCTCTGTTTCAGCCCCTCTGTTTCGGCCCCTCTGTTTCTCGCCCTCTGTTTCAACCCCTCGGTTTCTCGCCCTCTGTTTTAGCCCCTCTGTTTGAGCCCCTCTGTTTCAGCCCCTCTGTTTCAGCCCCTCTGTTTCTCACCCTCTGTTTGAGCACCTCGGTTTCTCGCCCTCTGTTTCAGCCCCTCTGTTTCACCCCTCGGTTTCTCACCCTCTGTTTCAGCCCCACTGTTTCAGCCCTTCTGTTTCTCGCCCTCTGTTTCAGCCCCTCTGTTTCAGCCCCTCTGTTTCTCGCCCTCTGTTTCTCGCCCCCTGTTTCAGCCCCTCTGTTTCAGCCCCTCTGTTTCAGCCCCTCTGTTTCTCGCCCTCAGTTTCAGCCCCTCTGTTTCAGCCCCTCTGTTTCAGCCCCTCTGTTTCAGCCCCTCTGTTTCTCGCCCTCTGTTTCTCGCCCCCTGTTTCAGCCCCTCTGTTTCAGCCCCTCTGTTTCTCGCCCTCTGTTTCAGCCCCTCTGTTTCAGCCCCTCTGTTTCTCGCCCTCTGTTTCTCGCCCTCTGTTTCTCGCCCTCTGTTTCAGCCCCTCTGTTTCAGCCCCTCTGTTTCAGCCCCTCTGTTCAACCCCTCGGTTTCTCGCCCTCTGTTTCAGCCCCTCTGTTTCAGCCCCTCTGTTTCAGCCCCTCTGTTTCTCGCCCTCTGTTTCAGCCCCTCTGTTTCAGCACCTCTGTTTCTCGCCCTCTGTTTCAGCCCCTCTGTTTCTCACCCTCTGTTTCAGCCCCTCTGTTTCAGCCCCTCTGTTTCTCGCCCCCTGTTTCAGCCCCTCTGTTTCAGCCCCTCTGTTTCTCACCCTCTGTTTCAGCCCCTCTGTTTCTCGCCCTCTGTTTCTCGCCCTCTGTTCCAGCCCCTCTGTTTCAGCCCCTCTGTTTCAGCCCTTCTGTTTCTAGCCCTCTGTTTCAGCCCCTCTGTTTCAGCCCCTCTGTTTCAGCCCCTCTGTTTCTCGCCCTCTGTTTCTCGCCCCCTGTTTCAGCCCCACTGTTTCAGCCCCTCGGTTTCTCGCCCTCTGTTTCAGCCCCTCTGTTTCAGCCCCTTTGTTTCAGCCCCTCTGTTTCAGCCCCTCTGTTTCAGCCACTCTGTTTCAGCCCCTCTGTTTCAGCCCCTCTGTTCAGCCCCTCGGTTTCTCGCCCTCTGTTTCAGCCCCTCGGTTTCTCGCCCTCTGTTTCAGCCCCACTGTTCAGCCACTCGGTTTCTCGCCCTCTGTTTCAGCCCCTCTGTTTCTCGCCCTCTGTTTCTCGCCCTCTGTTTCAGCCCCACTGTTTCTGCCCCTCTGTTTCTCGCCCTCTGTTTCAGACCCTCTGTTTCAGCTCCTCTGTTTCAGCACCTCTTTTTCTCACCCACTGTTTCAGCCCCTCTGCTTCTCGCCCTCTGTTTCAGCCCCTCTGTTTTAGCCCCTCTATTTCAGCCCCTCTGTTTCAGCCCCTCGGTTTCTCGACCTCTGTTTCAGCCCGTCTGTTTCAGCACCTCTGTTTCAGCCCCTCTGTTTCTCGCTCTCTTATTCAGCCCCTCTGTTTCTCGCCCTCTGTTTCAGGCCCTCTGTTTCAGCCCCTCTGTTTCAGCCCCTCGGTTTCTCGCCCTCTGTTTCAGCCCCTCTGTTTCAGCTCCTCTGTTTCAGCCCCTCTGTTTCTCGCTCTCTTATTCAGCCCCTCTGTTTCTCGCCCTCTGTTTCAGCCCCTCTGTTTGAGCCCCTCTGTTTCAGCCCCTCTGTTTCTCGCCCTCTGTTTCAGCCCCTCGGTTTCTCGCCCTCTGTTTCAGCCCCTCTGTTTCAGCCCCTCTGTTTCGGCCCCTCTGTTTCTCGCCCTCTGTTTCAACCCCTCGGTTTCTCGACTTCTGTTTTAGCCCCTCTGTTTGAGCCCCTCTGTTTCAGCCCCTCTGTTTCAGCCCCTCTGTTTCTCACCCTCTGTTTGAGCACCTCGGTTTCTCGCCCTCTGTTTCAGCCCCTCTGTTTCACCCCTCGGTTTCTCACCCTCTGTTTCAGCCCCACTGTTTCAGCCCTTCTGTTTCTCGCCCTCTGTGTCAGCCCCTCTGTTTCAGCCCCTCTGTTTCTCGCCCTCTGTTTCTCGCCCCCTGTTTCAGCCCCTCTGTTTCAGCCCCTCTGTTTCAGCCCCTCTGTTTCTCGCCCTCAGTTTCAGCCCCTCTGTTTCAGCCCCTCTGTTTCAGCCCCTCTGTTTCAGCCCCTCTGTTTCTCGCCCTCTGTTTCTCGCCCCCTGTTTCAGCCCCTCTGTTTCAGCCCCTCGGTTTCTCGCCCTCTGTTTCAGCCCCTCTGTTTCAGCCCCTCTGTTTCTCGCCCTCTGTTTCTCGCCCTCTGTTTCTCGCCCTCTGTTTCTCGCCCTCTGTTTCAGCCCCTCTGTTTCAGCCCCTCTGTTCAACCCCTCGGTTTCTCGCCCTCTGTTTCAGCCCCTCTGTTTGAGCCCCTCTGTTTCAGCCCCTCTGTTTCTCGCCCTCTGTTTCAGCCCCTCTGTTTCAGCCCCTCTGTTTCTCGCCCTCTGTTTCTCACCCTCTGTTTCAGCCCCTCTGTTTCATCCCCTCTGTTTCTCGCCCCCTGTTTCAGCCCCTCTGTTTCAGCCCCTCTGTTTCTCGCCCTCTGTTTCAGCCCCTCAGTTTCTCGCCCTCTGTTTCTCGCCCTCTGTTTCAGCCCCTCTGTTTCAGCCCCTCTGTTCCAGCCCCTCTGTTTCAGCCCCTCTGTTTCAGCCCCTCTGTTTCTAGCCCTCTGTTTCAGCCCCTCTGTTTCAGCCCCTCTGTTTCAGCCCCTCTGTTCCAGCCCCTCTGTTTCAGCCCCTCTGTTTCAGCCCCTCTGTTTCTAGCCCTCTGTTTCAGCCCCTCTGTTTCAGCCCTTCTGTTTCAGACCCTCTGTTTCAGCCCCTCTGTTTCAGCCCCTCTGTTTCTCGCCCTCTGTTTCAGCCCCTCGGTTTCTCGCCCTCTGTTTCCGCCCATCTGTTTCTCGCCCTCTGTTTCTCGCCCTCTGTTTCAGCCCCTCTGTTTCAGCCCCTCTGTTTCAGCCCCTCTGTTTCTAGCCCTCTGTTTCAGCCCCTCTGTTTCAGCCCCTCTGTTTCAGCCCCTCTGTTTCTCGCCCTCTGTTTCTCGCCCCCCTGTTTCAGCCCCTCTGTTTCAGCCCCTCGGTTTCTCGCCCTCTGTTTCAGCCCCTCTGTTTCAGCCCCTCTGTTTCTCGCCCTCTGTTTCAGCCCCTCTGTTTCTCGCCCTCTGTTTCAGCCCATCTGTTTCAGACCCTCTGTTCAGCCACTCGGTTTCTCGCCCTCTGTTTCACCCCCTCGGTTTCTCACCCTCTGTTTCAGCCCCTCTGTTTCAGCCCCTCTGTTTCTCGCCCTCTGTTTCAGCCCCTCTGTTTCTCGCCCTCTGTTTCAGCCCCTCTGTTTCTCACCCTCTGTTTCAGCCCCTCTGTTTCAGCCCCTCTGTTTCTCGCCCCCTGTTTCAGCCCCTCTGTTTCAGCCCCTCTGTTTCTCGCCCTCTGTTTCAGCCCCTCTGTTTCTCGCCCTCTGTTTCTCGCCCTCTGTTTCAGCCCCTCTGTTTCAGCCCCTCTGTTTCTCGCCCTCTGTTTCAGCCCCTCTGTTTCTCGCCCTCTGTTTCAGCCCATCTGTTTCAGCCCCACTGTTCAGCCACTCGGTTTCTCGCCCTCTGTTTCAGCCCCTCTGTTTCTCGCCCTCTGTTTCTCGCCCTCTGTTTCAGCCCCACTGTTTCTGCCCCTCTGTTTCTCGCCCTCTGTTTCAGACCCTCTGTTTCAGCTCCTCTGTTTCAGCACCTCTTTTTCTCACCCACTGTTTCAGCCCCTCTGCTTCTCGCCCTCTGTTTCAGCCCCTCTGTTTCAGCCCCTCTATTTCAGCCCCTCTGTTTCAGCCCCTCGGTTTCTCGACCTCTGTTTCAGCCCGTCTGTTTCAGCACCTCTGTTTCAGCCCCTCTGTTTCTCGCTCTCTTATTCAGCCCCTCTGTTTCTCGCCCTCTGTTTCAGCCCCTCTGTTTCAGCCCCTCTGTTTCAGCCCCTCGGTTTCTCGCCCTCTGTTTCAGCCCCTCTGTTTCAGCTCCTCTGTTTCAGCCCCTCTGTTTCTCGCTCTCTTATTCAGCCCCTCTGTTTCTCGCCCTCTGTTTCAGCCCCTCTGTTTGAGCCCCTCTGTTTCAGCCCCTCTGTTTCTCGCCCTCTGTTTCAGCCCCTCGGTTTCTCGCCCTCTGTTTCAGCCCCTCTGTTTCAGCCCCTCTGTTTCGGCCCCTCTGTTTCTCGCCCTCTGTTTCAACCCCTCGGTTTCTCGCCCTCTGTTTTAGCCCCTCTGTTTGAGCCCCTCTGTTTCAGCCCCTCTGTTTCAGCCCCTCTGTTTCTCACCCTCTGTTTGAGCACCTCGGTTTCTCGCCCTCTGTTTCAGCCCCTCTGTTTCACCCCTCGGTTTCTCACCCTCTATTTCAGCCCCACTGTTTCAGCCCTTCTGTTTCTCGCCCTCTGTTTCAGCCCCTCTGTTTCAGCCCCTCTGTTTCTCGCCCTCTGTTTCTCGCCACCTGTTTCAGCCCCTCTGTTTCGGCCCCTCTGTTTCTCGCCCTCTGTTTCAACCCCTCGGTTTCTCGCCCTCTGTTTTAGCCCCTCTGTTTCAGCCCCTCTGTTTCAGCCCCTCTGTTTCAGCCCCTCTGTTTCTCACCCTCTGTTTGAGCACCTCGGTTTCTCGCCCTCTGTTTCAGCCCCTCTGTTTCACCCCTCGGTTTCTCACCCTCTGTTTCAGCCCCACTGTTTCAGCCCTTCTGTTTCTCGCCCTCTGTTTCAGCCCCTCTGTTTCAGCCCCTCTGTTTCTCGCCCTCTGTTTCTCGCCCCCTGTTTCAGCCCCTCTGTTTCAGCCCCTCTGTTTCAGCCCCTCTGTTTCTCGCCCTCAGTTTCAGCCCCTCTGTTTCAGCCCCTCTGTTTCAGCCCCTCTGTTTCAGCCCCTCTGTTTCTCGCCCTCTGTTTCTCGCCCCCTGTTTCAGCCCCTCTGTTTCAGCCCCTCGGTTTCTCGCCCTCTGTTTCAGCCCCTCTGTTTCAGCCCCTCTGTTTCTCGCCCTCTGTTTCTCGCCCTCTGTTTCTCGCCCTCTGTTTCAGCCCCTCTGTTTCAGCCCCTCTGTTTCAGCCCCTCTGTTCAACCCCTCGGTTTCTCGCCCTCTGTTTCAGCCCCTCTGTTTCAGCCCCTCTGTTTCAGCCCCTCTGTTTCTCGCCCTCTGTTTCAGCCCCTCTGTTTCAGCACCTCTGTTTCTCGCCCTCTGTTTCAGCCCCTCTGTTTCTCACCCTCTGTTTCAGCCCCTCTGTTTCAGCCCCTCTGTTTCTCGCCCCCTGTTTCAGCCCCTCTGTTTCAGCCCCTCTGTTTCTCGCCCTCTGTTTCAGCCCCTCTGTTTCTCGCCCTCTGTTTCTCGCCCTCTGTTCCAGCCCCTCTGTTTCAGCCCCTCTGTTTCAGCCCTTCTGTTTCTAGCCCTCTGTTTCAGCCCCTCTGTTTCAGCCCCTCTGTTTCAGCCCCTCTGTTTCTCGCCCTCTGTTTCTCGCCCCCTGTTTCAGCCCCACTGTTTCAGCCCCTCGGTTTCTCGCCCTCTGTTTCAGCCCCTCTGTTTCAGCCCCTTTGTTTCAGCCCCTCTGTTTCAGCCCCTCTGTTTCAGCCACTCTGTTTCAGCCCCTCTGTTTCAGCCCCTCTGTTCAGCCCCTCGGTTTCTCGCCCTCTGTTTCAGCCGCTCGGTTTCTCGCCATCTGTTTCAGCCCCACTGTTCAGCCACTCGGTTTCTCGCCCTCTGTTTCAGCCCCTCTGTTTCTCGCCCTCTGTTTCTCGCCCTCTGTTTCAGCCCCACTGTTTCTGCCCCTCTGTTTCTCGCCCTCTGTTTCAGACCCTCTGTTTCAGCTCCTCTGTTTCAGCACCTCTTTTTCTCACCCACTGTTTCAGCCCCTCTGCTTCTCGCCCTCTGTTTCAGCCCCTCTGTTTTAGCCCCTCTATTTCAGCCCCTCTGTTTCAGCCCCTCGGTTTCTCGACCTCTGTTTCAGCCCGTCTGTTTCAGCACCTCTGTTTCAGCCCCTCTGTTTCTCGCTCTCTTATTCAGCCCCTCTGTTTCTCGCCCTCTGTTTCAGGCCCTCTGTTTCAGCCCCTCTGTTTCAGCCCCTCGGTTTCTCGCCCTCTGTTTCAGCCCCTCTGTTTCAGCTCCTCTGTTTCAGCCCCTCTGTTTCTCGCTCTCTTATTCAGCCCCTCTGTTTCTCGCCCTCTGTTTCAGCCCCTCTGTTTGAGCCCCTCTGTTTCAGCCCCTCTGTTTCTCGCCCTCTGTTTCAGCCCCTCGGTTTCTCGCCCTCTGTTTCAGCCCCTCTGTTTCAGCCCCTCTGTTTCGGCCCCTCTGTTTCTCGCCCTCTGTTTCAACCCCTCGGTTTCTCGACTTCTGTTTTAGCCCCTCTGTTTGAGCCCCTCTGTTTCAGCCCCTCTGTTTCAGCCCCTCTGTTTCTCACCCTCTGTTTGAGCACCTCGGTTTCTCGCCCTCTGTTTCAGCCCCTCTGTTTCACCCCTCGGTTTCTCACCCTCTGTTTCAGCCCCACTGTTTCAGCCCTTCTGTTTCTCGCCCTCTGTGTCAGCCCCTCTGTTTCAGCCCCTCTGTTTCTCGCCCTCTGTTTCTCGCCCCCTGTTTCAGCCCCTCTGTTTCAGCCCCTCTGTTTCAGCCCCTCTGTTTCTCGCCCTCAGTTTCAGCCCCTCTGTTTCAGCCCCTCTGTTTCAGCCCCTCTGTTTCAGCCCCTCTGTTTCTCGCCCTCTGTTTCTCGCCCCCTGTTTCAGCCCCTCTGTTTCAGCCCCTCGGTTTCTCGCCCTCTGTTTCAGCCCCTCTGTTTCAGCCCCTCTGTTTCTCGCCCTCTGTTTCTCGCCCTCTGTTTCTCGCCCTCTGTTTCAGCCCCTCTGTTTCAGCCCCTCTGTTTCAGCCCCTCTGTTCAACCCCTCGGTTTCTCGCCCTCTGTTTCAGCCCCTCTGTTTGAGCCCCTCTGTTTCAGCCCCTCTGTTTCTCGCCCTCTGTTTCAGCCCCTCTGTTTCAGCCCCTCTGTTTCTCGCCCTCTGTTTCTCACCCTCTGTTTCAGCCCCTCTGTTTCAGCCCCTCTGTTTCTCGCCCCCTGTTTCAGCCCCTCTGTTTCAGCCCCTCTGTTTCTCGCCCTCTGTTTCAGCCCCTCAGTTTCTCGCCCTCTGTTTCTCGCCCTCTGTTTCAGCCCCTCTGTTTCAGCCCCTCTGTTCCAGCCCCTCTGTTTCAGCCCCTCTGTTTCAGCCCCTCTGTTTCTAGCCCTCTGTTTCAGCCCCTCTGTTTCAGCCCCTCTGTTTCAGCCCCTCTGTTCCAGCCCCTCTGTTTCAGCCCCTCTGTTTCAGCCCCTCTGTTTCTAGCCCTCTGTTTCAGCCCCTCTGTTTCAGCCCTTCTGTTTCAGACCCTCTGTTTCAGCCCCTCTGTTTCAGCCCCTCTGTTTCTCGCCCTCTGTTTCAGCCCCTCGGTTTCTCGCCCTCTGTTTCCGCCCATCTGTTTCTCGCCCTCTGTTTCTCGCCCTCTGTTTCAGCCCCTCTGTTTCAGCCCCTCTGTTTCAGCCCCTCTGTTTCTAGCCCTCTGTTTCAGCCCCTCTGTTTCAGCCCCTCTGTTTCAGCCCCTCTGTTTCTCGCCCTCTGTTTCTCGCCCCCCTGTTTCAGCCCCTCTGTTTCAGCCCCTCGGTTTCTCGCCCTCTGTTTCAGCCCTTCTGTTTCAGCCCCTCTGTTTCTCGCCCTCTGTTTCAGCCCCTCTGTTTCTCGCCCTCTGTTTCAGCCCATCTGTTTCAGCCCCTCTGTTCAGCCACTCGGTTTCTCGCCCTCTGTTTCACCCCCTCGGTTTCTCACCCTCTGTTTCAGCCCCTCTGTTTCAGCCCCTCTGTTTCTCGCCCTCTGTTTCAGCCCCTCTGTTTCTCGCCCTCTGTTTCAGCCCCTCTGTTTCTCACCCTCTGTTTCAGCCCCTCTGTTTCAGCCCCTCTGTTTCTCGCCCCCTGTTTCAGCCCCTCTGTTTCAGCCCCTCTGTTTCTCGCCCTCTGTTTCAGCCCCTCTGTTTCTCGCCCTCTGTTTCTCGCCCTCTGTTTCAGCCCCTCTGTTTCAGCCCCTCTGTTTCTCGCCCTCTGTTTCAGCCCCTCTGTTTCTCGCCCTCTGTTTCAGCCCATCTGTTTCAGCCCCACTGTTCAGCCACTCGGTTTCTCGCCCTCTGTTTCAGCCCCTCTGTTTCTCGCCCTCTGTTTCTCGCCCTCTGTTTCAGCCCCACTGTTTCTGCCCCTCTGTTTCTCGCCCTCTGTTTCAGACCCTCTGTTTCAGCTCCTCTGTTTCAGCACCTCTTTTTCTCACCCACTGTTTCAGCCCCTCTGCTTCTCGCCCTCTGTTTCAGCCCCTCTGTTTCAGCCCCTCTATTTCAGCCCCTCTGTTTCAGCCCCTCGGTTTCTCGACCTCTGTTTCAGCCCGTCTGTTTCAGCACCTCTGTTTCAGCCCCTCTGTTTCTCGCTCTCTTATTCAGCCCCTCTGTTTCTCGCCCTCTGTTTCAGCCCCTCTGTTTCAGCCCCTCTGTTTCAGCCCCTCGGTTTCTCGCCCTCTGTTTCAGCCCCTCTGTTTCAGCTCCTCTGTTTCAGCCCCTCTGTTTCTCGCTCTCTTATTCAGCCCCTCTGTTTCTCGCCCTCTGTTTCAGCCCCTCTGTTTGAGCCCCTCTGTTTCAGCCCCTCTGTTTCTCGCCCTCTATTTCAGCCCCTCGGTTTCTCGCCCTCTGTTTCAGCCCCTCTGTTTCAGCCCCTCTGTTTCGGCCCCTCTGTTTCTCGCCCTCTGTTTCAACCCCTCGGTTTCTCGCCCTCTGTTTTAGCCCCTCTGTTTGAGCCCCTCTGTTTCAGCCCCTCTGTTTCAGCCCCTCTGTTTCTCACCCTCTGTTTGAGCACCTCGGTTTCTCGCCCTCTGTTTCAGCCCCTCTGTTTCACCCCTCGGTTTCTCACCCTCTATTTCAGCCCCACTGTTTCAGCCCTTCTGTTTCTCGCCCTCTGTTTCAGCCCCTCTGTTTCAGCCCCTCTGTTTCTCGCCCTCTGTTTCTCGCCCCCTGTTTCAGCCCCTCTGTTTCAGCCCCTCTGTTTCAGCCACTCTGTTTCTCGCCCTCAGTTTCAGCCCCTCTGTTTCAGCCCCTCTGTTTCAGCCCCTCTGTTTCAGCCCCTCTGTTTCAGCCCCTCTGTTTCAGCCCCTCTGTTTCTCGCCCTCTGTTTCTCGCCCTCTGTTTCTCGCCCTCTGTTTCAGCCCCTCTGTTTCAGCCCCTCTGTTTCAGCCCCTCTGTTCAACCCCTCGGTTTCTCGCCCTCTGTTTCAGCCCCTCTGTTTCAGCCCCTCTGTTTCAGCCCCTCTGTTTCTCGCCCTCTGTTTCAGCCCCTCTGTTTCAGCCCCTCTGTTTCTCGCCCTCTGTTTCAGCCCCTCTGTTTCTCACCCTCTGTTTCAGCCCCTCTGTTTCAGCCCCTCTGTTTCTCGCCCCCTGTTTCAGCCCCTCTGTTTCAGCCCCTCTGTTTCTCGCCCTCTGTTTCAGCCCCTCTGTTTCTCGCCCTCTGTTTCTCGCCCTCTGTTCCAGCCCCTCTGTTTCAGCCCCTCTGTTTCAGCCCTTCTGTTTCTAGCCCTTTGTTTCAGCCCCTCTGTTTCAGCCCCTCTGTTTCAGCCCCTCTGTTTCTCGCCCTCTGTTTCTCGCCCCCTGTTTCAGCCCCACTGTTTCAGCCCCTCGGTTTCTCGCCCTCTGTTTCAGCCCCTCTGTTTCAGCCCCTTTGTTTCAGCCCCTCTGTTTCAGCCCCTGTGTTTCAGCCACTCTGTTTCAGCCCCTCTGTTTCAGCCCCTCTGTTCAGCCCCTCGGTTTCTCGCCCTCTGTTTCAGCCCCTCGGTTTCTCGCCCTCTGTTTCAGCCCCTCTGTTTCGGCCCCTCTGTTTCTCGCCCTCTGTTTCAGCCCCTCTGTTTCTCGCCCTCTGTTTCAGCCCCTCTGTTTCTCACCCTCTGTTTCAGCCCCTCTGTTTCAGCCCCTCTGTTTCAGCCCCTCTGTTTCTCGCCCTCTGTTTCAGCCCCTCGGATTCTCGCCCTCTGTTTCAGCCCCTCTGTTTCAGCCCCTCTGTTTCTCGCCCTCTGTTTCAGCCCCTCTGTTTCAGCCCCTCTGTTTCAGCCCCTCTTTTTCTCGCCCTCTCTTTCAGCCCCTCTGTTTCAGCCCCTCTGTTTCAGCCCCTCTTTTTCTCGCCCTCTGTTTCAGCCCCACTGTTTCAGCCCCTCTGTTTCTCGCCCTCTGTTTCAGCCCCTCTGTTTCTCGCCCCCTGTTTCTCGCCCCCTGTTTCAGCCCCTCTGTTTCAGCCCCTCTGTTTCTCGCCCCATGTTTCAGCCCCTCTGTTTCAGCCCCTCTGTTTCTCGCCCCCTGTTTCAGCCCCTCTGTTTCTGCCCCTCTGTTTCTCGCCCCCTGTTTCAGCCCCTCTGTTTCATCCCCTCGGTTTCTCGCCCTCTGTTTCAGCCCCTCTGTTTCAGCCCCTCTGTTTCTCGCCCTCTGTTTCAGCCCCTCTGTTTCTCGCCCTCTGTTTCAGCCCATCTGTTTCAGCCCCTCTGTTTCTCGCCCTCAGTTTCAGCCCCTCGGTTTCAGCCCCTCTGTTTCTCGCCCTCAGTTTCAGCCCCTCTGTTTCAGCCCCTCTGTTTCAGCCCCTCTGTTTCTCGCCCTCTGTTTCTCGCCCTCTGTTTCTCGCCCCCTGTTTCAGCCCCTCTGTTTCAGCCCCTCGGTTTCTCGCCCCCTGTTTCAGCCCCTCTGTTTCAGCCCCTCTGTTTCTCGCCCTCTGTTTCAGCCCCTCTGTTTCTCGCCCTCTGTTTCAGCCCCTCTGTTTCAGCCCCTCTGTTTCAGCCCCTCTGTTCAACCCCTCGGTTTCTCGCTCTCTGTTTCAGCCCCTCTGTTTCAGCCCCTCTGTTTCAGCCCCTCTGTTTCTCGCCCTCTGTTTCAGCCCCTCTGTTTCAGACCCTCTGTTTCTCGCCCTCTGTTTCAGCCCCTCTGTTTCTCACCCTCTGTTTCAGCCCCTCTGTTTCAGCCCCTCTGTTTCTCGCCCCCTGTTTCAGCCCCTCTGTTTCAGCCCCTCTGTTTCTCGCCCTCTGTTTCAGCCCCTCTGTTTCACCCCTCGGTTTCTCACCCTCTGTTTCAGCCCCACTGTTTCAGCCCTTCTGTTTCTCGCCCTCTGTGTCAGCCCCTCTGTTTCAGCCCCTCTGTTTCTCGCCCTCTGTTTCAGCCCCTCTGTTTCAGCCCCTCTGTTTCTCGCCCTCTGTTTCAGCCCCTCTGTTTCTCACCCTCTGTTTCAGCCCCTCTGTTTCAGCCCCTCTGTTTCTCGCCCCCTGTTTCAGCCCCTCTGTTTCAGCCCCTCTGTTTCTCGCCCTCTGTTTCAGCCCCTCTGTTTCACCCCTCGGTTTCTCACCCTCTGTTTCAGCCCCTCTGTTTCAGCCCCTCTGTTTCTCGCCCTCAGTTTCAGCCCCTCTGTTTCAGCCCCACTGTTTCAGCCCCTCTGTTTCAGACCCTCTGTTTCTCGCCCTCTGTTTCTCGCCCCCTGTTTCAGCCCCTCTGTTTCAGCCCCTCGGTTTCTCGCCCTCTGTTTCAGCCCCTCTGTTTCAGCCCCTCTGTTTCTCGCCCTCTGTTTCTCGCCCTCTGTTTCTCGCCCTCTGTTTCAGCCCCTCTGTTTCAGCCCCTCTGTTTCAGCCCCTCTGTTCAACCCCTCGGTTTCTCGCCCTCTGTTTCAGCCCCTCTGTTTGAGCCCCTCTGTTTCAGCCCCTCTGTTTCTCGCCCTCTGTTTCAGCCCCTCTGTTTCAGCCCCTCTGTTTCTCGCCCTCTGTTTCTCACCCTCTGTTTCAGCCCCTCTGTTTCAGCCCCTCTGTTTCTCGCCCCCTGTTTCAGCCCCTCTGTTTCAGCCCCTCTGTTTCTCGCCCTCTGTTTCAGCCCCTCAGTTTCTCGCCCTCTGTTTCTCGCCCTCTGTTTCAGCCCCTCTGTTTCAGCCCCTCTGTTCCAGCCCCTCTGTTTCAGCCCCTCTGTTTCAGCCCCTCTGTTTCTAGCCCTCTGTTTCAGCCCCTCTGTTTCAGCCCCTCTGTTTCAGCCCCTCTGTTCCAGCCCCTCTGTTTCAGCCCCTCTGTTTCAGCCCCTCTGTTTCTAGCCCTCTGTTTCAGCCCCTCTGTTTCAGCCCTTCTGTTTCAGACCCTCTGTTTCAGCCCCTCTGTTTCAGCCCCTCTGTTTCTCGCCCTCTGTTTCAGCCCCTCGGTTTCTCGCCCTCTGTTTCCGCCCATCTGTTTCTCGCCCTCTGTTTCTCGCCCTCTGTTTCAGCCCCTCTGTTTCAGCCCCTCTGTTTCAGCCCCTCTGTTTCTAGCCCTCTGTTTCAGCCCCTCTGTTTCAGCCCCTCTGTTTCAGCCCCTCTGTTTCTCGCCCTCTGTTTCTCGCCCCCCTGTTTCAGCCCCTCTGTTTCAGCCCCTCGGTTTCTCGCCCTCTGTTTCAGCCCCTCTGTTTCTCGCACTCTGTTTCTCGCCCTCTGTTTCTCGCCCTCTGTTTCAGCCCATCTGTTTCAGCCCCTCTGTTCAGCCACTCGGTTTCTCGCCCTCTGTTTCACCCCCTCGGTTTCTCACCCTCTGTTTCAGCCCCTCTGTTTCAGCCACTCTGTTTCTCGCCCTCTGTTTCAGCCCCTCTGTTTCTCGCCCTCTGTTTCAGCCCCTCTGTTTCTCACCCTCTGTTTCAGCCCCTCTGTTTCAGCCCCTCTGTTTCTCGCCCCCTGTTTCAGCCCCTCTGTTTCAGCCCCTCTGTTTCTCGCCCTCTGTTTCAGCCCCTCTGTTTCTCGCCCTCTGTTTCTCGCCCTCTGTTTCAGCCCCTCTGTTTCAGCCCCTCTGTTTCTCGCCCTCTGTTTCAGCCCCTCTGTTTCTCGCCCTCTGTTTCAGCCCATCTGTTTCAGCCCCACTGTTCAGCCACTCGGTTTCTCGCCCTCTGTTTCAGCCCCTCTGTTTCTCGCCCTCTGTTTCTCGCCCTCTGTTTCAGCCCCACTGTTTCTGCCCCTCTGTTTCTCGCCCTCTGTTTCAGACCCTCTGTTTCAGCTCCTCTGTTTCAGCACCTCTTTTTCTCACCCACTGTTTCAGCCCCTCTGCTTCTCGCCCTCTGTTTCAGCCCCTCTGTTTCAGCCCCTCTATTTCAGCCCCTCTGTTTCAGCCCCTCGGTTTCTCGACCTCTGTTTCAGCCCGTCTGTTTCAGCACCTCTGTTTCAGCCCCTCTGTTTCTCGCTCTCTTATTCAGCCCCTCTGTTTCTCGCCCTCTGTTTCAGACCCTCTGTTTCAGCCCCTCTGTTTCAGCCCCTCGGTTTCTCGCCCTCTGTTTCAGCCCCTCTGTTTCAGCTCCTCTGTTTCAGCCCCTCTGTTTCTCGCTCTCTTATTCAGCCCCTCTGTTTCTCGCCCTCTGTTTCAGCCCCTCTGTTTGAGCCCCTCTGTTTCAGCCCCTCTGTTTCTCGCCCTCTGTTTCAGCCCCTCGGTTTCTCGCCCTCTGTTTCAGCCCCTCTGTTTCAGCCCCTCTGTTTCGGCCCCTCTGTTTCTCGCCCTCTGTTTCAACCCCTCGGTTTCTCGCCCTCTGTTTTAGCCCCTCTGTTTGAGCCCCTCTGTTTCAGCCCCTCTGTTTCAGCCCCTCTGTTTCTCACCCTCTGTTTGAGCACCTCGGTTTCTCGCCCTCTGTTTCAGCCCCTCTGTTTCACCCCTCGGTTTCTCACCCTCTGTTTCAGCCCCACTGTTTCAGCCCTTCTGTTTCTCGCCCTCTGTTTCAGCTCCTCTGTTTCAGCCCCTCTGTTTCTCGCCCTCTGTTTCTCGCCCCCTGTTTCAGCCCCTCTGTTTCAGCCCCTCTGTTTCAGCCCCTCTGTTTCTCGCCCTCAGTTTCAGCCCCTCTGTTTCAGCCCCTCTGTTTCAGCCCCTCTGTTTCAGCACCTCTGTTTCTCGCCCTCTGTTTCTCGCCCCCTGTTTCAGCCCCTCTGTTTCAGCCCCTCGGTTTCTTGCCCTCTGTTTCAGCCCCTCTGTTTCAGCCCCTCTGTTTCTCGCCCTCTGTTTCTCGCCCTCTGTTTCTCGCCCTCTGTTTCAGCCCCTCTGTTTCAGCCCCTCTGTTTCAGCCCCTCTGTTCAACCCCTCGGTTTCTCGCCCTCTGTTTCAGCCCCTCTGTTTCAGCCCCTCTGTTTCAGCCCCTCTGTTTCTCGCCCTCTGTTTCAGCCCCTCTGTTTCAGCCCCTCTGTTTCTCGCCCTCTGTTTCAGCCCCTCTGTTTCTCACCCTCTGTTTCAGCCCCTCTGTTTCAGCCCCTCTGTTTCTCGCCCCCTGTTTCAGCCCCTCTGTTTCAGCCCCTCTGTTTCTCGCCCTCTGTTTCAGCCCCTCTGTTTCTCGCCCTCTGTTTCTCGCCCTCTGTTCCAGCCCCTCTGTTTCAGCCCCTCTGTTTCAGCCCTTCTGTTTCTAGCCCTCTGTTTCAGCCCCTCTGTTTCAGCCCCTCTGTTTCAGCCCCTCTGTTTCTCGCCCTCTGTTTCTCGCCCCCTGTTTCAGCCCCACTGTTTCAGCCCCTCGGTTTCTCGCCCTCTGTTTCAGCCCCTCTGTTTCAGCCCCTTTGTTTCAGCCCCTCTGTTTCAGCCCCTATGTTTCAGCCACTCTGTTTCAGCCCCTCTGTTTCAGCCCCTCTGTTCAGCCCCTCGGTTTCTCGCCCTCTGTTTCAGCCCCTCGGTTTCTCGCCCTCTGTTTCAGCCCCTCTGTTTCAGCCCCTCTGTTTCTCGCCCTCTGTTTCAGCCCCTCTGTTTCTCGCCCTCTGTTTCAGCCCCTCTGTTTCTCACCCTCTGTTTCAGCCCCTCTGTTTCAGCCCCTCTGTTTCAGCCCCTCTGTTTCTCGCCCTCTGTTTCAGCCCCTCGGATTCTCGCCCTCTGTTTCAGCCCCTCTGTTTCAGCCCCTCTGTTTCTCGCCCTCTGTTTCAGCCCCTCTGTTTCAGCCCCTCTGTTTCAGCCCCTCTTTTTCTCGCACTCTCTTTCAGCCCCTCTGTTTCAGCCCCTCTGTTTCAGCCCCTCTTTTTCTCGCCCTCTGTTTCAGCCCCACTGTTTCAGCCCCTCTGTTTCTCGCCCTCTGTTTCAGCCCCTCTGTTTCTCGCCCCCTGTTTCTCGCCCCCTGTTTCAGCCCCTCTGTTTCAGCCCCTCTGTTTCTCGCCCCATGTTTCAGCCCCTCTGTTTCAGCCCCTCTGTTTCTCGCCCCCTGTTTCAGCCCCTCTGTTTCTGCCCCTCTGTTTCTCGCCCTCTGTTTCAGCCCCTCTGTTTCTCGCCCTCTGTTTCTCGCCCTCTGTTTCAGCCCCTCTGTTTCAGCCCCTCGGTTTCTCGCCCTCTGTTTCAGCCCCTCTGTTTCTCGCCCTCTGTTTCAGCCCATCTGTTTCAGCCCCTCTGTTCAGCCACTCGGTTTCTCGCCCTCTGTTTCAGCCCCTCTGTTTCTCGCCCTCTGTTTCTCGCCCTCTGTTTCAGCCCCACTGTTTCTGCCCCTCTGTTTCTCGCCCTCTGTTTCAGACCCTCTGTTTCAGCTCCTCTGTTTCAGCACCTCTTTTTCTCACCCACTGTTTCAGCCCCTCTGCTTCTCGCCCTCTGTTTCAGCCCCTCTGTTTTAGCCCCTCTATTTCAGCCCCTCTGTTTCAGCCCCTCGGTTTCTCGACCTCTGTTTCAGCCCGTCTGTTTCAGCACCTCTGTTTCAGCCCCTCTGTTTCTCGCTCTCTTATTCAGCCCCTCTGTTTCTCGCCCTCTGTTTCAGGCCCTCTGTTTCAGCCCCTCTGTTTCAGCCCCTCGGTTTCTCGCCCTCTGTTTCAGCCCCTCTGTTTCAGCTCCTCTGTTTCAGCCCCTCTGTTTCTCGCTCTCTTATTCAGACCCTCTGTTTCTCGCCCTCTGTTTCAGCCCCTCTGTTTGAGCCCCTCTGTTTCAGCCCCTCTGTTTCTCGCCCTCTGTTTCAGCCCCTCGGTTTCTCGCCCTCTGTTTCAGCCCCTCTGTTTCAGCCCCTCTGTTTCGGCACCTCTGTTTCTCGCCCTCTGTTTCAACCCCTCGGTTTCTCGACTTCTGTTTTAGCCCCTCTGTTTGAGCCCCTCTGTTTCAGCCCCTCTGTTTCAGCCCCTCTGTTTCTCACCCTCTGTTTGAGCACCTCGGTTTCTCGCCCTCTGTTTCAGCCCCTCTGTTTCAGCCCCTCTGTTTCACCCCTCGGTTTCTCACCCTCTGTTTTAGCCCCACTGTTTCAGCCCTTCTGTTTCTCGCCCTCTGTGTCAGCCCCTCTGTTTCAGCCCCTCTGTTTCTCGCCCTCTGTTTCTCGCCCCCTGTTTCAGCCCCTCTGTTTCAGCCCCTCTGTTTCAGCCCCTCTGTTTCTCGCCCTCAGTTTCAGCCCCTCTGTTTCAGCCCCTCTGTTTCAGCCCCTCTGTTTCAGCCCCTCTGTTTCTCGCCCTCTGTTTCTCGCCCCCTGTTTCAGCCCCTCTGTTTCAGCCCCTCGGTTTCTCGCCCTCTGTTTCAGCCCCTCTGTTTCAGCCCCTCTGTTTCTCGCCCTCTGTTTCTCGCCCTCTGTTTCTCGCCCTCTGTTTCAGCCCCTCTGTTTCAGCCCCTCTGTTTCAGCCCCTCTGTTCAACCCCTCGGTTTCTCGCCCTCTGTTTCAGCCCCTCTGTTTGAGCCCCTCTGTTTCAGCCCCTCTGTTTCTCGCCCTCTGTTTCAGCCCCTCTGTTTCAGCCCCTCTGTTTCTCGCCCTCTGTTTCTCACCCTCTGTTTCAGCCCCTCTGTTTCAGCCCCTCTGTTTCTCGCCCCCTGTTTCAGCCCCTCTGTTTCAGCCCCTCTGTTTCTCGCCCTCTGTTTCAGCCCCTCAGTTTCTCGCCCTCTGTTTCTCGCCCTCTGTTTCAGCCCCTCTGTTTCAGCCCCTCTGTTCCAGCCCCTCTGTTTCAGCCCCTCTGTTTCAGCCCCTCTGTTTCTAGCCCTCTGTTTCAGCCCCTCTGTTTCAGCCCCTCTGTTTCAGCCCCTCTGTTCCAGCCCCTCTGTTTCTAGCCCTCTGTTTCAGCCCCTCTGTTTCAGCCCTTCTGTTTCAGACCCTCTGTTTCAGCCCCTCTGTTTCAGCCCCTCTGTTTCTCGCCCTCTGTTTCAGCCCCTCGGTTTCTCGCCCTCTGTTTCCGCCCATCTGTTTCTCGCCCTCTGTTTCTCGCCCTCTGTTTCAGCCCCTCTGTTTCAGCCCCTCTGTTTCAGCCCCTCTGTTTCTAGCCCTCTGTTTCAGCCCCTCTGTTTCAGCCCCTCTGTTTCAGCCCCTCTGTTTCTCGCCCTCTGTTTCTCGCCCCCCTGTTTCAGCCCCTCTGTTTCAGCCCCTCGGTTTCTCGCCCTCTGTTTCAGCCCCTCTGTTTCAGCCCCTCTGTTTCTCGCCCTCTGTTTCAGCCCCTCTGTTTCTCGCCCTCTGTTTCAGCCCATCTGTTTCAGCCCCTCTGTTCAGCCACTCGGTTTCTCGCCCTCTGTTTCACCCCCTCGGTTTCTCACCCTCTGTTTCAGCCCCTCTGTTTCAGCCCCTCTGTTTCTCGCCCTCTGTTTCAGCCCCTCTGTTTCTCGCCCTCTGTTTCAGCCCCTCTGTTTCTCACCCTCTGTTTCAGCCCCTCTGTTTCAGCCCCTCTGTTTCTCGCCCCCTGTTTCAGCCCCTCTGTTTCAGCCCCTCTGTTTCTCGCCCTCTGTTTCAGCCCCTCTGTTTCTCGCCCTCTGTTTCTCGCCCTCTGTTTCAGCCCCTCTGTTTCAGCCCCTCTGTTTCTCGCCCTCTGTTTCAGCCCCTCTGTTTCTCGCCCTCTGTTTCAGCCCATCTGTTTCAGCCCCACTGTTCAGCCACTCGGTTTCTCGCCCTCTGTTTCAGCCCCTCTGTTTCTCGCCCTCTGTTTCTCGCCCTCTGTTTCAGCCCCACTGTTTCTGCCCCTCTGTTTCTCGCCCTCTGTTTCAGACCCTCTGTTTCAGCTCCTCTGTTTCAGCACCTCTTTTTCTCACCCACTGTTTCAGCCCCTCTGCTTCTCGCCCTCTGTTTCAGCCCCTCTGTTTCAGCCCCTCTATTTCAGCCCCTCTGTTTCAGCCCCTCGGTTTCTCGACCTCTGTTTCAGCCCGTCTGTTTCAGCACCTCTGTTTCAGCCCCTCTGTTTCTCGCTCTCTTATTCAGCCCCTCTGTTTCTCGCCCTCTGTTTCAGCCCCTCTGTTTCAGCCCCTCGGTTTCTCGCCCTCTGTTTCAGCCCCTCTGTTTCAGCTCCTCTGTTTCAGCCCCTCTGTTTCTCGCTCTCTTATTCAGCCCCTCTGTTTCTCGCCCTCTGTTTCAGCCCCTCTGTTTGAGCCCCTCTGTTTCAGCCCCTCTGTTTCTCGCCCTCTGTTTCAGCCCCTCGGTTTCTCGCCCTCTGTTTCAGCCCCTCTGTTTCAGCCCCTCTGTTTCGGCCCCTCTGTTTCTCGCCCTCTGTTTCAACCCCTCGGTTTCTCGCCCTCTGTTTTAGCCCCTCTGTTTGAGCCCCTCTGTTTCAGCCCCTCTGTTTCATCCCCTCTGTTTCTCACCCTCTGTTTGAGCACCTCGGTTTCTCGCCCTCTGTTTCAGCCCCTCTGTTTCACCCCTCGGTTTCTCACCCTCTGTTTCAGCCCCACTGTTTCAGCCCTTCTGTTTCTCGCCCTCTGTTTCAGCCCCTCTGTTTCAGCCCCTCTGTTTCTCGCCCTCTGTTTCTCGCCCCCTGTTTCAGCCCCTCTGTTTCAGCCCCTCTGTTTCAGCCCCTCTGTTTCTCGCCCTCAGTTTCAGCCCCTCTGTTTCAGCCCCTCTGTTTCAGCCCCTCTGTTTCAGCCCCTCTGTTTCTCGCCCTCTGTTTCTCGCCCCCTGTTTCAGCCCCTCTGTTTCAGCCCCTCGGTTTCTCGCCCTCTGTTTCAGCCCCTCTGTTTCAGCCCCTCTGTTTCTCGCCCTCTGTTTCTCGCCCTCTGTTTCTCGCCCTCTGTTTCAGCCCCTCTGTTTCAGCCCCTCTGTTTCAGCCCCTCTGTTCAACCCCTCGGTTTCTCGCCCTCTGTTTCAGCCCCTCTGTTTCAGCCCCTCTGTTTCAGCCCCTCTGTTTCTCGCCCTCTGTTTCAGCCCCTCTGTTTCAGCCCCTCTGTTTCTCGCCCTCTGTTTCAGCCCCTCTGTTTCTCACCCTCTGTTTCAGCCCCTCTGTTTCTCGCCCCCTGTTTCAGCCCCTCTGTTTCAGCCCCTCTGTTTCTCGCCCTCTGTTTCAGCCCCTCTGTTTCTCGCCCTCTGTTTCTCGCCCTCTGTTCCAGCCCCTCTGTTTCAGCCCCTCTGTTTCAGCCCTTCTGTTTCTAGCCCTCTGTTTCAGCCCCTCTGTTTCAGCCCCTCTGTTTCAGCCCCTCTGTTTCTCGCCCTCTGTTTCTCGCCCCCTGTTTCAGCCCCACTGTTTCAGCCCCTCGGTTTCTCGCCCTCTGTTTCAGCCCCTCTGTTTCAGCCCCTTTGTTTCAGCCCCTCTGTTTCAGCCCCTATGTTTCAGCCACTCTGTTTCAGCCCCTCTGTTTCAGCCCCTCTGTTCAGCCCCTCGGTTTCTCGCCCTCTGTTTCAGCCCCTCGGTTTCTCGCCCTCTGTTTCAGCCCCTCTATTTCAGCCCCTCTGTTTCTCGCCCTCTGTTTCAGCCCCTCTGTTTCTCGCCCTCTGTTTCAGCCCCTCTGTTTCTCACCCTCTGTTTCAGCCCCTCTGTTTCAGCCCCTCTGTTTCAGCCCCTCTGTTTCTCGCCCTCTGTTTCAGCCCCTCGGATTCTCGCCCTCTGTTTCAGCCCCTCTGTTTCAGCCCCTCTGTTTCTCGCCCTCTGTTTCAGCCCCTCTGTTTCAGCCCCTCTGTTTCAGCCCCTCTTTTTCTCGCCCTCTCTTTCAGCCCCTCTGTTTCAGCCCCTCTGTTTCAGCCCCTCTTTTTCTCGCCCTCTGTTTCAGCCCCACTGTTTCAGCCCCTCTGTTTCTCGCCCTCTGTTTCAGCCCCTCTGTTTCTCGCCCCCTGTTTCTCGCCCCCTGTTTCAGCCCCTCTGTTTCAGCCCCTCTGTTTCTCGCCCCATGTTTCAGCCCCTCTGTTTCAGCCCCTCTGTTTCTCACCCCCTGTTTCAGCCCCTCTGTTTCTGCCCCTCTGTTTCTCGCCCTCTGTTTCAGCCCCTCTGTTTCTCGCCCTCTGTTTCTCGCCCTCTGTTTCAGCCCCTCTGTTTCAGCCCCTCTGTTTCAGCCCCTCTGTTTCTCGCCCTCTGTTTCAGCCCCGCTGTTTCAGCCCCTCTATTTCAGCCCCTCTGTTTCTAGCCCTCTGTTTCAGCCCCTCTGTTTCAGCCCCTCTGTTTCTCGCCCTCTGTTTCTCGCCCCCTGTTTCAGCCCCTCTGTTTCATCCCCTCGGTTTCTCGCCCTCTGTTTCAGCCCCTCTGTTTCAGCCCCTCTGTTTCTCGCCCTCTGTTTCAGCCCCTCTGTTTCTCGCCCTCTGTTTCAGCCCATCTGTTTCAGCCCCTCTGTTTCTCGCCCTCAGTTTCAGCCCCTCGGTTTCAGCCCCTCTGTTTCTCGCCCTCAGTTTCAGCCCCTCTGTTTCAGCCCCTCTGTTTCAGCCCCTCTGTTTCTCGCCCTCTGTTTCTCGCCCTCTGTTTCTCGCCCCCTGTTTCAGCCCCTCTGTTTCAGCCCCTCGGTTTCTCGCCCCCTGTTTCAGCCCCTCTGTTTCAGCCCCTCTGTTTCTCGCCCTCTGTTTCAGCCCCTCTGTTTCTCGCCCTCTGTTTCAGCCCCTCTGTTTCAGCCCCTCTGTTTCAGCCCCTCTGTTCAACCCCTCGGTTTCTCGCTCTCTGTTTCAGCCCCTCTGTTTCAGCCCCTCTGTTTCAGCCCCTCTGTTTCTCGCCCTCTGTTTCAGCCCCTCTGTTTCAGCCCCTCTGTTTCTCGCCCTCTGTTTCAGCCCCTCTGTTTCTCACCCTCTGTTTCAGCCCCTCTGTTTCAGCCCCTCTGTTTCTCGCCCCCTGTTTCAGCCCCTCTGTTTCAGCCCCTCTGTTTCTCGCCCTCTGTTTCAGCCACTCTGTTTCACCCCTCGGTTTCTCACCCTCTGTTTCAGCCCCACTGTTTCAGCCCTTCTGTTTCTCGCCATCTGTGTCAGCCCCTCTGTTTCAGCCCCTCTGTTTCTCGCCCTCTGTTTCTCGCCCCCTGTTTCAGCCCCTCTGTTTCAGCCCCTCTGTTTCAGCCCCTCTGTTTCTCGCCCTCAGTTTCAGCCCCTCTGTTTCAGCCCCTCTGTTTCAGCCCCTCTGTTTCAGCCCCTCTGTTTCTCGCCCTCTGTTTCTCGCCCCCTGTTTCAGCCCCTCTGTTTCAGCCCCTCGGTTTCTCGCCCTCTGTTTCAGCCCCTCTGTTTCAGCCCCTCTGTTTCTCGCCCTCTGTTTCTCGCCCTCTGTTTCTCGCCCTCTGTTTCAGCCCCTCTGTTTCAGCCCCTCTGTTTCAGCCCCTCTGTTCAACCCCTCGGTTTCTCGCCCTCTGTTTCAGCCCCTCTGTTTGAGCCCCTCTGTTTCAGCCCCTCTGTTTCTCGCCCTCTGTTTCAGCCCCTCTGTTTCAGCCCCTCTGTTTCTCGCCCTCTGTTTCTCACCCTCTGTTTCAGCCCCTCTGTTTCAGCCCCTCTGTTTCTCGCCCCCTGTTTCAGCCCCTCTGTTTCAGCCCCTCTGTTTCTCGCCCTCTGTTTCAGCCCGTCAGTTTCTCGCCCTCTGTTTCTCGCCCTCTGTTTCAGCCCCTCTGTTTCAGCCCCTCTGTTCCAGCCCCTCTGTTTCAGCCCCTCTGTTTCAGCCCCTCTGTTTCTAGCCCTCTGTTTCAGCCCCTCTGTTTCAGCCCCTCTGTTTCAGCCCCTCTGTTCCAGCCCCTCTGTTTCAGCCCCTCTGTTTCAGCCCCTCTGTTTCTAGCCCTCTGTTTCAGCCCCTCTGTTTCAGCCCTTCTGTTTCAGACCCTCTGTTTCAGCCCCTCTGTTTCAGCCCCTCTGTTTCTCGCCCTCTGTTTCAGCCCCTCGGTTTCTCGCCCTCTGTTTCCGCCCATCTGTTTCTCGCCCTCTGTTTCTCGCCCTCTGTTTCAGCCCCTCTGTTTCAGCCCCTCTGTTTCAGCCCCTCTGTTTCTAGCCCTCTGTTTCAGCCCCTCTGTTTCAGCCCCTCTGTTTCAGCCCCTCTGTTTCTCGCCCTCTGTTTCTCGCCCCCCTGTTTCAGCCCCTCTGTTTCAGCCCCTCGGTTTCTCGCCCTCTGTTTCAGCCCCTCTGTTTCAGCCCCACTGTTTCTCGCCCTCTGTTTCAGCCCCTCTGTTTCTCGCCCTCTGTTTCAGCCCATCTGTTTCAGCCCCTCTGTTCAGCCACTCGGTTTCTCGCCCTCTGTTTCACCCCCTCGGTTTCTCACCCTCTGTTTCAGCCCCTCTGTTTCAGCCCCTCTGTTTCTCGCCCTCTGTTTCAGCCCCTCTGTTTCTCGCCCTCTGTTTCAGCCCCTCTGTTTCTCAACCTCTGTTTCAGCCCCTCTGTTTCAGCCCCTCTGTTTCTCGCCCCCTGTTTCAGCCCCTCTGTTTCAGCCCCTCTGTTTCTCGCCCTCTGTTTCAGCCCCTCTGTTTCTCGCCCTCTGTTTCTCGCCCTCTGTTTCAGCCCCTCTGTTTCAGCCCCTCTGTTTCTCGCCCTCTGTTTCAGCCCCTCTGTTTCTCGCCCTCTGTTTCAGCCCATCTGTTTCAGCCCCACTGTTCAGCCACTCGGTTTCTCGCCCTCTGTTTCAGCCCCTCTGTTTCTCGCCCTCTGTTTCTCGCCCTCTGTTTCAGCCCCACTGTTTCTGCCCCTCTGTTTCTCGCCCTCTGTTTCAGACCCTCTGTTTCAGCTCCTCTGTTTCAGCACCTCTTTTTCTCACCCACTGTTTCAGCCCCTCTGCTTCTCGCCCTCTGTTTCAGCCCCTCTGTTTCAGCCCCTCTATTTCAGCCCCTCTGTTTCAGCCCCTCGGTTTCTCGACCTCTGTTTCAGCCCGTCTGTTTCAGCACCTCTGTTTCAGCCCCTCTGTTTCTCGCTCTCTTATTCAGCCCCTCTGTTTCTCGCCCTCTGTTTCAGGCCCTCTGTTTCAGCCCCTCTGTTTCAGCCCCTCGGTTTCTCGCCCTCTGTTTCAGCCCCTCTGTTTCAGCTCCTCTGTTTCAGCCCCTCTGTTTCTCGCTCTCTTATTCAGCCCCTCTGTTTCTCGCCCTCTGTTTCAGCCCCTCTGTTTGAGCCCCTCTGTTTCAGCCCCTCTGTTTCTCGCCCTCTGTTTCAGCCCCTCGGTTTCTCGCCCTCTGTTTCAGCCCCTCTGTTTCAGCCCCTCTGTTTCGGCCCCTCTGTTTCTCGCCCTCTGTTTCAACCCCTCGGTTTCTCGCCCTCTGTTTTAGCCCCTCTGTTTGAGCCCCTCTGTTTCAGCCCCTCTGTTTCAGCCCCTCTGTTTCTCACCCTCTGTTTGAGCACCTCGGTTTCTCGCCCTCTGTTTCAGCCCCTCTGTTTCACCCCTCGGTTTCTCACCCTCTGTTTCAGCCCCACTGTTTCAGCCCTTCGGTTTCTCGCCCTCTGTTTCAGCCCCTCTGTTTCAGCCCCTCTGTTTCTCGCCCTCTGTTTCTCGCCCCCTGTTTCAGCCCCTCTGTTTCAGCCCCTCTGTTTCAGCCCCTCTGTTTCTCGCCCTCAGTTTCAGCCCCTCTGTTTCAGCCCCTCTGTTTCAGCCCCTCTGTTTCAGCACCTCTGTTTCTCGCCCTCTTTTTCTCGCCCCCTGTTTCAGCCCCTCTGTTTCAGCCCCTCGGTTTCTTGCCCTCTGTTTCAGCCCCTCTGTTTCAGCCCCTCTGTTTCTCGCCCTCTGTTTCTCGCCCTCTGTTTCTCGCCCTCTGTTTCAGCCCCTCTGTTTCAGCCCCTCTGTTTCAGCCCCTCTGTTCAACCCCTCGGTTTCTCGCCCTCTGTTTCAGCCCCTCTGTTTCAGCCCCTCTGTTTCAGCCCCTCTGTTTCTCGCCCTCTGTTTCAGCCCCTCTGTTTCAGTCCCTCTGTTTCTCGCCCTCTGTTTCAGCCCCTCTGTTTCTCACCCTCTGTTTCAGCCCCTCTGTTTCAGCCCCTCTGTTTCTCGCCCCCTGTTTCAGCCCCTCTGTTTCAGCCCCTCTGTTTCTCACCCTCTGTTTCAGCCCCTCTGTTTCTCGCCCTCTGTTTCTCGCCCTCTGTTCCAGCCCCTCTGTTTCAGCCCCTCTGTTTCAGCCCTTCTGTTTCTAGCCCTCTGTTTCAGCCCCTCTGTTTCAGCCCCTCTGTTTCAGCCCCTCTGTTTCTCGCCCTCTGTTTCTCGCCCCCTGTTTCAGCCCCACTGTTTCAGCCCCTCGGTTTCTCGCCCTCTGTTTCAGCCCCTCTGTTTCAGCCCCTTTGTTTCAGCCCCTCTGTTTCAGCCCCTATGTTTCAGCCACTCTGTTTCAGCCCCTCTGTTTCAGCCCCTCTGTTCAGCCCCTCGGTTTCTCGCCCTCTGTTTCAGCCCCTCGGTTTCTCGCCCTCTGTTTCAGCCCCTCTGTTTCAGCCCCTCTGTTTCTCGCCCTCTGTTTCAGCCCCTCTGTTTCTCGCCCTCTGTTTCAGCCCCTCGGATTCTCGCCCTCTGTTTCAGCCCCTCTGTTTCAGCCCCTCTGTTTCTCGCCCTCTGTTTCAGCCCCTCTGTTTCAGCCCCTCTGTTTCAGCCCCTCTTTTTCTCGCCCTCTCTTTCAGCCCCTCTGTTTCAGCCCCACTGTTTCAGCCCCTCTTTTTCTCGCCCTCTGTTTCAGCCCCACTGTTTCAGCCCCTCTGTTTCTCGCCCTCTGTTTCAGCCCCTCTGTTTCTCGCCCCCTGTTTCTCGCCCCCTGTTTCAGCCCCTCTGTTTCAGCCCCTCTGTTTCTCGCCCCATGTTTCAGCCCCTCTGTTTCAGCCCCTCTGTTTCTCGCCCCCTGTTTCAGCCCCTCTGTTTCTGCCCCTCTGTTTCTCGCCCTCTGTTTCAGCCCCTCTGTTTCTCGCCCTCTGTTTCTCGCCCTCTGTTTCAGCCCCTCTGTTTCAGCCCCTCTGTTTCAGCCCCTCTGTTTCAGCCCCTCTGTTTCTCGCCCTCTGTTTCAGCCCCGCTCTTTCAGCCCCTCTATTTCAGCCCCTCTGTTTCTAGCCCTCTGTTTCAGCCCCTCTGTTTCAGCCCCTCTGTTTCTCGCCCTCTGTTTCTCGCCCCCTGTTTCAGCCCCTCTGTTTCATCCCCTCGGTTTCTCGCTCTCTGTTTCAGCCCCTCTGTTTCAGCCCCTCTGTTTCTCGCCCTCTGTTTCAGCCCCTCTGTTTCTCGCCCTCTGTTTCAGCCCATCTGTTTCAGCCCCTCTGTTTCTCGCCCTCAGTTTCAGCCCCTCGGTTTCAGCCCCTCTGTTTCTCGCCCTCAGTTTCAGCCCCTCTGTTTCAGCCCCTCTGTTTCAGCCCCTCTGTTTCTCGCCCTCTGTTTCTCGCCCTCTGTTTCTCGCCCCCTGTTTCAGCCCCTCTGTTTCAGCCCCTCGGTTTCTCGCCCCCTGTTTCAGCCCCTCTGTTTCAGCCCCTCTGTTTCTCGCCCTCTGTTTCAGCCCCTCTGTTTCTCGCCCTCTGTTTCAGCCCCTCTGTTTCAGCCCCTCTGTTTCAGCCCCTCTGTTCAACCCCTCGGTTTCTCGCTCTCTGTTTCAGCCCCTCTGTTTCAGCCCCTCTGTTTCAGCCCCTCTGTTTCTCGCACTCTGTTTCAGCCCCTCTGTTTCAGCCCCTCTGTTTCTCGCCCTCTGTTTCAGCCCCTCTGTTTCTCACCCTCTGTTTCAGCCCCTCTGTTTCAGCCGCTCTGTTTCTCGCCCCCTGTTTCAGCCCCTCTGTTTCAGCCCCTCTGTTTCTCGCCCTCTGTTTCAGCCCCTCTGTTTCTCGCCCTCTGTTTCTCGCCCTCTGTTTCAGCCCCTCTGTTTCAGCCCCTCTGTTCCAGCCCCTCTGTTTCAGCCCCTCTGTTTCAGCCCCTCTGTTTCTAGCCCTCTGTTTCAGCCCCTCTGTTTCAGCCCCTCTGTTTCAGCCCCTCTGTTTCTCGCCCTCTGTTTCTCGCACCCTGGTTCAGCCCCACTGTTTCAGCCCCTCGGTTTCTCGCCCTCTGTTTCAGCCCCTCTGTTTCAGCCCCTTTGTTTCAGCCCCTCTGTTTCAGCCCCTCTGGTTCTCGCCCTCTGTTTCAGCCCATCTGTTTCTCGCCCTCTGTTTCAGCCCCTCTGTTTCAGCCCCTCTGTTTCAGCCCCTCTGTTCAGCCCCTCGGTTTCTCGCCCTCTGTTTCTCGCCCCCTGTTTCAGCCCCTCTGTTTCAGCCCCTCGGTTTCTCGCCCTCTGTTTCAGCCCCTCTGTTTCAGCCCCTCTGTTTCTCGCCCTCTGTTTCAGCCCCTCTGTTTCTCGCCCTCTGTTTCAGCCCATCTGCTTCAGCCCCTCTGTTCAGCCACTCGGTTTCTCGCCCTCTGTTTCAGCCCCTCGGTTTCTCGCCCTCTGTTTCAGCCCCTCTGTTTCAGCCCCTCTGTTTCTCGCCCTCTGTTTCAGCCCCTCTGTTTCTCGCCCTCTGTTTCAGCCCCTCTGTTTCTCACCCTCTGTTTCAGCCCCTCTGTTTCAGCCCCTCTGTTTCTTGCCCCCTGTTTCAGCCCCTCTGTTTCAGCCCCTCTGTTTCTCGCCCTCTGTTTCAGCCCCTCTGTTTCTCGCCCTCTGTTTCTCGCCCTCTCTTTCAGCCCCTCTGTTTCAGCCCCTCTGTTTCTCGCCCTCTGTTTCAGCCCCTCGGTTTCTCGCCCTCTGTTTCCGCCCATCTGTTTCTCGCCCTCTGTTTCAGACCCTCTGTTTCAGCTCCTCTGTTTCAGCCCCTCTTTTTCTCACCCACTGTTTCAGCCCCTCTGCTTCTCGCCCTCTGTTTCAGCCCCTCTGTTTCAGCCCCTCGGTTTCTCGCCCTCTGTTTCAGCCCCTCTGTTTCAGCTCCTCCGTTTCAGCCCCTCTGTTTCAGCCTCTCGGTTTCTCGCCCTCTGTTTCAGCCCCTCTGTTTCTCGCCCTCTGTTACAGCCCATCTGTTTCAGCCCCTCTGTTCAGCCACTCGGTTTCTCGCCCTCTGTTTCAGCCCCTCTGTTTCTCGCACTCTGTTTCTCGCCCTCTGTTTCAGCCCCACTGTTTCTGCCCCTCTGTTTCTCGCCCTCTGTTTCAGACCCTCTGTTTCAGCTCCTCTGTTTCAGCACCTCTTTTTCTCACCCACTGTTTCAGCCCCTCTGCTTCTCGCCCTCTGTTTCAGCCCCTCTGTTTCAGCCCCTCTGTTTCAGCCCCTCTGTTTCAGCCCCTCGGTTTCTCGCCCTCTGTTTCAGCCCCTCTGTTTCAGCTCCTCTGTTTCAGCCCCTCTGTTTCTCGCTCTCTTATTCAGCCCCTCTGTTTCTCGCCCTCTGTTTCAGCCCCTCTGTTTGAGCCCCTCTGTTTCAGCCCCTCTGTTTCTCGCCCTCTGTTTCAGCCCCTCGGTTTCTCGCCCTCTGTTTCAGCCCCTCTGTTTCAGCCCCTCTGTTTCAGCCCCTCTGTTTCTCGCCCTCTGTTTCAACCCCTCGGTTTCTCGCCCTCTGTTTTAGCCCCTCTGTTTGAGCCCCTCTGTTTCAGCCCCTCTGTTTCAGCCCCTCTGTTTCTCACCCTCTGTTTGAGCACCTCGGTTTCTCGCCCTCTGTTTCAGCCCCTCTGTTTCACCCCTCGGTTTCTCACCCTCTGTTTCAGCCCCTCTGCTTCAGCCCCTCTGTTTCTCGCCGTCTGTTTCTCGCCCTCTGTTTCTCGCCTTCTGTTTCAGCCCCTCTGTTTCAGCACCTCTGTTTCAGCCCCTCTGTTTCAGCCCCTCGGTTTCTCGCCCTCTGTTTCAGCCCCTCTGTTTCTCGCCCTCTGTTTCAGCCCCTCTGTTTCTCGCACTCTGTTTCAGCCCATCTGTTTCAGCCCCCCTGTTCAGCCGCTCGGTTTCTCGCCCTCTGTTTCAGCCCCTCGGTTTCTCGCCCTCTGTTTCAGCCCCTCTGTTTCAGCCCTCTGTTTCAGCCTCTCTGTTTCAGCCCCTCTGTTTTCGCCCTCTGTTTCAGCCCCTCTGTTTCTCGCCCTCTGTTTCAGCCCCTCTGTTTCTCACCCTCTGTTTCAGCCCCTCTGTTTCAGCCCCTCTGTTTCTCGCCCCCTGTTTCAGCCCCTCTGTTTCAGCCCCTCTGTTTCTCGCCCTCTGTTTCAGCCCCTCTGTTTCTCGCCCTCTGTTTCTCGCCCTCTGTTTCAGCCCCTCTGTTTCAGCCCCTCTGTTTCTCGCCCTCTGTTTCAGCCCCTCGGATTCTCGCCCTCTGTTTCCGCCCATCAGTTTCTCGCCCTCTGTTTCAAACCCTCTGTTTCAGCTCCTCTGTTTCAGCCCCTCTTTTTCTCACCCACTGTTTCAGCCCCTCTGCTTCTCGCCCTCTGTTTCAGCCCCTCTGTTTCAGCCCCTCTGTTTCTCGCCCTCTGTTTCAGCCCCTCTGTTTCTCGCCCTCTGTTTCAGCCCCTCTGTTTCTCGCCCTCTGTTTCTCGCCCTCTGTTTCAGCCCCTCTGTTTCAGCTCCTCCGTTTCAGCCCCTCTGTTTCAGCCCCTCGGTTTCTCGCCCTCTGTTTCAGCCCCTCTGTTTCTCGCCCTCTGTTTCAGCCCATCTGTTTCAGCCCCTCTGTTCAGCCACTCGGTTTCTCGCCCTCTGTTTCAGCCCCTCTGTTTCTCGCCCTCTGTTTCTCGCCCTCTGTTTCAGCCCCACTGTTTCTGCCCCTCTGTTTCTCGCCCTCTGTTTCAGACCCTCTGTTTCAGCTCCTCTGTTTCAGCACCTCTTTTTCTCACCCACTGTTTCAGCCCCTCTGCTTCTCGCCCTCTGTTTCAGCCCCTCTGTTACAGCCCCTCTGTTTCAGCCCCTCTGTTTCAGCCCCTCGGTTTCTCGCCCTCTGTTTCAGCCCCTCTGTTTCAGCTCCTCTGTTTCAGCCCCTCTGTTTCTCGCTCTCTTATTCAGCCCCTCTGTTTCTCGCCCTCTGTTTCAGCCCCTCTGTTTGAGCCCCTCTGTTTCAGCCCCTCTGTTTCTCGCCCTCTGTTTCAGCCCCTCGGTTTCTCGCACTCTGTTTCAGCCCCTCTGTTACAGCCCCTCTGTTTCAGCCCCTCTGTTTCTCGCCCTCTGTTTCAACCCCTCCGGTTCTCGCCCTCTGTTTTAGCCCCTCTGTTTGAGCCCCTCTGTTTCAGCCCCTCTGTTTCAGCCCCTCTGTTTCTCACCCTCTGTTTGAGCACCTCGGTTTCTCGCCCTCTGTTTCAGCCCCTCTGTTTCAGCCCCTCTGTTTCTCGCCCTCTGTTTCAGCCCCTCTGTTTGAGCCCCTCTGTTTCAGCCCCTCTGTTTCTCGCCCTCTGTTTCAGCCCCTCGGTTTCTCGCCCTCTGTTTCAGCCCCTCTGTTTCAGCCCCTCTGTTTCAGCCCCTCTGTTTCTCGCCCTCTGTTTCAACCCCTCCGGTTCTCGCCCTCTGTTTTAGCCCCTCTGTTTGAGCCCCTCTGTTTCAGCACCTCTGTTTCAGCCCCTCTGTTTCTCACGCTCTGTTTGAGCACCTCGGTTTCTCGCCCTCTGTTTCAGCCCCTCTGTTTCAGCCCCTCTGTTTCACCCCTCGGTTTCTCACCCTCTGTTTCAGCCCCACTGTTTCAGCCCTTCTGTTTCTCGCCCTCTGTTTCTGCCCCGCTGTTTCAGCCCCTCTGTTTATCGCCCTCTGTTTCTCGCCCCCTGTTTCAGCCCCTCTGTTTCAGCCCCTCTGTTTCAGCCCCTCTGTTTCTCGCCCTCAGTTTCAGCCCCTCTGTTTCAGCCCCTCTGTTTCAGCCCCTCGGTTTCTCGCCCTCTGTTTCTCGCCCCCTGTTTCAGCCCCTCTGTTTCAGCCCCTCGGTTTCTCGCCCTCTTTTTCAGCCCCTCTGTTTCAGCCCCTCTGTTTCTCGCCCTCTGTTTCTCGCCCTCTGTTTCTCGCCCTCTGTTTCAGCCCCTCTGTTTCAGCCCCTCTGTTTCAGCCCCTCTGTTCAGCCCCTCGGTTTCTCGCTCTCTGTTTCAGCCCCTCTGTTTCAGCCCCTCTGTTTCAGCCCCTCTGTTCAGCCCCTCGGTTTCTCGCCCTCTGTTTCAGCCCCTCGGTTTCTCGCCCTCTGTTTCAGCCCCTCTGTTTCAGCCCCTCTGTTTCTCGCCCTCTGTTTCAGCCCCTCTGTTTCTCGCCCTCTGTTTCAGCCCCTCTGTTTCTCACCCTCTGTTTCAGCCCCTCTGTTTCAGCCCCTCTGTTTCAGCCCCTCTGTTTCTCGCCCTCTGTTTCAGCCCCTCGGATTCTCGCCCTCTGTTTCAGCCCCTCTGTTTCTCGCCCTCTGTTTCAGCCAATCTGTTTCAGCCCCTCTGTTTCAGCCCCTCTTTTTCTCGCCCTCTCTTTCAGCCCCTCTGTTTCAGCCCCTCTGTTTCAGCCCCTCTTTTTCTCGCCCTCTGTTTCAGCCCCACTGTTTCAGCCCCTCTCTTTCTCGCCCTCTGTTTCAGCCCCTCTGTTTCTCGCCCCCTGTTTCTCGCCCCCTGTTTCAGCCCCTCTCTTTCAGCCCCTCTGTTTCTCGCCCCATGTTTCAGCCCCTCTGTTTCAGCCCCTCTGTTTCTCGCCCCATGTTTCAGCCCCTCTGTTTCAGCCCCTTTGTTTCAGCCCCTCTGTTTCAGCCCCTCTGTTTCAGCCCCTCTGTTTCAGCCCCTCTGTTCAGTCCCTCGGTTTCTCGCCCTCTGTTTCAACCCCTCGGTTTCTCGCCCTCTGTTTCAGCCCCTCTGTTTCAGCCCCTCTGTTTCTCGCCCTCTGTTTCAGCCCCTCTGTTTCTCGCCCTCTGTTTCAGCCCCTCTGTTTCTCACCCTCTGTTTCAGCCCCTCTGTTTCAGCCCCTCTGTTTCAGCCCCTCTGTTTCTCGCCCTCTGTTTCAGTCCCTCGGATTCTCGCCCTCTCTTTCAGCCCCTCTGTTTCAGCCCCTCTGTTTCTCGCCCTCTGTTTCAGCCCCTCTGTTTCTCGCCCTCTGTTTCAGCCCCTCTGTTTCAGCCCCTCTGTTTCAGCCCCTCTGTTCAGCCCCTCGGTTTCTCGCCCTCTGTTTCAGCCCCTCGGTTTCTCGCCCTCTGTTTCAGCCCCTCTGTTTCAGCCCCTCTGTTTCTCGCCCTCTGTTTCAGCCCCTCTGTTTCTCGCCCTCTGTTTCAGCCCCTCTGTTTCTCACCCTCTGTTTCAGCCCCTCTGTTTCAGCCCCTCTGTTTCAGCCCCTCTGTTTCTCGCCCTCTGTTTCAGTCCCTCGGATTCTCGCCCTCTGTTTCAGCCCCTCTGTTTCAGCCCCTCTGTTTCTCGCCCTCTGTTTCTCACCCTCTGTTTCAGCCCCTCTGTTTCAGCCCCTCTTTTTCTCGCCCTCTCTTTCAGCCCCTCTGTTTCAGCCCCTCTGTTTCAGCCCCTCTTTTTCTCGCCCTCTGTTTCAGCCCCACTGTTTCAGCCCCTCTCTTTCTCGCCCTCTGTTTCAGCCCCTCTGTTTCTTGCCCCCTGTTTCTCGCCCCCTGTTTCAGCCCCTCTCTTTCAGCCCCTCTGTTTCTCGCCCCATGTTTCAGCCCCTCTGTTTCAGCCCCTCTGTTTCTCGCTCCCTGTTTCAGACCCTCTGTTTCAGCCCCTCTGTTTCTCGCCCTCTGTTTCAGCCCCTCTGTTTCTCGCCCTCTGTTTCTCACCCTCTGTTTCAGCCCCTCTGTTTCAGCCCCTCTGTTTCAGCCCCTCTGTTTCTCGCCCTCTGTTTCAGCCCTGCTGTTTCAGCCCCTCTGTTTCAGCCCCTCTATTTCTAGCCCTCAGTTTCAGGCCCTCTGTTTCAGCCCCTCTGTTTCAGCCCCTCTGTTTCTCGCCCTCTGTTTCTCGCCCCCAGTTTCAGCCCCTCTGTTTCAGCCCCTCTGTTTCTCGCCCTCTGTTTCAGCCCCTCTGTTTCAGCCCTTCTGTTTCAGCCCCTCTGCTTCAGCCCCTCTGTTTCTCGCCCTCTGTTTCAGCCCCTCTGTTTCTCGCCCTCTGTTTCAGCCCCTCTGTTTCTCGCACTCTGTTTCAGCCCATCTGTTTCAGCCCCCCTGTTCAGCCGCTCGGTTTCTCGCCCTCTGTTTCAGCCCCTCGGTTTCTCGCCCTCTGTTTCAGCCCCTCTGTTTCAGCCCTCTGTTTCAGCCCCTCTGTTTCAGCCCCTCTGTTTCTCGCCCTCTGTTTCAGCCCCTCTGTTTCTCACCCTCTCTTTCAGCCCCTCTGTTTCAGCCCCTCTGTTTCTCGCCCTCTGTTTCAGCCCCTCTGTTTCAGCCCCTCTGTTTCAGCCCCTCTTTTTCTCGCCCTCCTTTTCAGCCCCTCTGTTTCAGCCCCTCTGTTTCAGCCCCTCTTTTTCTCGCCCTCTGTTTCAGCCCCACTGTTTCAGCCCCTCTGTTTCTCGCCCTCTGTTTCAGCCCCTCTGTTTCTCGCCCCCTGTTTCTCGCCCCCTGTTTCAGCCCCTCCTTTTCAGCCCCTCTGTTTCTCGCCCCATGTTTCAGCCCCTCTGTTTCAGCCCCTCTGTTTTTTCGCCCCCTGTTTCAGCCCCTCTGTTTCTGCCCCTCTGTTTCTCGCCCTCTGTTTCAGCCCCTCTGTTTCTCGCCCTCTGTTTCAGCCCCGCTGTTTCAGCCCCTCTATTTCAGCCCCTCTGTTTCTAGCCCTCTGTTTCAGCCCCTCTGTTTCAGCCCCGCTGTTTCAGCCCCTCTATTTCAGCCCCTCTGTTTCTAGCCCTCTGTTTCAGCCCCTCTGTTTCAGCCCCTCTGTTTCAGCCCCTCTTTTTCTCGCCCTCTGTTTCACCCCCACTGTTTCAGCCCCTCTGTTTCTCGCCCTCTGTTTCAGCCCCTCTGTTTCTCGCCCCCTGTTTCTCGCCCCCTGTTTCAGCCCCTCCTTTTAAGCCCCTCTGTTTCTCGCCCCATGTTTCAGCACCTCTGTTTCAGCCCCTCTGTTTCTCGCCCCCTGTTTCAGCCCCTCTGTTTCTGCCCCTCTGTTTCTCGCCCTCTGTTTCAGCCCCTCTGTTTCTCGCCCTCTGTTTCTCGCCCTCTGTTTCAGCCCCTCTGTTTCTCGCCCTCTGTTTCAGCCCCTCGGATTCTCGCCCTCTGTTTCAGCCCCTCTGTTTCAGCCCCTCTGTTTCTCCCCCTCTGTTTCAGCCCCTCTGTATCAGCCCCTCTGTTTCAGCCCCTCTTTTTCTCGCCCTCTCTTTCAGCCCCTCTGTTTCAGCCCCTCTGTTTCAGCCCCTCTTTTTCTCGCCCTCTGTTTCAGCCCCACTGTTTCAGCCTCTCTCTTTCTCGCCCTCTGTTTCAGCCCCTCTGTTTCTCGCCCCCTGTTTCTCGCCCCCTGTTTCAGCCCCTCTCTTTCAGCCCCTCTGTTTCTCGCCCCATGTTTCAGCCCCTCTGTTTCAGCCCCTCAGTTTCTCGCCCCATGTTTCAGCCCCTCTGTTTCAGCCCCTTTGTTTCAGCCCCTCTGTTTCAGCCCCTCTGTTTCAGCCCCTCTGTTTCAGCCCCTCTGTTCAGCCCCTCGGTTTCTCGCCCTCTGTTTCAGCCCCTCGGTTTCTCGCCCTCTGTTTCAGCCCCTCTGTTTCAGCCCCTCTGTTTCTCGCCCTCTGTTTCTGCCCCTCTGTTTCTCGCCCTCTGTTTCAGCCCCTCTGTTTCTCACCCTCTGTTTCAGCCCCTCTGTTTCAGCCCCTCTGTTTCAGCCCCTCTGTTTCTCGCCCTCTGTTTCAGTCCCTCGGATTCTCGCCCTCTGTTTCAGCCCCTCTGTTTCAGCCCCTCTGTTTCTCGCCCTCTGTTTCAGCCCCTCTGTTTCTCGCCCTCTGTTTCAGCCCCTCTGTTTCAGCCCCTCTGTTTCAGCCCCTCTGTTCAGCCCCTCTGTTTCTCGCCCTCTGTTTCAGCCCCTCGGTTTCTCGCCCTCTGTTTCAGCCCCTCTGTTTCAGCCCCTCTATTTCAGCCCCTCTGTTTCAGCCCCTCTGTTTCTCGCCCTCTGTTTCAGCCCCTCTGTTTCTCACCCTCTGTTTCAGCCCCTCTGTTTCAGCCCCTCTGTTTCAGCCCCTCTGTTTCTCGCCCTCTGTTTCAGTCCCTCGGATTCTCGACCTCTGTTTCAGCCCCTCTGTTTCAGCCCCTCTGTTTCTCGCCCTCTGTTTCAGCCCCTCTGTTTCAGCCCCTCTGTTTCAGCCCCTCTTTTTCTCGCCCTCTCTTTCAGCCCCTCTGTTTCAGCCCCTCTTTTTCTCGCCCTCTGTTTCAGCCCCACTGTTTCAGCCCCTCTCTTTCTCGCCCTCTGTTTCAGCCCCTCTGTTTCTCGCCCCCTGTTTCTCGCCCCCTGTTTCAGCCCCTCTCTTTCAGCCCCTCTGTTTCTCGCCCCATGTTTCAGCCCCTCTGTTTCAGCCCCTCTGTTTCTCGCTCCCTGTTTCAGACCCTCTGTTTCAGCCCCTCTGTTTCTCGCCCTCTGTTTCAGCCCCTCTGTTTCAGCACCTCTGTTTCAGCCCCTCTGTTTCAGCCCCTCGGTTTCTCGCCCTCTGTTTCAGCCCCTCTGTTTCTCGCCCTCTGTTTCAGCCCCTCTGTTTCTCGCACTCTGTTTCAGCCCATCTGTTTCAGCCCCCCTGTTCAGCCGCTCGGTTTCTCGCCCTCTGTTTCAGCCCCTCGGTTTCTCGCCCTCTGTTTCAGCCCCTCTGTTTCAGCCCTCTGTTTCAGCCCCTCTGTTTCAGCCCCTCTGTTTCTCGCCCTCTGTTTCAGCCCCTCTGTTTCTCACCCTCTCTTTCAGCCCCTCTGTTTCAGCCCTTCTGTTTCTCGCCCTCTGTTTCAGCCCCTCTGTTTCAGCCCCTCTGTTTCAGCCCCTCTTTTTCTCGCCCTCCTTTTCAGCCCCTCTGTTTCAGCCCCTCTGTTTCAGCCCCTCTTTTTCTCGCCCTCTGTTTCAGCCCCTCTGTTTTAGCCCCTCTGTTTCTCGCCCTCTGTTTCAGCCCCTCTGTTTCTCGCCCCCTGTTTCTCGCCCCCTGTTTCAGCCCCTCCTTTTCAGCCCCTCTGTTTCTCGCCCCATGTTTCAGCCCCTCTGTTTCAGCCCCTCTGTTTTTTCGCCCCCTGTTTCAGCCCCTCTGTTTCTGCCCCTCTGTTTCTCGCCCTCTGTTTCAGCCCCTCTGTTTCTCGCCCTCTGTTTCAGCCCCGCTGTTTCAGCCCCTCTATTTCAGCCCCTCTGTTTCTAGCCCTCTGTTTCAGCCCCTCTGTTTCAGCCCCGCTGTTTCAGCCCCTCTATTTCAGCCCCTCTGTTTCTAGCCCTCTGTTTCAGCCCCTTTGTTTCAGCCCCTCTGTTTCAGCCCCTCTTTTTCTCGCCCTCTGTTTCAGCCCCACTGTTTCAGCCCCTCTGTTTCTCGCCCTCTGTTTCAGCCCCTCTGTTTCTCGCCCCCTGTTTCTCGCCCCCTGTTTCAGCCCCTCCTTTTCAGCCCCTCTGTTTCTCGCCCCATGTTTCAGCCCCTCTGTTTCAGCCCCTCTGTTTCTCGCCCCCTGTTTCAGCCCCTCTGTTTCTGCCCCTCTGTTTCTCGCCCTCTGTTTCAGCCCCTCTGTTTCTCGCCCTCTGTTTCAGCCCCTCTGTTTCTCGCCCTCTGTTTCAGCCCCTCGGATTCTCGCCCTCTGTTTCAGCCCCTCTGTTTCAGCCCCTCTGTTTCTCCCCCTCTGTTTCAGCCCCTCTGTATCAGCCCCTCTGTTTCAGCCCCTCTTTTTCTCGCCCTCTCTTTCAGCCCCTCTGTTTCAGCCCCTCTGTTTCAGCCCCTCTTTTTCTCGCCCTCTGTTTCAGCCCCACTGTTTCAGTCTCTCTCTTTCTCGCCCTCTGTTTCAGCCCCTCTGTTTCTCGCCCCCTGTTTCTCGCCCCCTGTTTCAGCCCCTCTCTTTCAGCCCCTCTGTTTCTCGCCCCATGTTTCAGCCCCTCTGTTTCAGCCCCTCTGTTTCTCGCCCCATGTTTCAGCCCCTCTGTTTCAGCCCCTTTGTTTCAGCCCCTCTGTTTCAGCCCCTCTGTTTCAGCCCCTCTGTTTCAGCCCCTCTGTTCAGCCCCTCGGTTTCTCGCCCTCTGTTTCAGCCCCTCGGTTTCTCGCCCTCTGTTTCAGCCCCTCTGTTTCAGCCCCTCTGTTTCTCGCCCTCTGTTTCTGCCCCTCTGTTTCTCGCCCTCTGTTTCAGCCCCTCTGTTTCTCACCCTCTGTTTCTCGCCCTCTGTTTCAGTCCCTCGGATTCTCGCCCTCTGTTTCAGCCCCTCTGTTTCAGCCCCTCTGTTTCTCGCTCTCTGTTTCAGCCCCTCTGTTTCTCGCCCTCTATTTCAGCCCCTCTGTTTCAGCCCCTCTGTTTCAGCCCCTCTGTTCAGCCCCTCTGTTTCTCGCCCTCTGTTTCAGCCCCTCGGTTTCTCGCCCTCTGTTTCAGCCCCTCTGTTTCAGCCCCTCTATTTCAGCCCCTCTGTTTCAGCCCCTCTGTTTCTAGCCCTCTGTTTCAGCCCCTTTGTTTCAGCCCCTCTGTTTCAGCCCCTCTTTTTCTCGCCCTCTGTTTCAGCCCCACTGTTTCAGCCCCTCTGTTTCTCGCCCTCTGTTTCAGCCCCTCTGTTTCTCGCCCCCTGTTTCTCGCCCCCTGTTTCAGCCCCTCCTTTTCAGCCCCTCTGTTTCTCGCCCCATGTTTCAGCCCCTCTGTTTCAGCCCCTCTGTTTCTCGCCCCCTGTTTCAGCCCCTCTGTTTCTGCCCCTCTGTTTCTCGCCCTCTGTTTCAGCCCCTCTGTTTCTCGCCCTCTGTTTCTCGCCCTCTGTTTCAGCCCCTCTGTTTCTCGCCCTCTGTTTCAGCCCCTCGGATTCTCGCCCTCTGTTTCAGCCCCTCTGTTTCAGCCCCTCTGTTTCTCCCCCTCTGTTTCAGCCCCTCTGTATCAGCCCCTCTGTTTCAGCACCTCTTTTTCTCGCCCTCTCTTTCAGCCCCTCTGTTTCAGCCCCTCTGTTTCAGCCCCTCTTTTTCTCGCCCTCTGTTTCAGCCCCACTGTTTCAGTCTCTCTCTTTCTCGCCCTCTGTTTCAGCCCCTCTGTTTCTCGCCCCCTGTTTCTCGCCCCCTGTTTCAGCCCCTCTCTTTCAGCCCCTCTGTTTCTCGCCCCATGTTTCAGCCCCTCTGTTTCAGCCCCTTTGTTTCAGCCCCTCTGTTTCAGCCCCTCTGTTTCAGCCCCTCTGTTTCAGCCCCTCTGTTCAGCCCCTCGGTTTCTCGCCCTCTGTTTCAGCCCCTCGGTTTCTCGCCCTCTGTTTCAGCCCCTCTGTTTCAGCCCCTCTGTTTCTCGCCCTCTGTTTCTGCCCCTCTGTTTCTCGCCCTCTGTTTCAGCCCCTCTGTTTCTCACCCTCTGTTTCAGCCCCTCTGTTTCAGCCCCTCTGTTTCAGCCCCTCTGTTTCTCGCCCTCTGTTTCAGTCCCTCGGATTCTCGCCCTCTGTTTCAGCCCCTCTGTTTCAGCCCCTCTGTTTCTCGCTCTCTGTTTCAGCCCCTCTGTTTCTCGCCCTCTATTTCAGCCCCTCTGTTTCAGCCCCTCTGTTTCAGCCCCTCTGTTCAGCCCCTCTGTTTCTCGCCCTCTGTTTCAGCCCCTCGGTTTCTCGCCCTCTGTTTCAGCCCCTCTGTTTCAGCCCCTCTATTTCAGCCCCTCTGTTTCAGCCCCTCTGTTTCTCGCCCTCTGTTTCAGCCCCTCTGTTTCTCACCCTCTGTTTCAGCCCCTCTGTTTCAGCACCTCTGTTTCAGCCCCTCTGTTTCTCGCCCTCTGTTTCAGTCCCTCGGTTTCTCGCCCTCTGTTTCAGCCCCTCTGTTTCAGCCCCTCTGTTTCTCGCCCTCTGTTTCAGCCCCTCTGTTTCAGCCCCTCTGTTTCAGCCCCTCTTTTTCTCGCCCTCTCCTTCAGCCCCTCTGTTTCAGCCCCTCTTTTTCTCGCCCTCTGTTTCAGCCCCACTGTTTCAGCCCCTCTCTTTCTCGCCCTCTGTTTCAGCACCTCTGTTTCTCGCCCCCTGTTTCAGCCCCTCTCTTTCAGCCCCTCTGTTTCTCGCCCCATGTTTCAGCCCCTCTGTTTCAGCCCCTCTGTTTCTCGCTCCCTGTTTCAGACCCTCTGTTTCAGCCCCTCTGTTTCTCGCCCTCTGTTTCAGCCCCTCTGTTTCTCGCCCTCTGTTTCTCACCCTCTGTTTCAGCCCCTCTGTTTCAGCCCCTCTGTTTCAGCCCCTCTGTTTCTCGCCCTCTGTTTCAGCCCCGCTGTTTCAGCCCCTCTGTTTCAGCCCCTCTGTTTCTAGCCCTCAGTTTCAGGCCCTCTGTTTCAGCCCCTCTGTCTCAGCCCCTCTGTTTCTCGCCCTCTGTTTCTCGCCCCCAGTTTCAGCCCCTCTGTTTCAGCCCCTCTGTTTTTCGCCCTCTGTTTCAGCCCCTCTGTTTCAGCCCTTCTGTTTCAGCCCCTCTGCTTCAGCCCCTCTGTTTCTCGCCGTCTGTTTCTCGCCCTCTGTTTCTTGCCTTCTGTTTCAGCCCCTCTGTTTCAGCACCTCTGTTTCAGCCCCTCTGTTTCAGCCCCTCGGTTTCTCGCCCTCTGTTTCAGCCCCTCTGTTTCTCGCCCTCTGTTTCAGCCCCTCTGTTTCAGCCCCTCTATTTCAGCCCCTCTGTTTCAGCCCCTCTGTATCTCGCCCTCTGTTTCAGCCCCTCTGTTTCTCACCCTCTGTTTCAGTCCCTCTGTTTCAGCCCCTCTGTTTCAGCCCCTCTGTTTCTCGCCCTCTGTTTCAGTCCCTCGGATTCTCGCCCTCTGTTTCAGCCCCTCTGTTTCAGCCCCTCTGTTTCTCGCCCTCTGTTTCAGCCCCTCTGTTTCAGCCCCTCTGTTTCAGCCCCTCTTTTTCTCGCCCTCTCTTTCAGCCCCTCTGTTTCAGCCCCTCTTTTTCTCGCCCTCTGTTTCAGCCCCACTGTTTCAGCCCCTCTCTTTCTCGCCCTCTGTTTCAGCCCCTCTGTTTCTCGCCCCCTGTTTCTCGCCCCCTGTTTCAGCCCCTCTCTTTCAGCCCCTCTGTTTCTCGCCCCATGTTTCAGCCCCTCTGTTTCAGCCCCTCTGTTTCTCGCTCCCTGTTTCAGACCCTCTGTTTCAGCCCCTCTGTTTCTCGCCCTCTGTTTCAGCCCCTCTGTTTCTCGCCCTCTGTTTCTCACCCTCTGTTTCAGCCCCTCTGTTTCAGCCCCTCTGTTTCAGCCCCTCTGTTTCTCGCCCTCTGTTTCAGCCCCGCTGTTTCAGCCCCTCTGTTTCAGCCCCTCTGTTTCTAGCCCTCAGTTTCAGGCCCTCTGTTTCAGCCCCTCTGTTTCAGCCCCTCTGTTTCTCGCCCTCTGTTTCTCGCCCCCAGTTTCAGCCCCTCTGTTTCAGCCCCTCTGTTTCTCGCCCTCTGTTTCAGCCCCTCTGTTTCAGCCCTTCTGTTTCAGCCCCTCTGCTTCAGCCCCTCTGTTTCTCGCCCTCTGTTTCAGCCCCTCTGTTTCAGCACCTCTGTTTCAGCCCCTCTGTTTCAGCCCCTCGGTTTCTCGCCCTCTGTTTCAGCCCCTCTGTTTCTCGCCTTCTGTTTCAGCCCCTCTGTTTCTCGCACTCTGTTTCAGCCCATCTGTTTCAGCCCCCCTGTTCAGCCGCTCGGTTTCTCGCCCTCTGTTTCAGCCCCTCGGTTTCTCACACTCTGTTTCAGCCCCTCTGTTTCAGCCCTCTGTTTCAGCCCCTCTGTTTCAGCCCCTCTGTTTCTCGCCCTCTGTTTCAGCCCCTCTGTTTCTCGCCCTCTGTTTCAGCCCCTCTGTTTCTCACCCTCTGTTTCAGCCCCTCTGTTTCAGTTCCTCTGTTTCTCGCCCCCTGTTTCAGCCCCTCTGTTTCAGCCCCTCTGTTTCTCGCCCTCTGTTTCAGCCCCTCTGTTTCTCGCCCTCTGTTTCTCGCCCTCTCTTTCAGCCCCTCTGTTTCTCGCCCTCTGTTTCAGCCCCTCGGTTTCTCGCCCTCTGTTTCCGCCCATCTGTTTCTCGACCTCTGTTTCAGACCCTCTGTTTCAGCTCCTCTGTTTCAGCCCCTCTTTTTCTCACACACTGTTTCAGCCCCTCTGTTTCAGCCCCTCTGTTTCTCACCCTCTGTTTCAGCTCCTCTGTTTCAGCCCCTCTGTTTCTCGCCCCCTGTTTCAGCCCCTCTGTTTCAGCCCCTCTGTTTCTCGCCCTCTGTTTCAGCCCCTCTGTTACTCGCCCTCTGTTTCTCGCCCTCTGTTTCAGCCCCTCTGTTTCAGCCCCTCTGTTTGTCGCCCTCTGTTTCAGCCCCTCGGTTTTTCGTCCTCTGTTTCCGCCCCTCTGTTTCTCGCCCTCTGTTTCAGACCCTCTGTTTCAGCTCCTCTGTTTCAGCCCCTCTTTTTCCCACCCACTGTTTCAGCCCCTCTGCTTCTCGCCCTCTGTTTCAGCCCCTCTGTTTCAGCCCCTCTGTTTCAGCCCCTCTGTTTCAGCCCCTCGGTTTCTCGCCCTCTGTTTCAGCCCCTCTGTTTCAGCTCCTCTGTTTCAGCCCCTCTGTTTCTCGCCCTCTTATTCAGCCCCTCTGTTTCTCGCCCTCTGTTTCAGCCCCTCTGTTTGAGCCACTCTGTTTCAGCACCTCTGTTTCTCGCCCTCGGTTTCAGCCCCTCGGTTTCTCGCCCTCTGTTTCAGCCCCTCTGTTTCACGCCCTCTGTTTCAGCCCCTCTGTTTCAGCCCCTCTGTTTCAGCCCCTCTGTTTCTCGCCCTCTGTTTCAACCCCTCGGTTTCTCGCCCTCTGTTTTAGCCCCTCAGTTTCAGCCCCTCTGTTTCAGCCCCTCTGTTTCTCAGCCTCTGTTTGAGCCCCTCGGTTTCTCGCCCTCTGTTTCAGCCCCTCTGTTTCAGCCCCTCTGTTTCACCCCTCGGTTTCTCACCCTCTGTTTCAGCCCCACTGTTTCAGCCCTTCTGTTTCTCGCCCTCTGTTTCAGCCCCTCTGTTTCAGCCCCTCTGTTTCTCGCCCCCTATTTCAGCCCCTCTGTTTCAGCCCCATTGTTTCAGCCCTTCTGTTTCTCGCCCTCTGTTTCAGACCCTCTGTTGCAGCCCCTCTGTTTCAGCCCCTCTGTTTCTCGCCCACTGTTTCAGCCCCTCTGTTTCAGCCCCTCTGTTTCTCGCCCTCTGTTTCAGCCCCTCTGTTTCTCGCCCTCTGTTTCAGCCCCTCTGTTTCTCACCCTCTGTTTCAGCCCCTCTGTTTCAGCCCCTCTGTTTCAGCCCCTCTGTTTCTCGCCCTCTGTTTCAGTCCCTCGGATTCTCGACCTCTGTTTCAGCCCCTCTGTTTCAGCCCCTCTGTTTCTCGCCCTCTGTTTCTCACCCTCTGTTTCAGCCCCTCTGTTTCAGCCCCTCTTTTTCTCGCCCTCTCTTTCAGCCCCTCTGTTTCAGCCCCTCTGTTTCAGCCCCTCTTTTTCTCGCCATCTCTTTCAGCCCCACTGTTTCAGCCCCTCTCTTTCTCGCCCTCTGTTTCAGCCCCTCTGTTTCTCGCCCCCTGTTTCTCGCCCCCTGTTTCAGCCCCTCTCTTTCAGCCCCTCTGTTTCTCGCCCCATGTTTCAGCCCCTCTGTTTCAGCCCCTCTGTTTCTCGCTCCCTGTTTCAGACCCTCTGTTTCAGCCCCTCTGTTTCTCGCCCTCTGTTTCAGCCCCTCTGTTTCTCGCCCTCTGTTTCTCACCCTCTGTTTCAGCCCCTCTGTTTCAGCCCCTCTGTTTCAGCCCCTCTGTTTCTCGCCCTCTGTTTCAGCCCCGCTGTTTCAGCCCCTCTGTTTCAGCCCCTCTGTTTCTAGCCCTCAGTTTCAGGCCCTCTGTTTCAGCCCCTCTGTTTCAGCCCCTCTGTTTCTCGCCCTCTGTTTCTCGCCCCCTGTTTCAGCCCCTCTGTTTCAGCCCCTCTGTTTCTCGCCCTCTGTTTCAGCCCCGCTGTTTCAGCCCATCTGTTTCAGCCCCTCTGCTTCAGCCCCTCTGTTTCTCGCCGTCTGTTTCTCGCCCTCTGTTTCTTGCCTTCTGTTTCAGCCCCTCTGTTTCAGCACCTCTGTTTCAGCCCCTCTGTTTCAGCCCCTCGGTTTCTCGCCCTCTGTTACAGCCCCTCTGTTTCTCGCCCTCTGTTTCAGCCCCTCTGTTTCTCGCACTCTGTTTCAGCCCATCTGTTTCAGCCCCCCTGTTCAGCCGCTCGGTTTCTCGCCCTCTGTTTCAGCCCCTCGGTTTCTCGCCCTCTGTTTCAGCCCCTCTGTTTCAGCCCTCTGTTTCAGCCCCTCTGTTTCAGCCCCTCTGTTTCTCGCCCTCTGTTTCAGACCCTCTGTTTCTCGCCCTCTGTTTCAGCCCCTCTGTTTCTCACCCTCTGTTTCAGCCCCTCTGTTTCAGCCCCTCTGTTTCTCGCCCCCTGTTTCAGCCCCTCTGTTTCAGCCCCTCTGTTTCTCGCCCTCTGTTTCAGCCCCTCTGTTTCTCGCCCTCTGTTTCTCGCCCTCTGTTTCAGCCCCTCTGTTTCTCGCCCTCTGTTTCAGCCCCTCGGTTTCTCGCCCTCTGTTTCCGCCCATCTGTTTCTCGCCCTCTGTTTCAGACCCTCTGTTTCAGCTCCTCTGTTTCAGCCCCTCTGTTTCTCGCCCTCTGTTTCAGCCCCACTGTTTCTCGCCCTCTGTTTCAGCTCCTCTGTTTCTCAACCTCTGTTTCAGCTCCTCTGTTTCTCACCCTCTGTTTCAGCTCCTCTGTTTCAGCCCCTCTTTTTCTCACCCACTGTTTCAGCCCCTCTGTTTCAGCCCCTCTGTTTCTCGCCCTCTGTTTCAGCCCCACTGTTTCTCGCCCTCTGTTTCAGCTCCTCTGTTTCTCACCCTCTGTTTCAGCTCCTCTGTTTCAGCCCCTCTGTTTCTCGCCCCCTGTTTCAGCCCCTCTGTTTCAGCCCCTCTGTTTCGCGCCCTCTGTTTCAGCCCCTCTGTTACTCGCCCTCTGTTTCTCGCCCTCTGTTTCAGCCCCTCTGTTTCAGCCCCTCTGTTTCTCGCCCTCTGTTTCAGCCCCTCGGTTTTTCGTCCTCTGTTTCCGCCCCTCTGTTTCTCGCCCTCTGTTTCAGACCCTCTGTTTCAGCTCCTCTGTTTCAGCCCCTCTCTTTCCCACCCACTGTTTCAGCCCCTCTGCTTCTCGCCCTCTGTTTCAGCCCCTCTGTTTCAGCCCCTCTGTTTCAGCCCCTCTGTTTCAGCCCCTCGGTTTCTCACCCTCTGTTTCAGCCCCTCTGTTTCAGCCCCTCTGTTTCTCGCCCTCTGTTTCAGCCCCGCTGTTTCAGCCCCTCTGTTTCAGCCCCTCTGTTTCTAGCCCTCAGTTTCAGGCCCTGTGTTTCAGCCCCTCTGTTTCAGCCCCTCTGTTTCTCGCCCTCTGTTTCTCGCCCCCAGTTTCAGCCCCTCTGTTTCAGCCCCTCTGTTTCTCGCCCTCTGTTTCAGCCCCTCTGTTTCAGCCCTTCTGTTTCAGCCCCTCTGCTTCAGCCCCTCTGTTTCTCGCCGTCTGTTTCTCGCCCTCTGTTTCTTGCCTTCTGTTTCAGCCCCTCTGTTTCAGCACCTCTGTTTCAGCCCCTCTGTTTCAGCCCCTCGGTTTCTCGCCCTCTGTTTCAGCCCCTCGGTTTCTCGCCCTCTGTTTCAGCCCCTCTGTTTCTTGCCTTCTGTTTCAGCCCCTCTGTTTCAGCCCATCTGTTTCAGCCCCCCTGTTCAGCCGCTCGGTTTCTCGCCCTCTGTTTCAGCCCCTCGGTTTCTCGCCCTCTGTTTCAGCCCCTCTGTTTCAGCCCTCTGTTTCAGCCCCTCTGTTTCAGCCCCTCTGTTTCTCGCCCTCTGTTTCAGCCCCTCTGTTTCTCGCCCTCTGTTTCAGCCCCTCTGTTTCTCACCCTCTGTTTCAGCCCCTCTGTTTCAGCCCCTCTGTTTCTCGCCCCCTGTTTCAGCCCCTCTGTTTCAGCCCCTCTGTTTCTCGCCCTCTGTTTCAGCCCCTCTGTTTCTCGCCCTCTGTTTCTCGCCCTCTGTTTCAGCCCCTCTGTTTCTCGCCCTCTGTTTCAGCCCCTCTGTTTCAGCCCCTCTGTTTCCGCCCATCTGTTTCTCGCCCTCTGTTTCAGACCCTCTGTTTCAGCTCCTCTGTTTCAGCCCCTCTTTTTCTCACCCATTGTTTCAGACCCTCTGTTTCAGCCCCTCTGTTTCTCACCCTCTGTTTCAGCTCCTCTGTTTCAGCCCCTCTGTTTCTCGCCCCCTGTTTCAGCCCCTCTGTTTCAGCCCCTCTGTTTCTCGCCCTCTGTTTCAGCCCCTCTGTTCCTCGCCCTCTGTTTCTCGCCCTCTGTTTCAGCCCCTCTGTTTCAGCCCCTCTGTTTCTCGCCCTCTGTTTCAGCCCCTCGGTTTTTCGTCCTCTGTTTCCGCCCCTCTGTTTCTCGCCCTCTGTTTCAGACCCTCTGTTTCAGCTCCTCTGTTTCAGCCCCTCTTTTTCCCTCCCACTGTTTCAGCCCCTCTGCTTCTCGCCCTCTGTTTCAGCCCCTCTGTTTCAGCCCCTCTGTTTCAGCCCCTCTGTTTCAGCCCCTCGGTTTCTCGCCCTCTGTTTCAGCCCCTCTGTTTCAGCTCCTCTGTTTCAGCCCCTCTGTTTCTCGCCCTCTTATTCAGCCCCTCTGTTTCTCGCCCTCTGTTTCAGCCCCTCTGTTTGAGCCACTCTGTTTCAGCACCTCTGTTTCTCGCCCTCGGTTTCAGCCCCTCGGTTTCTCGCCCTCTGTTTCAGCCCCTCTGTTTCTCGCCCTCTGTTTCAGCCCCTCTGTTTCAGCCCCTCTGTTTCAGCCCCTCTGTTTCTCGCCCTCTGTTTCAACCCCTCGGTTTCTCGCCCTCTGTTTTAGCCCCTCAGTTTCAGCCCCTCTGTTTCAGCCCCTCTGTTTCTCAGCCTCTGTTTGAGCCCCTCGGTTTCTCGCCCTCTGTTTCAGCCCCTCTGTTTCAGCCCCTCTGTTTCACCCCTCGGTTTCTCACCCTCTGTTTCAGCCCCACTGTTTCAGCCCTTCTGTTTCTCGCCCTCTGTTTCAGCCCCTCTGTTTCAGCCCCTCTGTTTCTCGCCCCCTATTTCAGCCCCTCTGTTTCAGCCCCATTGTTTCAGCCCTTCTGTTTCTCGCCCTCTGTTTCAGACCCTCTGTTTCAGCCCCTCTGTTTCAGCCCCTCTGTTTCTCGCCCACTGTTTCAGCCCCTCTGTTTCAGCCCCTCTGTTTCTCGCCCTCTGTTTCAGCCCCTCTGTTTCTCGCCCTCTGTTTCTCGCCCTCAGTTTCAGCCCCTCTGTTTCAGCCCCTCTGTTTCAGCCACACTGTTTCTGCCCCTCGGTTTCTCGCCCTCTGTTTCAGCCCCTCTGTTTCAGCCCTTCTGTTTCAGCCCCTCTGTTTCAGCCCCTCTGTTTCTCGCCCTCTGTTTCTCGCCCTCTGTTTCTCGCCTTCTGTTTCAGCCCCTCTGTTTCAGCACCTCTGTTTCAGCCCCTCTGTTTCAGCCCCTCGGTTTCTCGCCCTCTGTTTCAGCCCCTCTGTTTCAGCCCCTCGGTTTCTCGCCCTCTGTTTCAGCCCCTCTGTTTCTCGCCCTCTGTTTCAGCCCCTCTGTTTCTCGCACTCTGTTTCAGCCCATCTGTTTCAGCCCCCCTGTTCAGCCGCTCGGTTTCTCGCCCTCTGTTTCAGCCCCTCGGTTCCTCGCCCTCTGTTTCAGCCCCTCTGTTTCAGCCCTCTGTTTCAGCCCCTCTGTTTCAGCCCCTCTGTTTCTCGCCCTCTGTTTCAGCCCCTCTGTTTCTCGCCCTCTGTTTCAGCCCCTCTGTTTCTCACCCTCTGTTTCAGCCCCTCTGTTTCAGCCCCTCTGTTTCAGCCCCTCTGTTTCTCGCCCTCTGTTTCAGTCCCTCGGATTCTCGCCCTCTGTTTCAGCCCCTCTGTTTCAGCCCCTCTGTTTCTCGCCCTCTGTTTCAGCCCCTCTGTTTCTCGCCCTCTGTTTCAGCCCCTCTGTTTCAGCCCCTCTGTTTCTCGCCCTCTGTTTCAGCCCCTCTGTTTCTCGCCCTCTGTTTCAGCCCCTCTGTTTCAGCCCCTCTGTTTCAGCCCCTCTGTTTCAGCCCCTCTGTTCAGCCCCTCGGTTTCTCGCCCTCTGTTTCAGCCCCTCGGTTTCTCGCCCTCTGTTTCAGCCCCTCTGTTTCAGCCCCTCTGTTTCTCGCCCTCTGTTTCAGCCCCTCTGTTTCTCGCCCTCTGTTTCAGCCCCTCTGTTTCTCACCCTCTGTTTCAGCCCCTCTGTTTCAGCCCCTCTGTTTCAGCCCCTCTGTTTCTCGCCCTCTGTTTCAGTCCCTCGGATTCTCGCCCTCTGTTTCAGCCCCTCTGTTTCAGCTCCTCTGTTTCTCACCCTCTGTTTCTCACCCTCTGTTTCAGCCCCTCTGTTTCAGCCCCTCTTTTTCTCGCCCTCTCTTTCAGCCCCTCTGTTTCAGCCCCTCTGTTTCAGCCCCTCTTTTTCTCGCCATCTCTTTCAGCCCCACTGTTTCAGCCCCTCTCTTTCTCGCCCTCTGTTTCAGCCCCTCTGTTTCTCGCACTCTCTTTCAGCCCCTCTGTTTCAGCCCCTCTGTTTCAGCCCCTCTTTTTCTCGCCATCTCTTTCAGCCCCACTGTTTCAGCCCCTCTCTTTGTCGCCCTCTGTTTCAGCCCCTCTTTTTCTCGCCCCCTGTTTCTCGCCCTCTGTTTCAGCCCCTCTGTTTCAGCCCCTCTGTTTCAGCCCCTCTTTTTCTCGCCCTCTCTTTCAGCCCCTCTGTTTCAGCCCCTCTGTTTCAGCCCCTCTTTTTCTTGCCAACTCTTTCAGCCCCACTGTTTCAGCCCCTCTCTTTCTCGCCCTCTGTTTCAGCCCCTCTGTTTCTCGCCCCCTGTTTCTCGCCCCCTGTTTCAGCCCCTCTCTTTCAGCCCCTCTGTTTCTCGCCCCATGTTTCAGCCCCTCTGTTTCAGCCCCTCTGTTTCTCGCTCCCTGTTTCAGACCCTCTGTTTCAGCCCCTCTGTTTCTCGCCCTCTGTTTCAGCCCCTCTGTTTCTCGCCCTCTGTTTCTCACCCTCTGTTTCAGCCCCTCTGTTTCAGCCCCTCTGTTTCAGCCCCTCTGTTTCTCGCCCTCTGTTTCAGCCCCGCTGTTTCAGCCCCTCTGTTTCAGCCCTTCTGTTTCTAGCCCTCAGTTTCAGGCCCTCTGTTTCAGCCCCTCTGTTTCAGCCCCTCTGTTTCTCGCCCTCTGTTTCTCGCCCCCTGTTTCAGCCCCTCTGTTTCAGCCCCTCTGTTTCTCGCCCTCTGTTTCAGCCCCTCTGTTTCAGCCCTTCTGTTTCAGCCCCTCTGCTTCAGCCCCTCTGTTTCTCGCCGTCTGTTTCTCGCCCTCTGTTTCTTGCCTTCTGTTTCAGCCCCTCTGTTTCAGCACCTCTGTTTCAGCCCCTCTGTTTCAGCCCCTCGGTTTCTCGCCCTCTGTTACAGCCCCTCTGTTTCTCGCCCTCTGTTTCAGCCCCTCTGTTTCTCGCACTCTGTTTCAGCCCATCTGTTTCAGCCCCCCTGTTCAGCCGCTCGGTTTCTCGCCGTCTGTTTCAGCCCCTCGGTTTCTCGCCCTCTGTTTCAGCCCCTCTGTTTCAGCCCTCTGTTTCAGCCCCTCTGTTTCAGCCCCTCTGTTTCTCGCCCTCTGTTTCAGACCCTCTGTTTCTCGCCCTCTGTTTCTCACCCTCTGTTTCAGCCCCTCTGTTTCAGCCCCTCTGTTTCTCGCCCCCTGTTTCAGCCCCTCTGTTTCAGCCCCTCTGTTTCTCGCCCTCTGTTTCAGCCCCTCTGTTTCTCGCCCTCTGTTTCTCGCCCTCTGTTTCAGCCCCTCTGTTTCTCGCCCTCTGTTTCAGCCCCTCGGTTTCTCGCCCTCTGTTTCCGCCCATCTGTTTCTCGCCCTCTGTTTCAGACCCTCTGTTTCAGCTCCTCTGTTTCAGCCCCTCTTTTTCTCACCCACTGTTTCAGCCCCTCTGTTTCAGCCCCTCTGTTTCTCGCCCTCTGTTTCAGCCCCACTGTTTCTCGCCCTCTGTTTCAGCTCCTCTGTTTCTCACCCTCTGTTTCAGCTCCTCTGTTTCAGCCCCTCTGTTTCTCGCCCCCTGTTTCAGCCCCTCTGTTTCAGCCCCTCTGTTTCTCGCCCTCTGTTTCAGCCCCTCTGTTACTCGCCCTCTGTTTCTCGCCCTCTGTTTCAGCCCCTCTGTTTCAGCCCCTCTGTTTCTCGCCCTCTGTTTCAGCCCCTCGGTTTTTCGTCCTCTGTTTCCGCCCCTCTGTTTCTCGCCCTCTGTTTCAGACCCTCTGTTTCAGCTCCTCTGTTTCAGCCCCTCTTTTTCCCACCCACTGTTTCAGCCCCTCTGCTTCTCGCCCTCTGTTTCAGCCCCTCTGTTTCAGCCCCTCTGTTTCAGCCCCTCTGTTTCAGCCCCTCGGTTTCTCGCCCTCTGTTTCAGCCCCTCTGTTTCAGCTCCTCTGTTTCAGCCCCTCTGTTTCTCGCCCACTTATTCAGCCCATCTGTTTCTCGCCCTCTGTTTCAGCCCCTCTGTTTGAGCCACTCTGTTTCAGCACCTCTGTTTCTCGCCCTCTGTTTCAGCCCCTCTGTTACTCGCCCTCTGTTCTCGCCCTCTGTTTCAGCCCCTCTGTTTCAGCCCCTCTGCTTCTCGCCCTCTGTTTCAGCCCCTCGGTTTCTCGCCCTCTGTTCCAGCCCCTCTGTTTCTCGCCCTCTGTTTCAGCCCCTCTGTTTCAGCCCCTCTGTTTCAGCCCCTCTGTTTCTCGCCCTCTGTTTCAACCCCTCGGTTTCTCGCCCTCTGTTTTAGCCCCTCTGTTTGAGCCCCTCTGTTTCAGCCCCTCTGTTTCAGCCCCTCTGTTTCTCAGCCTCTGTTTGAGCCCCTCGGTTGCTCGCCCTCTGTTTCAGCCCCTCTGTTTCAGCCCCTCTGTTTCACCCCTCGGTTTCTCACCCTCTGTTTCAGCCCCACTGTTTCAGCCCTTCTGTTTCTCGCCCTCTGTTTCAGCCCCTCTGTTTCAGCCCCTCTGTTTCTCGCCCTCTGTTTCTCGCCCCCTATTTCAGCCCCTCTGTTTCAGCCCCATTGTTTCAGCCCTTCTGTTTCTCGCCCTCTGTTTCAGACCCTCTGTTTCAGCCCCTCTGTTTCAGCCCCTCTGTTTCTCGCCCTCTGTTTCTCGCCCTCTGTTTCAGCCCCAGTGTTTCAGCCCCTCTGTTTCAGCCCCACTGTTTCAGCCCCTCTCTTTCTCGCCCTCTGTTTCAGCCCCTCTGTTTCTCGCCCCCTGTTTCTCGCCCCCTGTTTCAGCCCCTCTCTTTCAGCCCCTCTGTTTCTCGCCCCATGTTTCAGCCCCTCTGTTTCAGACCCTCTGTTTCTCGCTCCCTGTTTCAGACCCTCTGTTTCAGCCCCTCTGTTTCTCGCCCTCTGTTTCAGCCCCTCTGTTTCTCGCCCTCTGTTTCTCACCCTCTGTTTCAGCCCCTCTGTTTCAGCCCCTCTGTTTCAGCCCCTCTGTTTCTCGCCCTCTGTTTCAGCCCCGCTGTTTCAGCCCCTCTGTTTCAGCCCCTCTGTTTCTAGCCCTCAGTTTCAGGCCCTCTGTTTCAGCCCCTCTGTTTCAGCCCCTCTGTTTCTCGCCCTCTGTTTCTCGCCCCCTGTTTCAGCCCCTCTTTTTCAGCCCCTCTGTTTCTCGCCCTCTGTTTCAGCCCCTCTGTTTCAGCCCTTCTGTTTCAGCCCCTCTGCTTCAGCCCCTCTGTTTCTCGCCGTCTGTTTCTCGCCCTCTGTTTCTTGCCTTCTGTTTCAGCCCCTCTGTTTCAGCACCTCTGTTTCAGCCCCTCTGTTTCAGCCCCTCGGTTTCTCGCCCTCTGTTACAGCCCCTCCGTTTCTCGCCCTCTGTTTCAGCCCCTCTGTTTCTCGCACTCTGTTTCAGCTCATCTGTTTCAGCCCCCCTGTTCAGCCGCTCGGTTTCTCGCCCTCTGTTTCAGCCCCTCGGTTTCTCGCCCTCTGTTTCAGCCCCTCTGTTTCAGCCCTCTGTTTCAGCCCCTCTGTTTCAGCCCCTCTGTTTCTCGCCCTCTGTTTCAGACCCTCTGTTTCTCGCCCTCTGTTTCAGCCCCTCTGTTTCTCACCCTCTGTTTCAGCCCCTCTGTTTCAGCCCCTCTGTTTCTCGCCCCCTGTTTCAGCCCCTCTGTTTCAGCCCCTCTGTTTCAGCCCTCTGTTTCAGCCCCTCTGTTTCAGCCCCTCTGTTTCTCGCCCTCTGTTTCAGACCCTCTGTTTCTCGCCCTCTGTTTCAGCCCCTCTGTTTCTCACCCTCTGTTTCAGCCCCTCTGTTTCTCGCCCTCTGTTTCTCGCCCTCTGTTTCAGCCCCTCTGTTTCTCGCCCTCTGTTTCAGCCCCTCGGTTTCTCGCCCTCTGTTTCCGCCCATCTGTTTCTCGCCCTCTGTTTCAGACCCTCTGTTTCAGCTCCTCTGTTTCAGCCCCTCTGTTTCTCGCCCTCTGTTTCAGACCCTCTGTTTCTCGCCCTCTGTTTCAGCCCCTCTGTTTCTCACCCTCTGTTTCAGCCCCTCTGTTTCTCGCCCTCTGTTTCTCGCCCTCTGTTTCAGCCCCTCTGTTTCTCGCCCTCTGTTTCAGCCCCTCGGTTTCTCGCCCTCTGTTTCCGCCCATCTGTTTCTCGCCCTCTGTTTCAGACCCTCTGCTTCAGCTCCTCTGTTTCAGCCCCTCTTTTGCTCACCCACTGTTTCAGCCCCTCTGTTTCAGCCCCTCTGTTTCTCGCCCTCTGTTTCAGCCCCACTGTTTCTCGCCCTCTGTTTCAGCTCCTCTGTTTCTCACCCTCTGTTTCAGCTCCTCTGTTTCAGCCCCTCTGTTTCTCGCCCCCTGTTTCAGCCCCTCTGTTTCAGCCCCTCTGTTTCTCGCCCTCTGTTTCAGCCCCTCTGTTACTCGCCCTCTGTTTCTCGCCCTCTGTTTCAGCCCCTCTGTTTCTCGCCCTCTGTTTCAGCCCCTCGGTTTTTCGTCCTCTGTTTCCGCCCCTATGTTTCTCGCCCTCTGTTTCAGACCCTCTGTTTCAGCTCCTCTGTTTCAGCCCCTCTTTTTCCCACCCACTGTTTCAGCCCCTCTGTTTCTCACCCTCTGTTTCAGCTCCTCTGTTTCAGCCCCTCTGTTTCAGCCGCTCGGTTTCTCGCCCTCTGTTTCAGCCCCTCTGTTTCAGCTCCTCTGTTTCAGCCCCTCTGTTTCTCGCCCTCTTATTCAGCCCCTCTGTTTCTCGCCCTCTGTTTCAGCCCCTCTGTTTGAGCCACTCTGTTTCAGCACCTCTGTTTCTCGCCCTCGGTTTCAGCCCCTCGGTTTCTCGCCCTCTGTTTCAGCCCCTCTGTTTCTCGCCCTCTGTTTCAGCCCCTCTGTTTCAGCCCCTCAGTTTCAGCCCCTCTGTTTCTCGCCCTCTGTTTCAACCCCTCGGTTTCTCGCTCTCTGTTTTAGCCCCTCTGTTTCAGCCCCTCTGTTTCAGCACCTCTGTTTCAGCCCCTCTGTTTCTCAGCCTCTGTTTGAGCCCCTCGGTTTCTCGCCCTCTGTTTCAGCCCCTCTGTTTCAGCCCCTCTGTTTCACCCCTCGGTTTCTCACCCTCTGTTTCAGCCCCACTGTTTCAGCCCTTCTGTTTCTCGCCCTCTGTTTCAGCCCCTCTGTTTCAGCCCCTCTGTTTCTCGCCCTCTGTTTCTCGCCCCCTATTTCAGCCCCTCTGTTTCAGCCCCATTGTTTCAGCCCTTCTGTTTCTCGCCCTCTGTTTCAGACCCTCTGTTTCAGCCCCTCTGTTTCAGCCCCTCTGTTTCTCGCCCACTGTTTCAGCCCCTCTGTTTCAGCCCCTCTGTTTCTCGCCCACTGTTTCAGCCCCTCTGTTTCTCGCCCTCTGTTTCTCGCCCTCAGTTTCAGCCCCTCTGTTTCAGCCCCTCTGTTTCAGCCACACTGTTTCTGCCCCTCGGTTTCTCGCCCTCTGTTTCAGCCCCTCTGTTTCTCGCCCTCTGTTTCAGCTCCTCTGTTTCAGCCCTTCTGTTTCAGCCCCTCTGTTTCAGCCCTGCTGTTTCTCGCCCTCTGTCTCTCGCCCTCTGTTTCTCGCCTTCTGTTTCAGCCCCTCTGTTTCAGCACCTCTGTTTCAGCCCCTCTGTTTCAGCTCCTCGGTTTCTCGCCCTCTGTTTCAGCCCCTCTGTTTCAGTCCCTCGGTTTCTCGCCCTCTGTTTCAGCCCCTCTGTTTCTCGCCCTCTGTTTCAGCCCCTCTGTTTCTCGCACTCTGTTTCAGCCCATCTGTTTCAGCCCCCCTGTTCAGCCGCTCGGTTTCTCGCCCTCTGTTTCAGCCCCTCGGTTTCTCGCCCTCTGTTTCAGCCCCTCTGTTTCAGCCCTCTGTTTCAGCCCCTCTGTTTCAGCCCCTCTGTTTCTCGCCCTCTGTTTCAGCCCCTCTGTTTCTCACCCTCTGTTTCAGCCCCTCTGTTTCTCACCCTCTGTTTCAGCCCCTCTGTTTCAGCCCCTCTGTTTCCCCCCCCCTGTTTCAGCCCCTCTGTTTCAGCCCCTCTGTTTCTCGCCCTCTGTTTCAGCCCCTCTGTTTCTCGCCCTCTGTTTCTCGCCCTCTGTTTCAGCCCCTCTGTTTCAGCCCCTCTGTTTCTCGCCCTCTGTTTCAGACCCTCGGTTTCTCGCCCTCTGTTTCCGCCCATCTGTTTCTCGCCCTCTGTTTCAGACCCTCTGTTTCAGCTCCTCTGTTTCAGCCCCTCTTTTTCTCACCCACTGTTTCAGCCCCTCTGCTTCTCGCCCTCTGTTTCAGCACCTCTGTTTCAGCCCCTCGGTTTCTCGCCCTCTGTTTCAGCCCCTCTGTTTCAGCTCCTCTGTTTCAGCCCCTCTGTTTCAGCCCCTCGGTTTCTCGCCCTCTGTTTCAGCCCCTCTGTTTCTCGCCCTCTGTTTCAGCCCATCTTTTTCAGCCCCTCTGTTCAGCCACTCGGTTTCTCGCCCTCTGTTTCAGCCCCTCTGTTTCTCGCCCTCTGTTTCTCGCCCTCTGTTTCAGCCCCACTGTTTCTGCCCCTCTGTTTCTCGCCCTCTGTTTCAGACCCTCTGTTTCAGCTCCTCTGTTTCAGCACCTCTTTTTCTCACCCACTGTTTCAGCCCCTCTGCTTCTCGCCCTCTGTTTCAGCCCCTCTGTTTCAGCCCCTCTGTTTCAGCTCCTCTGTTTCAGCACCTCTTTTTCTCACCCACTGTTTCAGCCCCTCTGCTTCTCGCCCTCTGTTTCAGCCCCTCTGTTTCAGCCCCTCTGTTTCAGCTCCTCTGTTTCAGCCCCTCTGTTTCTCGCTCTCTTATTCAGCTCCTCTGTTTCTCGCCCTCTGTTTCAGCCCCTCTGTTTGAGCCCCTCTGTTTCAGCCCCTCTGTTTCTCGCCCTCTGTTTCAGCCCCTCGGTTTCTCGCCCTCTGTTTCAGCCCCTCTGTTTCAGCCCCTCTGTTTCAGCCCCTCTGTTTCTCGCCCTCTGTTTCAACCCCTCGGTTTCTCGCCTTCTGTTTTAGCCCCTCTGTTTGAGCCACTCTGTTTCAGCCCCTCTGTTTCAGCCCCTCTGTTTCTCACCCTCTGTTTGAGCACCTCGGTTTCTCTCCCTCTGTTTCAGCCCCTCTGTTTCAGCCCCTCTGTTTCACCCCTCGGTTTCTCACCCTCTGTTTCAGCCCCACTGTTTCAGCCCTTCTGTTTCTCGCCCTCTGTTTCAGCCCCTCTGTTTCAGCCCCTCTGTTTATCGCCCTCTGTTTCTCGCCCCCTGTTTCAGCCCCTCTGTTTCAGCCCCTCTGTTTCAGCCCCTCTGTTTCTCGCCCTCAGTTTCAGCCCCTCTGTATCAGCCCCTCTGTTTCAGCCCCTCTGTTTCAGCCCCTCTGTTTCTCGCCCTCTGTTTCTCGCCCCCTGTTTCAGCCCCTCTGTTTCAGCCCCTCGGTTTCTCGCCCTCTGTTTCTCGCCCTCTGTATCAGCCCCTCTGTTTCAGCCCCTCTGTTTCAGCCCCTCTGTTTCTCGCCCTCTGTTTCTCGCCCCCTGTTTCAGCCCCTCTGTTTCAGCCCCTCGGTTTCTCGCCCTCTGTTTCTCGCCCCCTGTTTCAGCCCCTCTGTTTCTCGCCCTCTGTTTCTCGCCCTCTGTTTCTCGCCCTCTGTTTCAGCCCCTCTGTTTCAGCCCCTCTGTTCAGCCCCTCGGTTTCTCGCCCTCTGTTTCAGCCCCTCGGTTTCTCGACCTCTGTTTCAGGCCGTCTGTTTCAGCCCCTCTGTTTCAGCCCCTCTGTTTCTCGCCCCCTGTTTCAGCCCCTCTGTTTCAGCCCCTCTGTTTCTCGCCCTCTGTTTCAGCCCCTCTGTTTCTCGCCCTCTGTTTCTCGCCCTCTGTTTCAGCCCCTCTGTTTCAGCCCCTCTGTTCCAGCCCCTCTGTTTCAGCCCCTCTGTTTCAGCCCCTCTGTTTCTCGCCCTCTGTTTCAGCCCCTCTGTTTCAGCCCCTCTGTTTCTCGCCCTCTGTTTCTCGCCCCCAGTTTCAGCCCCACTGTTTCAGCCCCTCGGTTTCTCGCCCTCTGTTTCAGCCCCTCTGTTTCAGCCCCTTTGTTTCAGCCCCTCTGTTTCAGCCCCTCTGTTTCTCGCCCTCTGTTTCAGCCCCTCTGTTTCAGCCCCTCTGTTTCAGCCCCTCTGTTTCTCACCCTCTGTTTCTCGCCCTCTGTTTCAGCCCCACGGTTTCTCGCCCTCTGTTTCAGCCCCTCTGTTTCAGCCCCTCTGTTTCTCGCCCTCTGTTTCAGCCCCTCTGTTTCTCGCCCTCTGTTTTAGCCCCTCTGTTTCTCACCCTCTGTTTCAGCCCCTCTGTTTCAGCCCCTCTGTTTCAGCCCCTCTGTTTCTCGCCCTCTGTTTCAGCCCCTCGGTTTCTCGCCCTCTGTTTCAGCCCCTCTGTTTCAGCCCCTCTGTTTCTCGCCCTCTGTTTCAACCCCTCGGTTTCTCGCCTTCTGTTTTAGCCCCTCTGTTTGAGCCACTCTGTTTCAGCCCCTCTGTTTCAGCCCCTCTGTTTCTCGCCCTCTGTTTCTCGCCCTCTGTTTCAGCCCCTCTGTTTCAGCCCCTCTGTTTCAGCCCCTCTGTTTCAGCCCCTCTGTTTCTCGCCCTCTGTTTCAGCCCCTCTGTTTCTCGCCCTCTGTTTCTCGCCCCCTGCTTCAGCCCCTCTGTTTCAGCCCCTCTGTTTCTCGCCCTCTGTTTCAGCCCCTCTGTTTCAGCCCTTCTGTTTCTAGCCCTCAGTTTCAGGCCCTCTGTTTCAGCCCCTCTGTTTCAGCCCCGCTGTTTCTCGCCCTCTGTTTCTCGCCCCCTGCTTCAGCCCCTCTGTTTCAGCCCCTCTGTTTCTCGCCCTCTGTTTCAGCCCCTCTGTTTCAGCCCTTCTGTTTCAGCCCCTCTGTTTCAGCCCCTCTGTTTCTCGCCCTCTGTTTCAGCCCCTCTGTTTCTCGCACTCTGTTTCAGCCCATCTGTTTCAGCCCCCCTGTTCAGCCGCTCGGTTTCTCGCCCTCGGTTTCTCGCCCTCTGTTTCAGCCCCTCTGTTTCAGCCCTCTGTTTCAGCCCCTCTGTTTCAGCCCTTCTGTTTCTCGCCCTCTGTTTCAGCCCCTCTGTTTCTCGCCCTCTGTTTCAGCCCCTCTGTTTCTCACCCTCTGTTTCAGCCCCTCTGTTTCAGCCCCTCTGTTTCTCGCCCCCTGTTTCAGCCCCTCTGTTTCAGCCCCTCTGTTTCTCGCCCTCTGTTTCAGCCCCTCTGTTTCTCGCCCTCTGTTTCTCGCCCTCTGTTTCAGCCCCTCTGTTTCTCGCCCTCTGTTTCAGCCCCTCGGTTTCTCGCCCTCTGTTTCCGCCCATCTGTTTCTCGCCCTCTGTTTCAGACCCTCTGTTCCAGCTCCTCTGTTTCAGCCCCTCTTTTTCTCACCCACTGTTTCAGCCCCTCTGTTTCAGCCCCTCTGTTTCTCGCCCTCTGTTTCAGCCCCACTGTTTCTCGCCCTCTGTTTCAGCCCCTCTGTTTCTCACGCTCTGTTTCAGCCCCTCTGTTTCAGCCCCTCTGTTTCTCGCCCCCTGTTTCAGCCCCTCTGTTTCAGCTCCTCTGTTTCTCGCCCTCTGTTTCAGCCCCTCTGTTACTCGCCCTCTGTTTCTCGCCCTCTGTTTCAGCCCCTCTGTTTCAGCCCCTCTGTTTGTCGCCCTCTGTTTCAGCCCCTCGGTTTTTCGCCCTCTGTTTCCGCCCCTCTGTTTCTCGCCCTCTGTTTCAGACCCTCTGTTTCAGCTCCTCTGTTTCAGCTCCTCTTTTTCCCACCCACTGTTTCAGCCCCTCTGCTTCTCGCCCTCTGTTTCAGCCCCTCTGTTTCAGCCCCTCTGTTTCAGCCCCTCTGTTTCAGCCCCTCGGTTTCTCGCCCTCTGTTTCAGCCCCTCTGTTTCAGCTCCTCTGTTTCAGCCCCTCTGTTTCTCGCCCTCTTATTCAGCCCCTCTGTTTCTCGCCCTCTGTTTCAGCCCCTCTGTTTGAGCCCCTCTGTTTCAGCCCCTCTGTTTCAGACCCTCTGTTTCAGCTCCTCTGTTTCAGCCCCTCTTTTTCTCACCCACTGTTTCAGCCCCTCTGCTTCTCGCCCTCTGTTTCAGCACCTCTGTTTCAGCCCCTCGTTTTCTCGCCCTCTGTTTCAGCCCCTCTGTTTCAGCTCCTCTGTTTCTGCCCCTCTGTTTCAGCCCCTCGGTTTCTCGCCCTCTGTTTCAGCCCCTCTGTTTCTCGCCCTCTGTTTCAGCCCATCTTTTTCAGCCCCTCTGTTCAGCCACTCGGTTTCTCGCCCTCTGTTTCAGCCCCTCTGTTTCTCGCCCTCTGTTTCTCGCCCTCTGTTTCAGCCCCACTGTTTCTGCCCCTCTGTTTCTCGCCCTCTGTTTCAGACCCTCTGTTTCAGCTCCTCTGTTTCAGCACCTCTTTTTCTCACCCACTGTTTCAGCCCCTCTGCTTCTCGCCCTCTGTTTCAGCCCCTCTGTTTCAGCCCCTCTGTTTCAGCTCCTCTGTTTCAGCACCTCTTTTTCTCACCCACTGTTTCAGCCCCTCTGCTTCTCGCCCTCTGTTTCAGCCCCTCTGTTTCAGCCCCTCTGTTTCAGCTCCTCTGTTTCAGCCCCTCTGTTTCTCGCTCTCTTATTCAGCCCCTCGGTTTCTCGCCCTCTGTTTCAGCCCCTCTGTTTCAGCCCCTCTGTTTCTCGCCCTCTGTTTCAGCCCCTCGGTTTCTCGCCCTCTGTTTCAGCCCCTCGGTTTCTCGCACTCTGTTTCAGCCCCTCTGTTTCTCACCCTCTGTTTCAGCCCCTCTGTTTCAGCCCCTCTGTTTCAGCCCCTCTGTTTCTCGCCCTCTGTTTCAGCCCCTCGGTTTCTCGCCCTCTGTTTCAGCCCCTCTGTTTCAGCCCCTCTGTTTCTCGCCCTCTGTTTCAACCCCTCGGATTCTCGCCTTCTGTTTTAGCCCCTCTGTTTGAGCCACTCTGTTTCAGCCCCTCTGTTTCAGCCCCTCTGTTTCTCGCCCTCTGTTTCTCGCCCTCTGTTTCAGCCCCTCTGTTTCAGCCCCTCTGTTTCAGCCCCTCTGTTTCAGCCCCTCTGTTTCTCGCCCTCTGTTTCAGTCCCGCTGTTTCAGCCCCTCTGTTTCAGCCCCTCTGTTTCTAGCCCTCAGTTTCAGGCCCTCTGTTTCAGCCCCTCTGTTTCAGCCCCGCTGTTTCTCGCCCTCTGTTTCTCGCCCCCTGCTTCAGCCCCTCTGTTTCAGCCCCTCTGTTTCTCGCCCTCTGTTTCAGCCCCTCTGTTTCAGCCCTTCTGTTTCAGCCCCTCTGTTTCAGCCCCTCTGTTTCTCGCCCTCTGTTTCAGCCCCACTGTTTCTCGCACTCTGTTTCAGCCCATCTGTTTCAGCCCCCCTGTTCAGCCGCTCGGTTTCTCGCCCTCGGTTTCTCGCCCTCTGTTTCAGCCCCTCTGTTTCAGCCCTCTGTTTCAGCCCCTCTGTTTCAGCCCTTCTGTTTCTCGCCCTCTGTTTCAGCCCCTCTGTTTCTCGCCCTCTGTTTCAGCCCCTCTGTTTCTCACCCTCTGTTTCAGCCCCTCTGTTTCAGCCCCTCTGTTTCTCGCCCCCTGTTTCAGCCCCTCTGTTTCAGCCCCTCTGTTTCTCGCCCTCTGTTTCAGCCCCTCTGTTTCTCGCCCTCTGTTTCTCGCCCTCTGTTTCAGCCCCTCTGTTTCTCGCCCTCTGTTTCAGCCCCTCGGTTTCTCGCCCTCTGTTTCCGCCCATCTGTTTCTCGCCCTCTGTTTCAGACCCTCTGTTTCAGCTCCTCTGTTTCAGCCCCTCTTTTTCTCACCCACTGTTTCAGCCCCTCTGTTTAAGCCCCTCTGTTTCTCGCCCTCTGTTTCAGCCCCACTGTTTCTCGCCCTCTGTTTCAGCCCCTCTGTTTCTCACGCTCTGTTTCAGCCCCTCTGTTTCAGCCCCTCTGTTTCTCGCCCCCTGTTTCAGCCCCTCTGTTTCAGCTCCTCTGTTTCTCGCCCTCTGTTTCAGCCCCTCTGTTACTCGCCCTCTGTTTCTCGCCCTCTGTTTCAGCCCCTCTGTTTCAGCCCCTCTGTTTGTCGCCCTCTGTTTCAGCCCCTCGGTTTTTCGCCCTCTGTTTCCGCCCCTCTGTTTCTCGCCCTCTGTTTCAGACCCTCTGTTTCAGCTCCTCTGTTTCAGCTCCTCTTTTTCCCACCCACTGTTTCAGCCCCTCTGCTTCTCGCACTCTGTTTCAGCCCCTCTGTTTCAGCCCCTCTGTTTCAGCCCCTCTGTTTCAGCCCCTCGGTTTCTCGCCCTCTGTTTCAGCCCCTCTGTTTCAGCTCCTCTGTTTCAGCCCCTCTGTTTCTCGCTCTCTTATTCAGCCCCTCTGTTTCTCGCCCTCTGTTTCAGCCACTCTGTTTGAGCCCCTCTGTTTCAGCCCCTCTGTTTCTCGCCCTCTGTTTCAGCCCCTCTGTTTCAGCCCTTCTGTTTCTAGCCCTCAGTTTCAGGCCCTCTGTTTCAGCCCCTCTGTTTCAGCCCCGCTGTTTCTCGCCCTCTGTTTCTCGCCCCCTGCTTCAGCCCCTCTGTTTCAGCCCCTCTGTTTCTCGCCCTCTGTTTCAGCCCCTCTGTTTCAGCCCTTCTGTTTCAGCCCCTCTGTTTCAGCCCCTCTGTTTCTCGCCCTCTGTTTCAGCCCCTCTGTTTCTCGCACTCTGTTTCAGCCCATCTGTTTCAGCCCCCCTGTTCAGCCGCTCGGTTTCTCGCCCTCGGTTTCTCGCCCTCTGTTTCAGCCCCTCTGTTTCAGCCCTCTGTTTCAGCCCCTCTGTTTCAGCCCTTCTGTTTCTCGCCCTCTGTTTCAGCCCCTCTGTTTCTCGCCCTCTGTTTCAGCCCCTCTGTTTCTCACCCTCTGTTTCAGCCCCTCTGTTTCAGCCCCTCTGTTTCTCGCCCCCTGTTTCAGCCCCTCTGTTTCAGCCCCTCTGTTTCTCGCCCTCTGTTTCAGCCCCTCTGTTTCTCGCCCTCTGTTTCTCGCCCTCTGTTTCAGCCCCTCTGTTTCTCGCCCTCTGTTTCAGCCCCTCGGTTTCTCGCCCTCTGTTTCCGCCCATCTGTTTCTCGCCCTCTGTTTCAGACCCTCTGTTCCAGCTCCTCTGTTTCAGCCCCTCTTTTTCTCACCCACTGTTTCAGCCCCTCTGTTTCAGCCCCTCTGTTTCTCGCCCTCTGTTTCAGCCCCACTGTTTCTCGCCCTCTGTTTCAGCCCCTCTGTTTCTCACGCTCTGTTTCAGCCCCTCTGTTTCAGCCCCTCTGTTTCTCGCCCCCTGTTTCAGCCCCTCTGTTTCAGCTCCTCTGTTTCTCGCCCTCTGTTTCAGCCCCTCTGTTACTCGCCCTCTGTTTCTCGCCCTCTGTTTCAGCCCCTCTGTTTCAGCCCCTCTGTTTGTCGCCCTCTGTTTCAGCCCCTCGGTTTTTCGCCCTCTGTTTCCGCCCCTCTGTTTCTCGCCCTCTGTTTCAGACCCTCTGTTTCAGCTCCTCTGTTTCAGCTCCTCTTTTTCCCACCCACTGTTTCAGCCCCTCTGCTTCTCGCCCTCTGTTTCAGCCCCTCTGTTTCAGCCCCTCTGTTTCAGCCCCTCTGTTTCAGCCCCTCGGTTTCTCGCCCTCTGTTTCAGCCCCTCTGTTTCAGCTCCTCTGTTTCAGCCCCTCTGTTTCTCGCCCTCTTATTCAGCCCCTCTGTTTCTCGCCCTCTGTTTCAGCCCCTCTGTTTGAGCCCCTCTGTTTCAGCCCCTCTGTTTCAGACCCTCTGTTTCAGCTCCTCTGTTTCAGCCCCTCTTTTTCTCACCCACTGTTTCAGCCCCTCTGCTTCTCGCCCTCTGTTTCAGCACCTCTGTTTCAGCCCCTCGGTTTCTCGCCCTCTGTTTCAGCCCCTCTGTTTCAGCTCCTCTGTTTCTGCCCCTCTGTTTCAGCCCCTCGGTTTCTCGCCCTCTGTTTCAGCCCCTCTGTTTCTCGCCCTCTGTTTCAGCCCATCTTTTTCAGCCCCTCTGTTCAGCCACTCGGTTTCTCGCCCTCTGTTTCAGCCCCTCTGTTTCTCGCCCTCTGTTTCTCGCCCTCTGTTTCAGCCCCACTGTTTCTGCCCCTCTGTTTCTCGCCCTCTGTTTCAGACCCTCTGTTTCAGCTCCTCTGTTTCAGCACCTCTTTTTCTCACCCACTGTTTCAGCCCCTCTGCTTCTCGCCCTCTGTTTCAGCCCCTCTGTTTCAGCCCCTCTGTTTCAGCTCCTCTGTTTCAGCACCTCTTTTTCTCACCCACTGTTTCAGCCCCTCTGCTTCTCGCCCTCTGTTTCAGCCCCTCTGTTTCAGCCCCTCTGTTTCAGCTCCTCTGTTTCAGCCCCTCTGTTTCTCGCTCTCTTATTCAGCCCCTCGGTTTCTCGCCCTCTGTTTCAGCCCCTCTGTTTCAGCCCCTCTGTTTCTCGCCCTCTGTTTCAGCCCCTCGGTTTCTCGCCCTCTGTTTCAGCCCCTCGGTTTCTCGCACTCTGTTTCAGCCCCTCTGTTTCTCACCCTCTGTTTCAGCCCCTCTGTTTCAGCCCCTCTGTTTCAGCCCCTCTGTTTCTCGCCCTCTGTTTCAGCCCCTCGGTTTCTCGCCCTCTGTTTCAGCCCCTCTGTTTCAGCCCCTCTGTTTCTCGCCCTCTGTTTCAACCCCTCGGATTCTCGCCTTCTGTTTTAGCCCCTCTGTTTGAGCCACTCTGTTTCAGCCCCTCTGTTTCAGCCCCTCTGTTTCTCGCCCTCTGTTTCTCGCCCTCTGTTTCAGCCCCTCTGTTTCAGCCCCTCTGTTTCAGCCCCTCTGTTTCAGCCCCTCTGTTTCTCGCCCTCTGTTTCAGTCCCGCTGTTTCAGCCCCTCTGTTTCAGCCCCTCTGTTTCTAGCCCTCAGTTTCAGGCCCTCTGTTTCAGCCCCTCTGTTTCAGCCCCGCTGTTTCTCGCCCTCTGTTTCTCGCCCCCTGCTTCAGCCCCTCTGTTTCAGCCCCTCTGTTTCTCGCCCTCTGTTTCAGCCCCTCTGTTTCAGCCCTTCTGTTTCAGCCCCTCTGTTTCAGCCCCTCTGTTTCTCGCCCTCTGTTTCAGCCCCACTGTTTCTCGCACTCTGTTTCAGCCCATCTGTTTCAGCCCCCCTGTTCAGCCGCTCGGTTTCTCGCCCTCGGTTTCTCGCCCTCTGTTTCAGCCCCTCTGTTTCAGCCCTCTGTTTCAGCCCCTCTGTTTCAGCCCTTCTGTTTCTCGCCCTCTGTTTCAGCCCCTCTGTTTCTCGCCCTCTGTTTCAGCCCCTCTGTTTCTCACCCTCTGTTTCAGCCCCTCTGTTTCAGCCCCTCTGTTTCTCGCCCCCTGTTTCAGCCCCTCTGTTTCAGCCCCTCTGTTTCTCGCCCTCTGTTTCAGCCCCTCTGTTTCTCGCCCTCTGTTTCTCGCCCTCTGTTTCAGCCCCTCTGTTTCTCGCCCTCTGTTTCAGCCCCTCGGTTTCTCGCCCTCTGTTTCCGCCCATCTGTTTCTCGCCCTCTGTTTCAGACCCTCTGTTTCAGCTCCTCTGTTTCAGCCCCTCTTTTTCTCACCCACTGTTTCAGCCCCTCTGTTTAAGCCCCTCTGTTTCTCGCCCTCTGTTTCAGCCCCACTGTTTCTCGCCCTCTGTTTCAGCCCCTCTGTTTCTCACGCTCTGTTTCAGCCCCTCTGTTTCAGCCCCTCTGTTTCTCGCCCCCTGTTTCAGCCCCTCTGTTTCAGCTCCTCTGTTTCTCGCCCTCTGTTTCAGCCCCTCTGTTACTCGCCCTCTGTTTCTCGCCCTCTGTTTCAGCCCCTCTGTTTCAGCCCCTCTGTTTGTCGCCCTCTGTTTCAGCCCCTCGGTTTTTCGCCCTCTGTTTCCGCCCCTCTGTTTCTCGCCCTCTGTTTCAGACCCTCTGTTTCAGCTCCTCTGTTTCAGCTCCTCTTTTTCCCACCCACTGTTTCAGCCCCTCTGCTTCTCGCACTCTGTTTCAGCCCCTCTGTTTCAGCCCCTCTGTTTCAGCCCCTCTGTTTCAGCCCCTCGGTTTCTCGCCCTCTGTTTCAGCCCCTCTGTTTCAGCTCCTCTGTTTCAGCCCCTCTGTTTCTCGCTCTCTTATTCAGCCCCTCTGTTTCTCGCCCTCTGTTTCAGCCACTCTGTTTGAGCCCCTCTGTTTCAGCCCCTCTGTTTCTCGCCCTCTGTTTCAGCCCCTCGGTTTCTCGCCCTCTGTTTCAGCCCCTCTGTTTCAGCCCCTCTGTTTCAGCCCCTCTGTTTCTCGCCCTCTGTTTCAACCCCTCGGTTTCTCGCCTTCTGTTTTAGCCCCTCTGTTTGAGCCACTCTGTTTCAGCCCCTCTGTTTCAGCCCCTCTGTTTCTCACCCTCTGTTTGAGCACCTCGGTTTCTCGCCCTCTGTTTCAGCCCCTCTGTTTCAGCCCCTCTGTTTCACCCCTCGGTTTCTCACCCTCTGTTTCAGCCCCACTGTTTCAGCCCTTCTGTTTCTCGCCCTCTGTTTCAGCCCCTCTGTTTCAGCCCCTCTGTTTATCGCCCTCTGTTTCTCGCCCCCTGTTTCAGCCCCTCTGTTTCAGCCCCTCTGTTTCAGCCCCTCTGTTTCTCGCCCTCAGTTTCAGCCCCTCTGTATCAGCCCCTCTGTTTCAGCCCCTCTGTTTCAGCCCCTCTGTTTCTCGACCTCTGTTTCTCGCCCCCTGTTTCAGCCCCTCTGTTTCAGCCCCTCGGTTTCTCGCCCTCTGTTTCAGCCCCTCTGTTTCAGCCCCTCTGTTTCTCGCCCTCTGTTTCTCGCCCTCTGTTTCTCGCCCTCTGTTTCAGCCCCTCTGTTTCAGCCCCTCTGTTCAGCCCCTCTGTTTCTCGCCCTCTGTTTCAGCCCCTCGGTTTCTCGACCTCTGTTTCAGGCCGTCTGTTTCAGCCCCTCTGTTTCAGCCCCTCTGTTTCTCGCCCCCTGTTTCAGCCCCTCTGTTTCAGCCCCTCTGTTTCTCGCCCTCTGTTTCAGCCCCTCTGTTTCTCGCCCTCTGTTTTTCGCCCTCTGTTTCAGCCCCTCTGTTTCAGCCCCTCTGTTCCAGCCCCTCTGTTTCAGCCCCTCTGTTTCAGCCCCTCTGTTTCTCGCCCTCTGTTTCAGCCCCTCTGTTTCAGCACCTCTGTTTCTCGCCCTCTGTTTCTCGCCCCCAGTTTCAGCCCCACTGTTTCAGCCCCTCGGTTTCTCGCCCTCTGTTTCAGCCCCTCTGTTTCAGCCCCTTTGTTTCAGCCCCTCTGTTTCAGCCCCTCTGTTTCTCGCCCTCTGTTTCAGCTCCTCTGTTTCAGCCCCTCTGTTTCAGCCCCTCTGTTTCTCACCCTCTGTTTCTCGCCCTCTGTTTCAGCCCCTCGGTTTCTCGCCCTCTGTTTCAGCCCCTCTGTTTCAGCCCCTCTGTTTCTCGCCCTCTGTTTCAGCCCCTCGGTTTCTCGCCCTCTGTTTCAGCCCCTCTGTTTCAGCCCCTCTGTTTCAGCCCCTCTGTTTCTCGCCCTCTGTTTCAACCCCTCGGTTTCTCGCCTTCTGTTTTAGCCCCTCTGTTTGAGCCACTCTGTTTCAGGCCCTCTGTTTCAGCCCCTCTGTTTCTCACCCTCTGTTTGAGCACCTCGGTTTCTCGCCCTCTGTTTCAGCCCCTCTGTTTCAGCCCCTCTGTTTCACCCCTCGGTTTCTCACCCTCTGTTTCAGCCCCACTGTTTCAGCCCTTCTGTTTCTCGCCCTCGGTTTCAGCCCCTCTGTTTCAGCCCCTCTGTTTATCGCCCTCTGTTTCTCGCCCCCTGTTTCAGCCCCTCTGTTTCAGCCCCTCTGTTTCAGCCCCTCTGTTTCTCGCCCTCAGTTTCAGCCCCTCTGTATCAGCCCCTCTGTTTCAGCCCCTCTGTTTCAGCCCCTCTGTTTCTCGCCCTCTGTTTCTCGCCCCCTGTTTCAGCCCCTCTGTTTCAGCCCCTCGGTTTCTCGCCCTCTGTTTCAGCCCCTCTGTTTCAGCCCCTCTGTTTCTCGCCCTCTGTTTCTCGCCCTCTGTTTCTCGCCCTCTGTTTCAGCCCCTCTGTTTCAGCCCCTCTGTTCCGCCCCTCGGTTTCTCGCCCTCTGTTTCAGCCCCTCGGTTTCTCGCCCTCTGTTTCAGCCCCTCTGTTTCAGCCCCTCTGTTTCTCGCCCCCTGTTTCAGCCCCTCTGTTTCAGCCCCTCTGTTTCTCGCCCTCTGTTTCAGCCCCTCTGTTTCTCGCACTCTGTTTCTCGCCCTCTGTTTCAGCCCCTCTGTTTCAGCCCCTCTGTTCCAGCCCCTCTGTTTCAGCCCCTCTGTTTCAGCCCCTCTGTTTCTAGCCCTCTGTTTCAGCCCCTCTGTTTCAGCCCCTCTGTTTCTCGCCCTCTGTTTCTCGCCCCCAGTTTCAGCCCCACTGTTTCAGCCCCTCGGTTTCTCGCCCTCTGTTTCAGCCCCTCTGTTTCAGCCCCTTTGTTTCAGCCCCTCTGTTTCAGCCCCTCTGTTTCTCGCCCTCTGTTTCAGCCCCTCTGTTTCAGCCCCTCTGTTTCAGCCCCTCTGTTTCTCACCCTCTGTTTCTCGCCCTCTGTTTCAGCCCCTCGGTTTCTCGCCCTCTGTTTCAGCCCCTCTGTTTCAGCCCCTCTGTTTCTCGCCCTCTGTTTCAGCCCCTCTGTTTCTCGCCCTCTGTTGCAGCCCCTCTGTTTCTCACCCTCTGTTTCAGCCCCTCTGTTTCAGCCCCTCTGTTTCAGCCCCTCTGTTTCTCGCCCTCTGTTTCAGCCCCTCGGATTCTCGCCCTCTGTTTCAGCCCCTCTGTTTCAGCCCCTCTGTTTCAGCCCCTCTGTTTCTCGCCCTCTGTTTCAGCCCCTCTGTTTCAGCCCCTCTGTTTCAGCCCCTCTTTTTCTCGCCCTCTCTTTCAGCCCCTCTGTTTCAGCCCCTCTGTTTCAGCCCCTCTTTTTCTCGCCCTCTGTTTCATCCCCACTGATTCAGCCCCTCTGTTTCTCGCCCTCTGTTTCAGCCCCTCTGTTTCTCACCCCCTGGTTCTCGCCCCCTGTTTTAGCCCCTCTCTTTCAGCCCCTCTGTTTCTCGCCCCATGTTTCAGCCCCTCTGTTTCAGCCCCTCTGTTTCTCGCCCCCTGTTTCAGACCCTCTGTTTCAGCCCCTCTGTTTCTCGCCCTCTGTTTCAGCCCCTCTGTTTCTCGCCCTCTGTTTCTCGCCCTCTGTTTCAGCCCCTCTGTTTCAGCCCCTCTGTTTCAGCCCCTCTGTTTCAGCCCCTCTGTTTCTCGCCCTCTGTTTCAGTCCCGCTGTTTCAGCCCCTCTGTTTCAGCCCCTCTGTTTCTAGCCCTCAGTTTCAGGCCCTCTGTTTCAGCCCCTCTGTTTCTCGCCCTCTGTTTCAGCCCCTCTGTTTCTCGCACTCTGTTTCAGCCCATCTGTTTCAGCCCCCCGTTCAGCCGCTCGGTTTCTCGCCCTCGGTTTCTCGCCCTCTGTTTCAGCCCCTCTGTTTCAGCCCTCTGTTTCAGCCCCTCTGTTTCAGCCCTTCTGTTTCTCGCCCTCTGTTTCAGCCCCTCTGTTTCTCGCCCTCTGTTTCAGCCCCTCTGTTTCTCACCCTCTGTTTCAGCCCCTCTGTTTCAGCCCCTCTGTTTCTCGCCCCCTGTTTCAGCCCCTCTGTTTCAGCCCCTCTGTTTCTCGCCCTCTGTTTCAGCCCCTCTGTTTCTCGCCCACTGTTTCTCGCCCTCTGTTTCAGCCCCTCGGTTTCTCGCCCTCTGTTTCAGACCCTCTGTTTCAGCTCCTCTGTTTCAGCCCCTCTTTTTCTCACCCACTGTTTCAGCCCCTCTGTTTCAGCCCCTCTGTTTCTCGCCCTCTGTTTCAGCCCCACTGTTTCTCGACCTCTGTTTCAGCCCCTCTGTTTCTCACGCTCTGTTTCAGCCCCTCTGTTTCAGCCCCTCTGTTTCTCGCCCCCTGTTTCAGCCCCTCTGTTTCAGCTCCTCTGTTTCTCGCCCTCTGTTTCAGCCCCTCTGTTACTCGCCCTCTGTTCCTCACCCTCTGTTTCAGCCCCTCTGTTTCAGCCCCTCTGTTTGGCGCCCTCTGTTTCAGCCCCTCGGTTTTTCGCCCTCTGTTTCCGCCCCTCTGTTTCTCGCCCTCTGTTTCAGACCCTCTGTTTCAGCTCCTCTGTTTCAGCTCCTCTTTTTCCAACCCACTGTTTCAGCCCCTCTGCTTCTCGCCCTCTGTTTCAACCCCTCTGTTTCAGCCCCTCTGTTTCAGCCCCTCTGTTTCAGCCCCTCGGTTTCTCGCCCTCTGTTTCAGCCCCTCTGTTTCAGCTCCTCTGTTTCAGCCCCTCTGTTTCTCGCCCTCTTATTCAGCCCCTCTGTTTCTCGCCCTCTGTTTCAGCCCCTCTGTTTGAGCCCCTCTGTTTCAGCACCTCTGTTTCTCGCCCTCTGTTTCAGCCCCTCTGTTTCAGCCCCTTTGTTTCTCGCCCTCTGTTTCAGCCCCTCGGTTTTTCGTCCTCTGTTTCCGCGCCTCTGTTTCTCGCCCTCTGTTTCAGACCCTCTGTTTCAGCTCCTCTGTTTCAGCCCCTCTTTTTCCCACCCACTGTTTCAGCCCCTCTGCTTCTCGCCCTCTGTTTCAGCCCCTCTGTTTCAGCCCCTCTGTTTCAGCCCCTCTGTTTCAGCCCCTCGGTTTCTCGCCCTCTGTTTCAGCCCCTCTGTTTCAGCTCCTCTGTTTCAGCCCCTCTGTTTCTCGCCCTCTTATTCAGCCCCTCTGTTTCTCGCCCTCTGTTTCAGCCCCTCTGTTTGAGCCACTCTGTTTCAGCACCTCTGTTTCTCGCCCTCTGTTTCAGCCCCTCTGTTACTCGCCCTCTGTTTCTCGCCCTCTGTTTCAGCCCCTCTGTTTCAGCCCCTCTGTTTCTCGCCCTCTGTTTCAGCCCCTCGGTTTCTCGCCCTCTGTTTCAGCCCCTCTGTTTCTCGCCCTCTGTTTCAGCCCCTCTGTTTCAGCCCCTCTGTTTCAGCCCCTCTGTTTCTCGCCCTCTGTTTCAACCCCTCGGTTTCTCGCCCTCTGTTTTAGCCCCTCTGTTTGAGCCCCTCTGTTTCAGCCCCTCTGTTTCAGCCCCTCTGTTTCTCAGCCTCTGTTTGAGCCCCTCGGTTTCTCGCCCTCTGTTTCAGCCCCTCTGTTTCAGCCCCTCTGTTTCACCCCTCGGTTTCTCACCCTCTGTTTCAGCCCCACTGTTTCAGCCCTTCTGTTTCTCGCCCTCTGTTTCAGCCCCTCTGTTTCAGCCCCTCTGTTTCTCGCCCTCTGTTTCTCGCCCCCTATTTCAGCCCCTCTGTTTCAGCCCCATTGTTTCAGCCCTTCTGTTTCTCGCCCTCTGTTTCAGACCCTCTGTTTCAGCCCCTCTGTTTCAGCCCCTCTGTTTCTCGCCCTCTGTTTCTCGCCCTCTGTTTCAGCCCCTCTGTTTCAGCCCCTCTGTTTCAGCCCCACTGTTTCAGCCCCTCTCTTTCTCGCCCTCTGTTTCAGCCCCTCTGTTTCTCGCCCCCTGTTTCTCGCCCCCTGTTTCAGCCCCTCTCTTTCAGCCCCTCTGTTTCTCGCCCCATGTTTCAGCCCCTCTGTTTCAGCCCCTCTGTTTCTCGCTCCCTGTTTCAGACCCTCTGTTTCAGCCCCTCTGTTTCTCGCCCTCTGTTTCAGCCCCTCTGTTTCTCGCCCTCTGTTTCTCACCCTCTGTTTCAGCCCCTCTGTTTCAGCCCCTCTGTTTCAGCCCCTCTGTTTCTCGCCCTCTGTTTCAGCCCCGCTGTTTCAGCCCCTCTGTTTCAGCCCCTCTGTTTCTAGCCCTCAGTTTCAGGCCCTCTGTTTCAGCCCCTCTGTTTCAGCCCCTCTGTTTCTCGCCCTCTGTTTCTCGCCCCCTGTTTCAGCCCCTCTGTTTCAGCCCCTCTGTTTCTCGCCCTCTGTTTCAGCCCCTCTGTTTCAGCCCTTCTGTTTCAGCCCCTCTGCTTCAGCCCCTCTGTTTCTCGCCGTCTGTTTCTCGCCCTCTGTTTCTTGCCTTCTGTTTCAGCCCCTCTGTTTCAGCACCTCTGTTTCAGCCCCTCTGTTTCAGCCCCTCGGTTTCTCGCCCTCTGTTACAGCCCCTCTGTTTCTCGCCCTCTGTTTCAGCCCCTCTGTTTCTCGCACTCTGTTTCAGCCCATCTGTTTCAGCCCCCCTGTTCAGCCGCTTGGTTTCTCGCCCTCTGTTTCAGCCCCTCGGTTTCTCGCCCTCTGTTTCAGCCCCTCTGTTTCAGCCCTCTGTTTCAGCCCCTCTGTTTCAGCCCCTCTGTTTCTCGCCCTCTGTTTCAGACCGTCTGTTTCTCGCCCTCTGTTTCAGCCCCTCTGTTTCTCACCCTCTGTTTCAGCCCCTCTGTTTCAGCCCCTCTGTTTCTCGCCCCCTGTTTCAGCCCCTCTGTTTCAGCCCCTCTGTTTCTCGCCCTCTGTTTCAGCCCCTCTGTTTCTCGCCCTCTGTTTCTCGCCCTCTGTTTCAGCCCCTCTGTTTCTCGCCCTCTGTTTCAGCCCCTCGGTTTCTCGCCCTCTGTTTCCGCCCATCTGTTTCTCGCCCTCTGTTTCAGACCCTCTGTTTCAGCTCCTCTGTTTCAGCCCCTCTTTTTCTCACCCACTGTTTCAGCCCCTCTGTTTCAGCCCCTCTGTTTCTCGCCCTCTGTTTCAGCCCCACTGTTTCTCGCCCTCTGTTTCAGCTCCTCTGTTTCTCACCCTCTGTTTCAGCTCCTCTGTTTCAGCCCCTCTGTTTCTCGCCCCCTGTTTCAGCCCCTCTGTTTCAGCCCCTCTGTTTCTCGCCCTCTGTTTCAGCCCCTCTGTTACTCGCCCTCTGTTTCTCGCCCTCTGTTTCAGCCCCTCTGTTTCTCGCCCTCTGTTTCAGCCCCTCGGTTTTTCGTCCTCTGTTTCCGCCCCTCTGTTTCTCGCCCTCTGTTTCAGACCCTCTGTTTCAGCTCCTCTGTTTCAGCCCCTCTTTTTCCCACCCACTGTTTCAGCCCCTCTGCTTCTCGCCCTCTGTTTCAGCACCTCTGTTTCAGCCCCTCTGTTTCAGCCCCTCGGTTTCTCGCCCTCTGTTTCAGCCCCTCTGTTTCAGCTCCTCTGTTTCAGCCCCTCTGTTTCTCGCCCTCTTATTCAGCCCCTCTGTTTCTCGCCCTCTGTTTCAGCCCCTCTGTTTGAGCCACTCTGTTTCAGCACCTCTGTTTCTCGCCCTCGGTTTCAGCCCCTCGGTTTCTTGCCCTCTGTTTCAGCCCCTCTGTTTCTCGCCCTCTGTTTCAGCCCCTCTGTTTCAGCACCTCTGTTTCAGCCCCTCTGTTTCTCAGCCTCTGTTTGAGCCCCTCGGTTTCTCGCCCTCTGTTTCAGCCCCTCTGTTTCAGCCCCTCTGTTTCACCCCTCGGTTTCTCACCCTCTGTTTCAGCCCCACTGTTTCAGCCCTTCTGTTTCACGCCCTCTGTTTCAGCCCCTCTGTTTCAGCCCCTCTGTTTCTCGCCCTCTGTTTCTCGCCCCCTATTTCAGCCCCTCTGTTTCAGCCCCATTGTTTCAGCCCTTCTGTTTCTCGCCCTCTGTTTCAGACCCTCTGTTTCAGCCCCTCTGTTTCAGCCCCTCTGTTTCTCGCCCACTGTTTCAGCCCCTCTGTTTCAGCCCCTCTGTTTCTCGCCCACTGTTTCAGCCCCTCTGTTTCTCGCCCTCTGTTTCTCGCCCTCAGTTTCAGCCTTACTGTTTCAGCCCCTCTGTTTCAGCCACACTGTTTCTGCCCCTCGGTTTCTCGCCCTCTGTTTCAGCCCCTCTGTTTCTCGCCCTCTGTTTCAGCCCCTCTGTTTCAGCCCTTCTGTTTCAGCCCCTCTGTTTCAGCCCCTCTGTTTCTCGCCCTCTGTCTCTCGCCCTCTGTTTCTCGCCTTCTGTTTCAGCCCCTCTGTTTCAGCACCTCTGTTTCAGCCCCTCTGTTTCAGCCCCTCGGTTTCTCGCCCTCTGTTTCAGCCCCTCTGTTTCAGCCCCTCGGTTTCTCGCCCTCTGTTTCAGCCCCTCTGTTTCTCGCCCTCTGTTTCAGCCCCTCTGTTTCTCGCACTCTGTTTCAGCCCATCTGTTTCAGCCCCCCTGTTCAGCCGCTCGGTTTCTCGCCCTCTGTTTCAGCCCCTCGGTTTCTCGCCCTCTGTTTCAGCCCCTCTGTTTCAGCCCTCTGTTTCAGTCCCTCTGTTTCAGCCCCTCTGTTTCTCGCCCTCTGTTTCAGCCCCTCTGTTTCTCGCCCTCTGTTTCAGCCCCTCTGTTTCTCACCCTCTGTTTCAGCCCCTCTGTTTCAGCCCCTCTGTTTCTCGCCCCCTGTTTCAGCCCCTCTGTTTCAGCCCCTCTGTTTCTCGCCCTCTGTTTCAGCCCCTCTGTTTCTCGCCCTCTGTTTCTCGCCCTCTGTTTCAGCCCCTCTGTTTCAGCCCCTCTGTTTCTCGCCCTCTGTTTCAGACCCTCGGTTTCTCGCCCTCTGTTTCCGCCCATCTGTTTCTCGCCCTCTGTTTCAGACCCTCTGTTTCAGCTCCTCTGTTTCAGCCCCTCTTTTTCTCACCCACTGTTTCAGCCCCTCTGCTTCTCGCCCTCTGTTTCAGCACCTCTGTTTCAGCCCCTCGGTTTCTCGCCCTCTGTTTCAGCCCCTCTGTTTCAGCTCCTCTGTTTCAGCCCCTCTGTTTCAGCCCCTCGGTTTCTCGCCCTCTGTTTCAGCCCCTCTGTTTCTCGCCCTCTGTTTCAGCCCATCTTTTTCAGCCCCTCTGTTCAGCCACTCGGTTTCTCGCCCTCTGTTTCAGCCCCTCTGTTTCTCGCCCTCTGTTTCTCGCCCTCTGTTTCAGCCCCACTGTTTCTGCCCCTCTGTTTCTCGCCCTCTGTTTCAGACCCTCTGTTTCAGCTCCTCTGTTTCAGCACCTCTTTTTCTCACCCACTGTTTCAGCCCCTCTGCTTCTCGCCCTCTGTTTCAGCCCCTCTGTTTCAGCCCCTCTGTTTCAGCTCCTCTGTTTCAGCACCTCTTTTTCTCACCCACTGTTTCAGCCCCTCTGCTTCTCGCCCTCTGTTTCAGCCCCTCTGTTTCAGCCCCTCTGTTTCAGCTCCTCTGTTTCAGCACCTCTGTTTCTCGCTCTCTTATTCAGCTCCTCTGTTTCTCGCCCTCTGTTTCAGCCCCTCTGTTTGAGCCCCGCTGTTTCAGCCCCTCTGTTTCTCGCCCTCTGTTTCAGCCCCTCGGTTTCTCGCCCTCTGTTTCAGCCCCTCTGTTTCAGCCCCTCTGTTTCAGCCCCTCTGTTTCTCGCCCTCTGTTTCAACCCCTCGGTTTCTCGCCTTCTGTTTTAGCCCCTCTGTTTGAGCCACTCTGTTTCAGCCCCTCTGTTTCAGCCCCTCTGTTTCTCACCCTCTGTTTGAGCACCTCGGTTTCTCGCCCTCTGTTTCAGCCCCTCTGTTTCAGCCCCTCTGTTTCACCCCTCGGTTTTTCACCCTCTGTTTCAGCCCCACTGTTTCAGCCCTTCTGTTTCTCGCACTCTGTTTCAGCCCCTCTGTTTCAGCCCCTCTGTTTATCGCCCTCTGTTTCTCGCCCCCTGTTTCAGCCCCTCTGTTTCAGCCCCTCTGTTTCAGCCCCTCTGTTTCTCGCCCTCAGTTTCAGCCCCTCTGTATCAGCCCCTCTGTTTCAGCCCCTCTGTTTCAGCCCCTCTGTTTCTCGCCCTCTGTTTCTCGCCCCCTGTTTCAGCCCCTCTGTTTCAGCCCCTCGGTTTCTCGCCCTCTGTTTCAGCCCCTCTGTTTCAGCCCCTCTGTTTCTCGCCCTCTGTTTCTCGCCCTCTGTTTCTCGCCCTCTGTTTCAGCCCCTCTGTTTCAGCCCCTCTGTTCAGCCCCTCGGTTTCTCGCCCTCTGTTTCAGCCCCTCGGTTTCTCGACCTCTGTTTCAGGCCGTCTGTTTCAGCCCCTCTGTTTCAGCCCCTCTGTTTCTCGCCCCCTGTTTCAGCCCCTCTGTTTCAGCCCCTCTGTTTCTCGCCCTCTGTTTCAGCCCCTCTGTTTCTCGCCCTCTGTTTCTCGCCCTCTGTTTCAGCCCCTCTGTTTCAGCCCCTCTGTTCCAGCCCCTCTGTTTCAGCCCCTCTGTTTCAGCCCCTCTGTTTCTCGCCCTCTGTTTCAGCCCCTCTGTTTCAGCCCCTCTGTTTCTCGCCCTCTGTTTCTCGCCCCCAGTTTCAGCCCCACTGTTTCAGCCCCTCGGTTTCTCGCCCTCTGTTTCAGCCCCTCTGTTTCAGCCCCTTTGTTTCAGCCCCTCTGTTTCAGCCCCTCTGTTTCTCGCCCTCTGTTTCAGCCCCTCTGTTTCAGCCCCTCTGTTTCAGCCCCTCTGTTTCTCACCCTCTGTTTCTCGCCCTCTGTTTCAGCCCCTCGGTTTCTCGCCCTCTGTTTCAGCCCCTCTGTTTCAGCCCCTCTGTTTCTCGCCCTCTGTTTCAGCCCCTCTGTTTCTCGCCCTCTGTTTCAGCCCCTCTGTTTCTCACCCTCTGTTTCAGCCCCTCTGTTTCAGCCCCTCTGTTTCAGCCCCTCTGTTTCTCGCCCTCTGTTTCAGCCCCTCGGTTTCTCGCCCTCTGTTTCAGCCCCTCTGTTTCAGCCCGTCTGTTTCTCGCCCTCTGTTTCAACCCCTCGGTTTCTCGCCTTCTGTTTTAGCCCCTCTGTTTGAGCCACTGTGTTTCAGCCCCTCTGTTTCAGCCCCTCTGTTTCAGCCCCTCTGTTTCTCGCCCTCTGTTTCAGTCCCGCTGTTTCAGCCCCTCTGTTTCAGCCCCTCTGTTTCTAGCCCTCAGTTTCAGGCCCTCTGTTTCAGCCCCTCTGTTTCAGCCCCGCTGTTTCTCGCCCTCTGTTTCTCGCCCCCTGCTTCAGCCCCTCTGTTTCAGCCCCTCTGTTTCTCGCCCTCTGTTTCAGCCCCTCTGTTTCAGCCCTTCTGTTTCAGCCCCTCTTTTTCAGCCCCTCTGTTTCTCGCCCTCTGTTTCAGCCCCTCTGTTTCTCGCCCTCTGTTTCTCGCCCTCTGTTTCAGCCCCTCTGTTTCTCGCCCTCTGTTTCAGCCCCTCTGTTTCTCACCCTCTGTTTCAGCCCCTCTGTTTCAGCCCCTCTGTTTCTCGCCCTCTGTTTCAGCCCCTCGGATTCTCGCCCTCTGTTTCAGCCCCTCTGTTTCAGCCCCTCTGTTTCTCGCCCTCTGTTTCAGCCCCTCTGTTTCAGCCCCTCTGTTTCAGCCCCTCTGTTTCTCGCCCTCTGTTTCAGCCCCTCTGTTTCAGCCCCTCTTTTTCTCGCCCTCTCTTTCAGCCCCTCTGTTTCAGCCCCTCTGTTTCAGCCCCTCTTTTTCTCGCCCTCTGTTTCAGCCCCACTGTTTCAGCCCCTTTGTTTCTCGCCCTCTGTTTCAGCCCCTCTGTTTCAGCCCCTCTGTTTCAGCCCCTCTGTTTCTCGCCCTCTGTTTCAGCCCCTCGGTTTCTCGCCCTCTGTTTCAGCGCCTCTGTTTCAGCCCCTCTGTCTCTCGCCCTCTGTTTCAGCCCCTCTGTTTCTCGCTCCCTGTTTCAGCCCCTCTGATTCAGCCCCTCTGTTTCTCGCCCCCTGTTTCAGCCCCTCTGTTTAAGCCCCTCTGTTTCTCGCCCTCTGTTACAACCCCTCTGTTTCTCGCCCTCTGTTTTAGCCCCTCTGTTTCAGCCCCTCTGTTTCAGCCCCTCTGTTTCAGCCCCTCTGTTTCAGCCCCTCTGTTTCTCACCCTCTGTTTCAGCCCCTCGGTTTCTCGCCCTCTGTTACAGCCCCTCTGTTTCAGCCCCTCTGATTCAGCCCCTCTGTTTCTCGCCCCCTTTTTCAGCCCCTCTGTTTCAGCCCTTCTGTTCCTCGCCCTCTGTTTCAGCCCCTCTGTTTCAGCCCCTCTGTTTCTCGCCCCCCGTTTCAGCCCCTCTGTTTCAGCCCCTCTGTTTCAGCCCCTCTGTTTCTCGCCCTCTGTTTTAGCCCCTCTGTTTCTCGCCCCCTGTTTCAGCCCCTCTGTTTCAGCCCCTCTGTTTCTCGCCCTCTGTTTCAGCCCCTCTGTTTCTCGCCCTCTGTTTCTCGCCCTCTGTTTCAGCCCCTCTATTTCAGCCCCTCTGTTTCAGCCACTCTGTTTCAGCCCCTCTGTTTCTCGCCCTCTGTTTCAGCCCCTCTGTTTTTCGCCCTCTGTTTCAGCTCTTCTGTTTCAGCCCCTCTGTTTCAGCCCCTCTGTTTCTCGCCCTCTGTTTCTCGCCCTCTGTTTCTCGCCTTCTGTTTCAGCCCCTCTGTTTCAGCACCTCTGTATCAGCCCCTCTTTTTCAGCCCCTCGGTTTCTCGCCCTCTGTTTCAGCCCCTCTGTTTCTCGCCCTCTTTTTCAGCCACTCGGTTTCTCGCCCTCTGTTTCAGCCCCTCTGTTTCTCGCCCTCTGTTTCAGCCCCTCTGTTTCAGCCCCTCTGTTTCAGCCCCTCTGTTTCTCGCCCCCTGTTTCAGCCCCTCTGTTTCAGCCCCTCTGTTTCTCGCCCCCTGTTTCAGCCCCTCTGTTTCAGCCCCTCTGTTTCTCGCCCTCTGTTTCAACCCCTCGGTTTCTCGCTCTCTGTTTTAGCCCCTCTGTTTAAGCCCCTCTGTTTCAGCCCCTCTGTTTCAGCCCCTCTGTTTCTCACCCTCTGTTTCAGCCCCTCGGTTTCTCACCCTCTTTTTCAGCCCCTCTGTTTCAGCCCCTCTGTTTCAGCCCCTCTGTTTCAGCCCCTCTTTTTCTCGCCCTCTGTTTCAGCCCCACTGTTTCAGCCCCTCTGTTTCTCGCCCTCTGTTTCAGCCCCTCTGTTTCAGCCCCTCTTTTTCTCGCCCTCTGTTTCAGCCCCTCTGTTTCAGCCCCTCTGTTTCAGCCCCTCTGTTTCTCGCCCTCTGTTTCAGCCCCTCGGTTTCTCGCCCTCTGTTTCAGCGCCTCTGTTTCAGCGCCTCTGTTTCAGCCCCTCTGTTTCAGCCCCTCTGTCTCTCGCCCTCTGTTTCAGCCCCTCTGTTTCTCGCTCCCTGTTTCAGCCCCTCTGATTCAGCCCCTCTGTTTCTCGCCCCCTGTTTCAACCCCTCTGTTTCAGCCCCTCTGTTTCTCACCCTCTGTTTCAACCCCTCGGTTTCTCGCCCTCTGTTTTAGCCCCTCTGTTTCAGCCCCTCTGTTTCAGCCCCTCTGTTTCAGCCCCTCTGTTTCTCACCCTCTGTTTCAGCCCCTCTGTTTCAGCCCCTCTGTTTCAGCCCCTCTGTTTCTAGCCCTCTGTTTCAGCCCCTCTGTTTCTCGCCCTCTGTTTCTCGCCCCCTGTTTCAGCCCCTCTGTTTCAGCCCCTCGGTTTCTCGCCCTCTGTTTCAGCCCCTCTGTTTCTCGCCCTCTGTTTCAGCCCCTCTATTTCAGCCCCTCTGTTTCAGCCCCTCTATTTCAGCCCCTCTGTTTCAGCCACTCTGTTTCAGCCCCTCGGTTTCTCGCCCTCTGTTTCAGCCCCTCTGTTTCTCGCCCTCTGTTTCAGCCCCTCTATTTCAGCCCCTCTGTTTCAGCCCCTCTTTTTCAGCCCCTCGGTTTCTCGCCCTCTGTTTCAGCCCCTCTGTTTCTCGCCCTCTTTTTCAGCCCCTCTGTTTCTCGCCCTCTGTTTCAGCCCCTCTGTTTCTCGCCCTCTGTTTCAGCCCCTCTGTTTCAGCCCCTCTGTTTCAGCCCCTCTGTTTCAGCCCCTCTGTTTCTCGCCCCCTGTTTCAGCCCCTCTGATTCAGCCCCTCTGTTTCTCGCCCCCTGTTTCATCCCTCTGTTTCAGCCCCTCTGTTTCTAGCCCTCTGTTTCAACCCCTCGGTTTCTCGCCCTCTGTTTTAGCCCCTCTGTTTAAGCCCCTCTGTTTCAGCCCCTCTGTTTCAGCCCCTCTGTTTCTCACCCTCTGTTTCAGCCCCTCGGTTTCTCGCCCTCTTTTTCAGCCCCTCTGTTTCAGCACCTCTGTTTCAGCCCCTCTGTTTCTCGCCCCCTGTTTCAGCCCCTCTGTTTCAGCCACTCTGTTTCAGCCCCTCGGTTTCTCGCCCTCTGTTTCAGCCCCTCTGTTTCTCGCCCTCTGTTTCTCGCCCTCTGTTTCTCGCCTTCTGTTTCAGCCCCTCTGTTTCAGCACCTCTGTATCAGCCCCTCTTTTCAGCCCCTCGGTTTCTCGCCCTCTGTTTCAGCCCCTCTGTTTCTCGCCCTCTTTTTCAGCCCCTCTGTTTCAGCCCCTCTGTTTCTCGCCCTCTGTTTCAGCCCCTCTGTTTCAGCCCCTCTGTTTCAGCCCCTCTGTTTCTCGCCCCCTGTTTCAGCCCCTCTGTTTCAGCCCCTCTGTTTCAGCCCCTCTGTTTCAGCCCTTCTGTTTCTCGCCCTCTGTTTCAGCCCCTCTGTTTCAGCCCCTCTGTTTCTCGCCCCCTGTTTCAGCCCCTCTGTTTCAGCCCCTCTGTTTCAGCCCCTCTGTTTCAGCCCCTCTGTTATTAGCCCTCTGTTTCAGCCCCTCTGTTTCTCGCCCTCTGTTTCTCGCCCCCTGTTTCAGCCCCTCTGTTTCAGCCCCTCGGTTTCTCGCCCTCTGTTTCAGCCCCTCTGTTTCTCGCATTCTGTTTCAGCCCCTCTATTTCAGCCCCTCTGTTTCAGCCCCTCTATTTCAGCCCCTCTGTTTCAGCCACTCTGTTTCAGCCCCTCTGTTTCTCGCCCTCTGTTTCAGCCCCTCTGTTTCTCGCCCTCTGTTTCAGCCCCTCTATTTCAGCCCCTCTGTTTCAGCCCCTCTTTTTCAGCCCCTCGGTTTCTCGCCCTCTGTTTCAGCCCCTCTGTTTCTCGCCCTCTTTTTCAGCCCCTCTGTTTCTCGCACTCTGTTTCAGCCCCTCTGTTTCTCGCCCTCTGTTTCAGCCCCTCTGTTTCAGCCCCTCTGTTTCAGCCCCTCTGTTTCAGCCCCTCTGTTTCTCGCCCACTGTTTCAGCCCCTCTGATTCAGCCCCTCTGTTTCTCGCCCCCTGTTTCATCCCTCTGTTTCAGCCCCTCTGTATCTCGCCCTCTGTTTCAACCCCTCGGTTTCTCGCCCTCTATTTTAGCCCCTCTGTTTAAGCCCCTCTGTTTCAGCCCCTCTGTTTCTCACCCTCTGTTTCAGCCCCTCGGTTTCTCGCCCTCTTTTTCAGCTCTTCTGTTTCAGCCTCTCTGTTTCAGCCCCTCTGTTTCTCGCCCTCTGTTTCTCGCCCTCTGTTTCTCGCCTTCTGTTTCAGCCCCTCTGTTTCAGCACCTCTGTATCAGCCCCTCTTTTTCAGCCCCTCGGTTTCTCGCCCTCTGTTTCAGCCCCTCTGTTTCTCGCCCTCTTTTTCAGCCACTCGGTTTCTCGCCCTCTGTTTCAGCCCCTCTGTTTCTCGCCCTCTGTTTCTGCCCCTCTGTTTCAGCCCCTCTGTTTCAGCCCCTCTGTTTCTCGCCCCCTGTTTCAGCCCCTCTGTTTCAGCCCCTCTGTTTCTCGCCCCCTGTTTCAGCCCCTCTGTTTCAGCCCCTCTGTTTCTCGCCCTCTGTTTCAACCCCTCGGTTTCTCGCCCTCTGTTTTAGCCCCTCTGTTTAAGCCCCTCTGTTTCAGCCCCTCTGTTTCAGCCCCTCTGTTTCTCACCCTCTGTTTCAGCCCCTCGGTTTCTCACCCTCTTTTTCAGCCCCTCTGTTTCAGCCCCTCTGTTTCAGCCCCTCTGTTTCAGCCCCTCTTTTTCTCGCCCTCTGTTTCAGCCCCACTGTTTCAGCCCCTCTGTTTCTCGCCCTCTGTTTCAGCCCCTCTGTTTCAGCCCCTCTTTTTCTCGCCCTCTGTTTCAGCCCCTCTGTGTCAGCCCCTCTGTTTCAGCCCCTCGGTTTCTCGCCCTCTGTTTCAGCGCCTCTGTTTCAGCGCCTCTGTTTCAGCCCCTCTGTTTCAGCCCCTCTGTCTCTCGCCCTCTGTTTCAGCCCCTCTGTTTCTCGCTCCCTGTTTCAGCCCCTCTGATTCAGCCCCTCTGTTTCTCGCCCCCTGTTTCAACCCCTCTGTTTCAGCCCCTCTGTTTCTCACCCTCTGTTTCAACCCCTCGGTTTCTCGCCCTCTGTTTTAGCCCCTCTGTTTCAGCCCCTCTGTTTCAGCCCCTCTGTTTCAGCCCCTCTGTTTCTCACCCTCTGTTTCAGCCCCTCTGTTTCAGCCCCTCTGTTTCAGCCCCTCTGTTTCTAGCCCTCTGTTTCAGCCCGTCTGTTTCTCGCCCTCTGTTTCTCGCCCCCTGTTTCAGCCCCTCTGTTTCAGCCCCTCGGTTTCTCGCCCTCTGTTTCAGCCCCTCTGTTTCTCGCCCTCTGTTTCAGCCCCTCTATTTCAGGCCCTCGGTTTCTCGCCCTCTGTTTCAGCCCCTCTGTTTCAGCCCCTCTATTTCAGCCCCTCTGTTTCAGCCACTCTGTTTCAGCCCCTCGGTTTCTCGCCCTCTGTTTCAGCCCCTCTGTTTCTCGCCCTCTGTTTCAGCCCCTCTATTTCAGCCCCTCTGTTTCAGCCCCTCTTTTTCAGCCCCTCGGTTTCTCGCCCTCTGTTTCAGCCCCTCTGTTTCTCGCCCTCTTTTTCAGCCCCTCTGTTTCTCGCCCTCTGTTTCAGCCCCTCTGTTTCAGCACCTCTGTTTCAGCCCCTCTGTTTCTCGCCCCCTGTTTCAGCCCCTCTGTTTCAGCCACTCTGTTTCAGCCCCTCGGTTTCTCGCCCTCTGTTTCAGCCCCTCTGTTTCTCGCCCTCTGTTTCGCGCCCTCTGTTTCTCGCCTTCTGTTTCAGCCCCTCTGTTTCAGCACCTCTGTATCAGCCCCTCTTTTCAGCCCCTCCGTTTCTCGCCCTCTTTTTCAGCCCCTCTGTTTCAGCCCCTCTGTTTCTCGCCCTCTGTTTCAGCCCCTCTGTTTCAGCCCCTCTGTTTCAGCCCCTCTGTTTCTCGCCCCCTGTTTCAGCCCCTCTGTTTCAGCCCCTCTGTTTCAGCCCTCTGTTTCAGCCCTTCTGTTTCTCGCCCTCTGTTTCAGCCCCTCTGTTTCAGCCCCTCTGTTTCTCGCCCCCTGTTTCAGCCCCTCTGTTTCAGCCCCTCTGTTTCAGTCCCTCTGTTTCAGCCCCTCTGTTTCTAGCCCTCTGTTTCAGCCCCTCTGTTTCTCGCCCTCTGTTTCTCGCCCCCTGTTTCAGCCCCTCTGTTTCAGCCCCTTGGTTTCTCGCCCTCTGTTTCAGCCCCTCTGTTTCTCGCCCTCTGTTTCAGCCCCTCTATTTCAGCCCCTCTGTTTCAGCCCCTCTATTTCAGCCCCTCTGTTTCAGCCACTCTGTTTCAGCCCCTCGGTTTCTCGCCCTCTGTTTCAGCCCCTCTGTTTCTCGCCCTCTGTTTCAGCCCGTCTATTTCAGCCCCTCTGTTTCAGCCCCTCTTTTTCAGCCCCTCGGTTTCTCGCCCTCTGTTTCAGCCCCTCTGTTTCTCGCCCTCTTTTTCAGCCCCTCTGTTTCTCGCCCTCTGTTTCAGCCCCTCTGTTTCTCGCCCTCTGTTTCAGCCCCTCTGTTTCAGCCCCTCTGTTTCAGCCCCTCTGTTTCAGCCCCTCTGTTTCTCGCCCCCTGTTTCAGCCCCTCTGATTCAGCCCCTCTGTTTCTCGCCCCCTGTTTCATCCCTCTGTTTCAGCCCCTCTGTTTCTCGCCCTCTGTTTCAACCCCTCGGTTTCTCGCCCTCTGTTTCAGCCCCTCGGTTTCTCGCCCTCTTTTTCAGCCCCTCTGTTTCAGCACCTCTGTTTCAGCCCCTCTGTTTCTCGCCCCCTGTTTCAGCCCCTCTGTTTCAGCCCCTCTGTTTCCGCCCCTCTGTTTCAGCCCTTCTGTTTCTCGCCCTCTGTTTCAGCCCCTCTGTTTCTCGCCCCCTGTTTCAGCCCCTCTGTTTCAGCCCCTCTGTTTCAGCCCCTCTGTTTCAGCCCTTCTGTTTCTCGCCCTCTGTTTCAGCCCCTCTGTTTCAGCCCCTCTGTGTCTCGCCCCCTGTTTCAGCCCCTCTGTTTCAGCCCCTCTGTTTCAGCCCCTCAGTTTCAGCCCCTCTGTTTCTCGGCTTCTGTTTCTCTCCCCCTGTATCAGCCCCTCTGTTTCAGCCCCTCTGTTTCTCGCCCTCTGTTTCAGCCCCTCTGTTTCAGCCCCTCTGTTTCTCGCCCTCTGTTTCAGCCCCTCTGTTTCTCGCCCTCTGTTTCAGCCCCTCTGTTTCAGCCCTTCTGTTTCAGCCCCTCTGTTTCAGCCCCTCTTTTTCTCGCCCTCTCTTTCAGCCCCTCTGTTTCTGCCCCTCTGTTTCAGCCCCTATGTTTCAGCCCCTATTTTTCTCGCCCTCTGTTTCAGCCCCACAGTTTCAGCCCCTCTGTTTCTCGCCCTCTGTTTCAGCCCCTCTGTTTCAGCCCCTCTTTTTCTCGCCCTCTGTTTCAGCCCCTCTGTTTCAGCCCCTCTGTTTCAGCCCCTCTGTTTCTCGCCCTCTGTTTCAGCCCCTCGGTTTCTCGCCCTCTGTTTCAGCGCCTCTGTTTCAGCCCCTCTCTTTCAGCCCCTCTCTTTCAGCCCCTCTGTCTCTCGCCCTCTGTTTCAGCACCTCTGTTTCTCGCTCCCTGTTTCAGCCCCTCTGATTCAGCCCCTCTGTTTCTCGCCCCCTGTTTCAGCCCCTCTGTTTCAGCCCCTCTGTTTCTCGCCCTCTGTTTTAACCCCTCGGTTTCTCGCCCTCTGTTTTAACCCCTCTGTTTCAGCCCCTCTGTTTCAGCCCCTCTGTTTCAGCCCCTCGGTTTCTCGCCCTCTGTTTCAGCCCCTCTGTTTCAGCCCCTCTGATTCAGCCCCTCTGTTTCTCGCCCCTGTTTCAACCCCTCTGTTTCAGCCCTTCTGTTTCTCGCCCTCTGTTTCAGCCCCTCTGTTTCAGCCCCTCTGTTTCTCGCCCCCTGTTTCAGCCCCTCTGTTTCAGCCCCTCTGTTTCAGCCCCTCTGTTTCAGCCCCTCTGTTTCTCGCCCTCTGTTTCAGCCCCCCTGTTTCTCGCCCCCTGTTTCAGCCCCTCTGTTTCAGCCCCTCTGTTTCTCGCCCTCTGTTTCAGCCCCTCTGTTTCTCGCCCACTGTTTCTCGCCCTCTGTTTCAGCCCCTCTATTTCAGCCCCTCTGTTTCAGCCACTCTGTTTCAGCCCCTCGGTTTCTCGCCCTCTGTTTCAGCCCCTCGGTTTCTCGCCGTCTGTTTCAGCCCCTTTGTTTCTCGCCCCCTGTTTCAGCCCCTCTGTTTCAGCCCCTCTGTTTCAGCCCCTCTGTTTCAGCCCCTCTGTTTCTCGCCCTCTGTTTCAGCCCCTCTGTTTCTCGCCTCCTGTTTCAGCCCCTCTGTTTCAGCCCCTCTGTTTCTCGCCCTCTGTTTCAGCCCCTCTGTTTCTCGCCCTCTGTTTCTCGCCCTCTGTTTCAGCCCCTCTATTTCAGCCCCTCTGTTTCAGCCACTCTGTTTCAGCCCCTCGGTTTCTCGCCCTCTGTTTCAGCCCCTCTGTTTCTCGCCCTCTGTTTCAGCCCCTCTGTTTCTAGCCCTCTGTTTCAGCCCCTCTGTTTCAGCCCCTCTGTTTCTCGCCCTCTGTTTCTCGCCCCCTGTTTCAGCCCCTCTGTTTCAGCCCCTCGGTTTCTCGCCCTCTGTTTCAGCCCCTCTGTTTCAGCCCCTCTGTTTCTCGCCCTCTGTTTCAGCCCCTCTGTTTCTCGCCCTCTGTTTCAGCCCCTCTGTTTCAGCCCCTCTGTTTCAGCCCCTCTGTTCAGCCCCTCGGTTTCTCGCCCACTGTTTCAGCCCCTCTGTTTCTCGCCCTCTGTTTCAGCGCCTCTGTTTCAGCCCCTCTCTTTCAGCCCCTCTGTTTCAGCCCCTCTGTCTCTCGCCCTCTGTTTCAGCACCTCTGCTTCTCGCTCCCTGTTTCAGCCCCTCTGATTCAGCCCCTCTGTTTCAGCCCCTCTGTTTCAGCCCCTCTGTTTCAGCCCCTCTGTTTCTCACCCTCTGTTTCAGCCCCTCTGTTTCAGCCCCTCTGTTTCAGCCCCTCTGTTTCTAGCCCTCTGTTTCAGCCCCTCTGTTTCTCGCCCTCTGTTTCTCGCCCCCTGTTTCAGCCCCTCTGTTTCAGCCCCTCGGTTTCTCGCCCTCTGTTTCAGTCCCTCTGTTTCTCGCCCTCTGTTTCAGCCCCTCTATTTCAGCCCCTCTGTTTCAGCCCCTCTATTTCAGCCCCTCTGTTTCAGCCACTCTGTTTCAGCCCCTCGGTTTCTCGCCCTCTGTTTCAGCCCCTCTGTTTCTCGCCCTCTGTTTCAGCCCCTCTATTTCAGCCCCTCTGTTTCAGCCCCTCTTTTTCAGCCCCTCGGTTTCTCGCCCTCTGTTTCAGCCCCTCTGTTTCTCGCCCTCTTTTTCAGCCCCTCTGTTTCTCGCCCTCTGTTTCAGCCCCTCTGTTTCAGCACCTCTGTTTCAGCCCCTCTGTTTCTCGCCCCCTGTTTCAGCCCCTCTGTTTCAGCCACTCTGTTTCAGCCCCTCGGTTTCTCGCCCTCTGTTTCAGCCCCTCTGTTTCTCGCCCTCTGTTTCTCGCCCTCTGTTTCTCGCCTTCTGTTTCAGCCCCTCTGTTTCAGTACCTCTGTATCAGCCCCTCTTTTCAGCCCCTCTGTTTCTCGCCCTCTTTTTCAGCCCCTCTGTTTCAGCCCCTCTGTTTCTCGCCCTCTGTTTCAGCCCCTCTGTTTCAGCCCCTCTGTTTCAGCCCCTCTGTTTCTCGCCCCCTGTTTCAGCCCCTCTGTTTCAGCCCCTCTGTTTCAGCCCTCTGTTTCAGCCCTTCTGTTTCTCGCCCTCTGTTTTAGCCCCTCTGTTTCAGCCCCTCTGTTTCAGCCCCTCTGTTTCAGCCCCTCTGTTTCTCACCCTCTTTTTTCAGCCCCTCTGTTTCAGCCCCTCTGTTTCAGCCCCTCTGTTTCTAGCCCTCTGTTTCAGCCCCTCTGTTTCTCGCCCTCTGTTTCTCGCCCCCTGTTTCAGCCCCTCTGTTTCAGCCCCTCGGTTTCTCGCCCTCTGTTTCAGTCACTCTGTTTCTCGCCCTCTGTTTCAGCCCCTCTATTTCAGCCCCTCTGTTTCAGCCCCTCTATTTCAGCCCCTCTGTTTCAGCCACTCTGTTTCAGCCCCTCGGTTTCTCGCCCTCTGTTTCAGCCCCTCTGTTTCTCGCCCTCTGTTTCAGCCCCTCTATTTCAGCCCCTCTGTTTCAGCCCCTCTTTTTCAGCCCCTCGGTTTCTCGCCCTCTGTTTCAGCCCCTCTGTTTCTCGCCCTCTTTTTCAGCCCCTCTGTTTCTCGCCCTCTGTTTCAGCCCCTCTGTTTCAGCACCTCTGTTTCCGCCCCTCTGTTTCTCGCCCCCTGTTTCAGCCCCTCTGTTTCAGCCACTCTGTTTCAGCCCCTCGGTTTCTCGCCCTCTGTTTCAGCCCCTCTGTTTCTCGCCCTCTGTTTCTCGCCCTCTGTTTCTCGCCTTCTGTTTCAGCCCCTCTGTTTCAGTACCTCTGTATCAGCCCCTCTTTTCAGCCCCTCGGTTTCTCGCCCTCTGTTTCAGCCCCTCTGTTTCTCGCCCTCTTTTTCAGCCCCTCTGTTTCAGCCCCCCTGTTTCTCGCCCTCTGTTTCAGCCCCTCTGTTTCAGCCCCTCTGTTTCAGCCCCTCTGTTTCTCGCCCCCTGTTTCAGCCCCTCTGTTTCAGCCCCTCTGTTTCAGCCCTCTGTTTCAGCCCTTCTGTTTCTCGCCCTCTGTTTCAGCCCCTCTGTTTCAGCCCCTCTGTTTCTCGCCCCCTGTTTCAGCCCCTCTGTTTCAGCCCCTCTGTTTCAGCCCCTCTGTTTCAGCCCCTCTGTTTCTAGCCCTCTGTTTCAGCCCCTCTGTTTCTCGCCCTCTGTTTCTCGCCCCCTGTTTCAGCCCCTCTGTTTCAGCCCCTCGGTTTCTCGCCCTCTGTTTCAGCCCCTCTGTTTCTCGCCCTCTGTTTCAGCCCCTCTATTTCAGCCCCTCTGTTTCAGCCCCTCTATTTCAGCCCCTCTGTTTCAGCCACTCTGTTTCAGCCCCTCGGTTTCTCGCCCTCTGTTTCAGCCCCTCTGTTTCTCGCCCTCTGTTTCAGCCCGTCTATTTCAGCCCCTCTGTTTCAGCCCCTCTTTTTCAGCCCCTCGGTTTCTCGCCCTCTGTTTCAGCCCCTCTGTTTCTCGCCCTCTTTTTCAGCCCCTCTGTTTCTCGCCCTCTGTTTCAGCCCCTCTGTTTCTCGCCCTCTGTTTCAGCCCCTCTTTTTCAGCCCCTCTGTTTCAGCCCCTCTGTTTCAGCCCCTCTGTTTCTCGCCCCCTGTTTCAGCCCCTCTGATTCAGCCCCTCTGTTTCTCGCCCCCTGTTTCATCCCTCTGTTTCAGCCCCTCTGTTTCTCGCCCTCTGTTTCAACCCCTCGGTTTCTCGCCCTCTGTTTCAGCCCCTCGGTTTCTCGCCCTCTTTTTCAGCCCCTCTGTTTCAGCACCTCTGTTTCAGCCCCTCTGTTTCTCGCCCCCTGTTTCAGCCCCTCTGTTTCAGCCCCTCTGTTTCCGCCCCTCTGTTTCAGCCCTTCTGTTTCTCGCCCTCTGTTTCAGCCCCTCTGTTTCTCGCCCCCTGTTTCAGCCCCTCTGTTTCAGCCCCTCTGTTTCAGCCCCTCTGTTTCAGCCCTTCTGTTTCTCGCCCTCTGTTTCAGCCCCTCTGTTTCAGCCCCTCTGTTTCTCGCCCCCTGTTTCAGCCCCTCTGTTTCAGCCCCTCTGTTTCAGCCCCTCAGTTTCAGCCCCTCTGTTTCTCGGCTTCTGTTTCTCTCCCCCTGTATCAGCCCCTCTGTTTCAGCCCCTCGGTTTCTCGCCCTCTGTTTCAGCCCCTCTGTTTCAGCCCCTCTGTTTCTCGCCCTCTGTTTCAGCCCCTCTGTTTCTCGCCCTCTGTTTCAGCCCCTCTGTTTCAGCCCTTCTGTTTCAGGCCCTCTGTTTCAGCCCCTCTTTTTCTCGCCCTCTCTTTCAGCCCCTCTGTTTCTGCCCCTCTGTTTCAGCCCCTATGTTTCAGCCCCTATTTTTCTCGCCCTCTGTTTCAGCCCCACTGTTTCAGCCCCTCTGTTTCTCGCCCTCTGTTTCAGCCCCTCTGTTTCAGCCCCTCTTTTTCTCGCCCTCTGTTTCAGCCCCTCTGTTTCAGCCCCTCTGTTTCAGCCCCTCTGTTTCTCGCCCTCTGTTTCAGCCCCTCGGTTTCTCGCCCTCTGTTTCAGCGCCTCTGTTTCAGCCCCTCTCTTTCAGCCCCTCTCTTTCAGCCCCTCTGTCTCTCGCCCTCTGTTTCAGCACCTCTGTTTCTCGCTCCCTGTTTCAGCCCCTCTGATTCAGCCCCTCTGAAACTCGCCCCCTGTTTCAGCCCCTCTGTTTCAGCCCCTCTGTTTCTCGCCCTCTGTTTTAACCCCTCGGTTTCTCGCCCTCTGTTTTAACCCCTCTGTTTCAGCCCCACTGTTTCAGCCCCTCTGTTTCAGCCCCTCGGTTTCTCGCCCTCTGTTTCAGCCCCTCTGTTTCAGCCCCTCTGATTCAGCCCCTCTGTTTCTCGCCCCTGTTTCAACCCCTCTGTTTCATCCCTTCTGTTTCTCGCCCTCTGTTTCAGCCCCTCTGTTTCAGCCCCTCTGTTTCTCGCCCCCTGTTTCAGCCCCTCTGTTTCAGCCCCTCTGTTTCAGCCCCTCTGTTTCAGCCCCTCTGTTTCTCGCCCTCTGTTTCAGCCCCCCTGTTTCTCGCCCCCTGTTTCAGCCCCTCTGTTTCAGCCCCTCTGTTTCTCGCCCTCTGTTTCAGCCCCTCTGTTTCTCGCCCACTGTTTCTCGCCCTCTGTTTCAGCCCCTCTATTTCAGCCCCTCTGTTTCAGCCACTCTGTTTCAGCCCCTCGGTTTCTCGCCCTCTGTTTCAGCCCCTCTGTTTCTCGCCCTCTGTTTCAGCCCCTCTGTTTCAGCCCCTCTGTTTCTCGCCCTCTGTTTCAGCCCCTCTGTTTCAGCCCCTCTGATTCAGCCCCTCTGTTTCTCGCCCCTGTTTCAACCCCTCTGTTTCAGCACTTCTGTTTCTCGCCCTCTGTTTCAGCCCGTCTGTTTCAGCCCCTTTGTTTCTCGCCCCCAGTTTCAGCCCCTCTGTTTCAGCCCCTCTGTTTCAGCCCCTCTGTTTCAGCCCCTCTGTTTCTCGCCCTCTGTTTCAGCCCCTCTGTTTCCCCACCCCCCCTTTTTCAGCCCCTCTGTTTCAGCCCCTCTGTTTCTCGCCCTCTGTTTCAGCCCCTCTGTTTCTCGCCCTCTGTTTCTCGCCCTCTGTTTCAGCCCCTCTATTTCAGCCCCTCTGTTTCAGCCACTCTGTTTCAGCCCCTCGGTTTCTCGCCCTCTGTTTCAGCCCCTCTGTTTCTCGCCCTCTGTTTCAGCCCCTCTGTTTCTAGCCCTCTGTTTCAGCCCCTCTGTTTCAGCCCCTCTGTTTCTCGCCCTCTGTTTCTCGCCCCCTGTTTCAGCCCCTCTGTTTCAGCCCCTCGGTTTCTCGCCCTCTGTTTCAGCCCCTCTGTTTCAGCCCCTCTGTTTCTCGCCCTCTGTTTCAGCCCCTCTGTTTCTCGCCCTCTGTTTCAGCCCCTCTGTTTCAGCCCCTCTGTTTCAGCCCCTCTGTTCAGCCCCTCGGTTTCTCGCCCTCTGTTTCAGCCCCTCTGTTTCTCGCCCTCTGTTTCAGCGCCTCTGTTTCAGCCCCTCTCTTTCAGCCCCTCTGTTTCAGCCCCTCTGTCTCTCGCCCTCTGTTTCAGCACCTCTGCTTCTCGCTCCCTGTTTCAGCCCCTCTGATTCAGCCCCTCTGTTTCTCGCCCCCTGTTTCAGCCCCTCTGTTTCAGCCCCTCTGTTTCTCGCCCTCTGTTTCAACCCCTCGGTTTCTCGCCCTCTGTTTTAGCCCCTCTGTTTCAGCCCCTCTGTTTCAGCCCCTCTGTTTCAGCCCCTTTGTTTCTCACGCTCTGTTTCAGCCCCTCGGTTTCTCGCCCTCTGTTTCAGCCCCTCTGTTTCAGCCCCTCTGATTCAGCCCCTCTGTTTCTCGCCCCTGTTTCAACCCCTCTGTTTCAGCCCTTCTGTTTCTCGCCCTCTGTTTCAGCCCCTCTGTTTCAGCCCCTCTGTTTTTCGCCCCCTGTTTCAGCCCCTCTGTTTCAGCCCCTCTGTTTCAGCTTCTCTGTTTCAGCCCCTCTGTTTCTCGCCCTCTGTTTCAGCCCCTCTGTTTCTCGCCCCCTGTTTCAGCCCCTCTGTTTCAGCCCCTCTGTTTCTCGCACTCTGTTTCAGCCCCTCTGTTTCTCGCCCTCTGTTTCTCGCCCTCTGTTTCAGCCCCTCTATTTCAGCCCCTCTGTTTCAGCCACTCTGTTTCAGCCCCTCGGTTTCTCGCCCTCTGTTTCAGCCCCTCTGTTTCTCGCCCTCTGTTTCAGCCCCTCTGTTTCAGCCCCTCTGTTTCTCGCCCTCTGTTTCAGCCCCTCTGTTTCAGCCCCTCTGATTCAGCCCCTCTGTTTCTCGCCCCTGTTTCAACCCCTCTGTTTCAGCCCTTCTGTTTCTCGCCCTCTGTTTCAGCCCCTCTGTTTCAGCCCCTTTGATTCTCGCCCCCTTTTTCAGCCCCTCTGTTTCAGCCCCTCTGTTTCAGCCCCTCTGTTTCAGCCCCTCTGTTTCTCGCCCTCTGTTTCAGCCCCTCTGTTTCTCGCCCCCTGTTTCAGCCCCTCTGTTTCAGCCCCTCTGTTTCTCGCCCTCTGTTTCAGCCCCTCTGTTTCTCACCCTCTGTTTCTCGCCCTCTGTTTCAGCCCCTCTATTTCAGCCCCTCTGTTTCAGCCACTCTGTTTCAGCCCCTCGGTTTCTCGCCCTCTGTTTCAGCCCCTCTGTTTCTCGCCCTCTGTTTCAGCCCCTGTTTCAGCCCCTCTGTTTCTCGCCCTCTGTTTCTCGCCTTCTGTTTCAGCCCCTCTGCTTCAGCACCTGTGTTTCAGCCCCTCTTTTTCAGCCCCTCGGTTTCTCGCCCTCTGTTTCAGCCCCTCTGTTTCTCGCCCTCTTTTTCAGCCCCTCTGTTTCTCGCCCTCTGTTTCAGCCCCTCTATTTCAGCCCCTCTGTTTCAGCCCCTCTATTTCAGCTCCTCTGTTTCAGCCACTCTGTTTCAGCCCCTCTGTTTCTCGCCCTCTGTTTCAGCCCCTCTATTTCAGCCCCTCTGTTTCAGCCCCTCTTTTTCAGCCCCTCGGTTTCTCGCCCTCTGTTTCAGCCCCTCTGTTTCTCGCCCTCTTTTTCAGCCCCTCTGTTTCTCGCCCTCTGTTTCAGCCCCTCTGTTTCTCGCCCTCTGTTTCAGCCCCTCTGTTTCAGCCCCTCTGTTTCAGCCCCTCTGTTTCTCGCCCCCTGTTTCAGCCCCTCTGATTCAGCCCCTCTGTTTCTCGCCCCCTGTTTCATCCCTCTGTTTCAGCCCCTCTGTTTCTCGCCCTCTGTTTCAACCCCTCGGTTTCTCGCCCTCTGTTTTAGCCCCTCTGTTTAAGCCCCTCTGTTTCAGCCCCTCTGTTTCAGCCCCTCTGTTTCTCACCCTCTGTTTCAGCCCCTCGGTTTCTCGCCCTCTTTTTCAGCCCCTCTGTTTCAGCACCTCTGTTTCAGCCCCTCTGTTTCTCGCCCCCTGTTTCAGCCCCTCTGTTTCAGCCACTCTGTTTCAGCCCCTCGGTTTCTCGCCCTCTGTTTCAGCCCCTCTGTTTCTCGCCCTCTGTTTCTCGCCCTCTGTTTCTCGCCTTCTGTTTCAGCCCCTCTGTTTCAGCACCTCTGTATCAGCCCCTCTTTTCAGCCCCTCGGTTTCTCGCCCTCTGTTTCAGCCCCTCTGTTTCTCGCCCTCTTTTTCAGCCCCTCTGTTTCAGCCCCTCTGTTTCTCGCCCTCTGTTTCAGCCCCTCTGTTTCAGCCCCTCTGTTTCAGCCCCTCTGTTTCTCGCCCCCTGTTTCAGCCCCTCTGTTTCAGCCCCTCTGTTTCAGCCCTCTGTTTCAGCCCTTCTGTTTCTCGCCCTCTGTTTCAGCCCCTCTGTTTCAGCCCCTCTGTTTCTCGCCCCCTGTTTCAGCCCCTCTGTTTCAGCCCCTCTGTTTCAGCCCCTCTGTTTCAGCCTCTCTGTTTCTAGCCCTCTGTTTCAGCCCCTCTGTTTCTCGCCCTCTGTTTCTCGCCCCCTGTTTCAGCCCCTCTGTTTCAGCCCCTCGGTTTCTCGCCCTCTGTTTCAGCCCCTCTGTTTCTCGCCCTCTGTTTCAGCCCCTCTATTTCAGCCCCTCTGTTTCAGCCCCTCTATTTCAGCCCCTCTGTTTCAGCCACTCTGTTTCAGCCCCTCTGTTTCTCGCCCTCTGTTTCAGCCCCTCTGTTTCTCGCCTTCTGTTTCAGCCCCTCTGTTTCAGCACCTCTGTTTCAGCCCCTCTTTTTCAGCCCCTCGGTTTCTCGCCCTCTGTTTCAGCCCCTCTGTTTCTCGCCCTGTGTTTCAGCCCCTCTGTTTCAGCCCCTCTGTTTCAGCCCCTCTGTTTCTCGCCCTCTGTTTCAGCCCCTCTGTTTCTCGCCCTGTGTTTCAGCCCCTCTGTTTCAGCCCCTCTGTTTCAGCCCCTCTGTTTCAGCCCCTCTGTTTCTCGCCCCCTGTTTCAGCCCCTCTGATTCAGCCCCTCTGTTTCTCGCACCCTGTTTCATCCCTCTGTTTCAGCCCCTCTGTTTCTCGCCCTCTGTTTCAACCCCTCGGTTTCTCGCCCTCTGTTTTAGCCCCTCTGTTTAAGCCCCTCTGTTTCAGCCCCTCTGTTTCTCACACTCTGTTTCAGCCCCTCGGTTTCTCGCCCTCTTTTTCAGCCCCTCTGTTTCAGCACCTCTGTTTCAGCCCCTCTGTTTCTCGCCCCCTGTTTCAGCCCCTCTGTTTCAGCCCCTCTGTTTCCGCCCCTCTGTTTCAGCCCTTCTGTTTCTCGCCCTCTGTTTCAGCCCCTCTGTTTCTCGCCCACTGTTTCAGCCCCTCTGTTTCAGCCCCTCTGTTTCAGCCCCTCTGTTTCAGCCCTTCTGTTTCTCGCCCTCTGTTTCAGCCCCTCTGTTTCAGCCCCTCTGTTTCTCGCCCCCTGTTTCAGCCCCTCTGTTTCAGCCCCTCTGTTTCAGCCCCTCAGTTTCAGCCCCTCTGTTTCTCGGCTTCTGTTTCTCGCCCCCTGTATCAGCCCCTCTGTTTCAGCCCCTCGGTTTCTCGCCCTCTGTTTCAGCCCCTCTGTTTCAGCCCCTCTGTTTCTCGCCCTCTGTTTCAGCCCCTCTGTTTCTCGCCCTCTGTTTCAGCCCCTCTGTTTCAGCCCTTCTGTTTCAGCCCCTCTGTTTCAGCCCCTCTTTTTCTCGCCCTCTCTTTCAGCCCCTCTGTTTCTGCCCCTCTGTTTCAGCCCCTATGTTTCAGCCCCTATTTTTCTCGCCCTCTGTTTCAGCCCCACTGCTTCAGCCCCTCTGTTTCTCGCCCTCTGTTTCAGCCCCTCTGTTTCAGCCCCTCTTTTTCTCGCCCTCTGTTTCAGCCCCTCTGTTTCAGCCCCTCTGTTTCAGCCCCTCTGTTTCTCGCCCTCTGTTTCAGCCCCTCGGTTTCTCGCCCTCTGTTTCAGCGCCTCTGTTTCAGCCCCTCTCTTTCAGCCCCTCTGTTTCAGCCCCTCTGTCTCTCGCCCTCTGTTTCAGCACCTCTGTTTCTCGCTCCCTGTTTCAGCCCCTCTGATTCAGCCCCTCTGTTTCTCGCCCCCTGTTTCAGCCCCTCTGTTTCAGCCCCTCTGTTTCTCGCCCTCTGTTTTAACCCCTCGGTTTCTCGCCCTCTGTTTTAACCCCTCTGTTTCAGCCCCTCTGTTTCAGCCCCTCTGTTTCAGCCCCTCGGTTTCTCGCCCTCTGTTTCAGCCCCTCTGTTTCAGCCCCTCTGATTCAGCCCCTCTGTTTCTCGCCCCTGTTTCAACCCCTCTGTTTCAGCCCTTCTGTTTCTCGCCCTCTGTTTCAGCCCCTCTGTTTCAGCCCCTCTGTTTCTCGCCCCCTGTTTCAGCCCCTCTGTTTCAGCCCCTCTGTTTCAGCCCCTCTGTTTCAGCCGTTCTGTTTCTCGCCCTCTGTTTCAGCCCCCCTGTTTCTCGCCCCCTGTTTCAGCCCCTCTGTTTCAGCCCCTCTGTTTCTCGCCCTCTGTTTCAGCCCCTCTGTTTCTCGCCCACTGTTTCTCGCCCTCTGTTTCAGCCCCTCTATTTCAGCCCCTCTGTTTCAGCCACTCTGTTTCAGCCCCTCGGTTTCTCGCCCTCTGTTTCAGCCCCTCTGTTTCTCGCCCTCTGTTTCAGCCCCTCTGTTTCAGCCCCTCTGTTTCTCGCCCTCTGTTTCAGCCCCTCTGTTTCAGCCCCTCTGATTCAGCCCCTCTGTTTCTCGCCCCTGTTTCAACCGCTCTGTTTCAGCACTTCTGTTTCTCGCCCTCTGTTTCAGCCCGTCTGTTTCAGCCCCTTTGTTTCTCGCCCCCTGTTTCAGCCCCTCTGTTTCAGCCCCTCTGTTTCAGCCCCTCTGTTTCAGCCCCTCTGTTTCTCGCCCTCTGTTTCAGCCCCTCTGTTTCTCGCCCCCTGTTTCAGCCCCTCTGTTTCAGCCCCTCTGTTTCTCGCCCTCTGTTTCAGCCCCTCTGTTTCTCGCCCTCTGTTTCTCGCCCTCTGTTTCAGCCCCTCTATTTCAGCCCCTCTGTTTAAGCCACTCTGTTTCAGCCCCTCGGTTTCTCGCCCTCTGTTTCAGCCCCTCTGTTTCTCGCCCTCTGTTTCAGCCCCTCTGTTTCAGCCCCTCTGTTTCTCGCCCTCTGTTTCTCGCCTTCTGTTTCAGCCCCTCTGTTTCAGCACCTCTGTTTCAGCCCCTCTTTTTCAGCCCCTCGGTTTCTCGCCCTCTGTTTCAGCCCCTCTGTTTCTCGCCCTCTTTTTCAGCCCCTCTGTTTCTCGCCCTCTGTTTCAGCCCCTCTGTTTCTCGCCCTCTGTTTCAGCCCCTCTGTTTCAGCCCCTCTGTTTCAGCCCCTCTGTTTCAGCCCCTCTGTTTCAGCCCCTCTGTTTCAGCCCCTCTGATTCAGCCCCTCTGTTTCTCGCCCCCTGTTTCATCCCTCTGTTTCAGCCCCTCTGTTTCTCGCCCTCTGTTTCAACCCCTCGGTTTCTCGCCCTCTGTTTAAGCCCCTCTGTTTCAGCCCCTCTGTTTCAGCCCCTCTGTTTCTCACCCTCTGTTTCAGCCCCTCGGTTTCTCGCCCTCTTTTTCAGCCCCTCTGTTTCAGCACCTCTGTTTCAGCCCCTCTGTTTCTCACCCCCTGTTTCAGCCCCTCTGTTTCAGCCCTTCTGTTTCTCGCCCTCTGTTTCAGCCCCTCTGTTTCAGCCCCTCTGTTTCTCGCCCCCTGTTTCAGCCCCTCTGTTTCAGCCCCTCTGTTTAAGCCCCTCTGTTTCAGCCCCTCTGTTTCTAGCCCTCTGTTTCAGCCCCTCTGTTTCAGCCCCTCTGTTTCTCGCCCTCTGTTTCTCGCCCCCTGTTTCAGCCCCTCTGTTTCAGCCCCTCGGTTTCTCGCCCTCTGTTTCAGCCCCTCTGTTTCAGCCCCTCTGTTTCTCGCCCTCTGTTTCAGCCCCTCTGTTTCTCGCCCTCTTTTTCAGCCCCTCTGTTTCTCGCCCTCTGTTTCAGCCCCTCTGTTTCTCGCCCTCTGTTTCAGCCCCTCTGTTTCAGCCCCTCTGTTTCAGCCCCTCTGTTTCAGCCCCTCTGTTTCAGCCCCTCTCTTTCAGCCCCTCTGTTTCAGCCCCTCTGTCTCTCGCCCTCTGTTTCAGCACCTCTGCTTCTCGCTCCCTGTTTCAGCCCCTCTGATTCAGCCCCTCTGTTTCTCGCCCCCTGTTTCAGCCCCTCTGTTTCAGCCCCTCTGTTTCTCGCCCTCTGTTTCAACCCCTCGGTTTCTCGCCCTCTGTTTTAGCCCCTCTGTTTCAGCCCCTCTGTTTCAGCCCCTCTGTTTCAGCCCCTCTGTTTCTCACCCTCTGTTTCAGCCCCTCGGTTTCTCGCCCTCTGTTTCAGCCCCTCTGTTTCAGCCCCTCTGATTCAGCCCCTCTGTTTCTCGCCCCTGTTTCAACCCCTCTGTTTCAGCCCTTCTGTTTCTCGCCCTCTGTTTCAGCCCCGCTGTTTCAGCCCCTCTGTTTCTCGCCCCCTGTTTCAGCCCCTCTGTTTCAGCCCCTCTGTTTCAGCTTCTCTGTTTCAGCCCCTCTATTTCTCGCCCTCTGTTTCAGCCCCTCTGTTTCTCGCCCCCTGTTTCAGCCCCTCTGTTTCAGCCCCTCTGTTTCTCGCCCTCTGTTTCAGCCCCTCTGTTTCTCGCCCTCTGTTTCTCGCCCTCTGTTTCAGCCCCTCTATTTCAGCCCCTCTGTTTCAGCCACTCTGTTTCAGCCCCTCGGTTTCTCGCCCTCTGTTTCAGCCCCTCTGTTTCTCGCCCTCTGTTTCAGCCCCTCTGTTTCAGCCCCTCTGTTTCTCGCCCTCTGTTTCAGCCCCTCTGTTTCAGCCCCTCTGATTCAGCCCCTCTGTTTCTCGCCCCTGTTTCAACCCCTCTGTTTCAGCCCTTCTGTTTCTCGCCCTCTGTTTCAGCCCCTCTGTTTCAGCCCCTTTGATTCTCGCCCCCTGTTTCAGCCCCTCTGTTTCAGCCCCTCTGTTTCAGCCCCTCTGTTTCAGCCCCTCTGTTTCTCGCCCTCTGTTTCAGCCCCTCTGTTTCTCGCCCCCTGTTTCAGCCCCTCTGTTTCAGCCCCTCTGTTTCTCGCCCTCTGTTTCAGCCCCTCTATTTCAGCCCCTCTGTTTCAGCCACTCTGTTTCAGCCCCTCGGTTTCTCGCCCTCTGTTTCAGCCCCTCTGTTTCTCGCCCTCTGTTTCAGCCCCTGTTTCAGCCCCTCTGTTTCTCGCCCTCTGTTTCTCGCCTTCTGTTTCAGCCCCTCTGCTTCAGCACCTCTGTTTCAGCCCCTCTTTTTCAGCCCCTCGGTTTCTCGCCCTCTGTTTCAGCCCCTCTGTTTCTCGCCCTCTTTTTCAGCCCCTCTGTTTCTCGCCCTCTGTTTCAGCCCCTCTGTTTCTCGCCCTCTGTTTCAGCCCCTCTGTTTCAGCCCCTCTGTTTCAGCCCCTCTGTTTCTCGCCCCCTGTTTCAGCCCCTCTGATTCAGCCCCTCTGTTTCTCGCCCCCTGTTTCATCCCTCTGTTTCAGCCCCTCTGTTTCTCGCACTCTGTTTCAACCCCTCGGTTTCTCGCCCTCTGTTTTAGCCCCTCAGTTTAAGCCCCTCTGTTTCAGCCCCTCTGTTTCAGCCCCTCTGTTTCTCACCCTCTGTTTCAGCCCCTCTGTTTCAGTCCCTCTGTTTCAGCCCCTCTGTTTCAGCCCCTCTGTTTCTCGACCTCTGTTTCAGCCCCTCTGTTTCAGCCCCTCTGTTTCTCGCCCCCTGTTTCAGCCCCTCTGTTTCAGCCCCTCTGTTTCAGCCCCTCTGTTTCAGCCCCTCTGTTTCTAGCCCTCTGTTTCAGCCCCTCTGTTTCAGCCCCTCTGTTTCTCGCCCTCTGTTTCTCGCCCCCTGTTTCAGCCCCTCTGTTTCAGCCCCTCGGTTTCTCGCCCTCTGTTTCAGCCCCTCTGTTTCAGCCCCTCTGTTTCTCGCCCTCTGTTTCAGCCCCTCTGTTTCTCGCCCTCTGTTTCAGCCCCTCTGTTTCAGCGCCTCTGTTTCTCGCCCTCTGTTTCAGCCCCTCTGTTTCTCACCCTCTGTTTCAGCCCCTCTGTTCAGCCCCTCGGTTTCTCGCCCTCTGTTTCAGCCCCTCGGTTTCTCGCCCTCTGTTTCAGCCCCTCTGTTTCAGCCCCTCTGTTTCAGCCCCTCTGTTTCTCGCCCTCTGTTTCAGCCCCTCTGTTTCAGCCCCTCTGTTTCTCGCCCTCTGTTTCAGCCCCTCTGTTTCTCACCCTCTGTTTCAGCCCCTCTGTTTCTCGCCCCCTGTTTCAGCCCCTCTGTTTCAGCCCCTCTGTTTCTCGCCCTCTGTTTCAGCCCCTCTGTTTCTCGCCCTCTGTTTCTCGCCCTCTGTTTCAGCCCCTCTGTTTCAGCCCCTCTGTTCCAGCCCCTCTGTTTCAGCCCCTCTGTTTCAGCCCCTCTGTTTCTAGCCCTCTGTTTCAGCCCCTCTGTTTCAGCCCCTCTATTTCAGCCCCTCTGTTTCTCGCCCTCTGTTTCTCGCCCCCTGTTTCAGCCCCACTGTTTCAGCCCCTCGGTTTCTCGCACTCTGTTTCATCCCCTCTGTTTCAGCCCCTTTGTTTCAGCCCCTCTGTTTCAGCCCCTCTGTTTCTCGCCCTCTGTTTCAGCCCCTCTGTTTCAGCCCCACTGTTTCAGCCCCTCTGTTTCTCGCCCTCTGTTTCAGCCCCTCTGTTTCAGCCCCTCTTTTTCTCGCCCTCTGTTTCAGCCCCTCTGTTTCAGCCCCTCTGTTTCAGCCCCTCTGTTTCTCGCCCTCTGTTTCAGCCCCTCGGTTTCTCGCCCTCTGTTTCAGCGCCTCTGTTTCAGCCCCTCTATTTCAGCCCCTTTGTTTCAGCCCCTCTGTCTCTCGCCCTCAGTTTCAGCCCCTCTGTTTCTCGCCCCCTGTTTCAGCCCCTCTGTTTCAGCACTTCTGTTTCTCGCCCTCTGTTTCAGCCCCTCTGTTTCAGCCCCTCTGTTTCTCGCCCCCTGTTTCAGCCCCTCTGTGTCAGCCCCTCTGTTTCAGCCCCTCTGTTTCAGCCCCTCTGTTTCTCGCCCTCTGTTTCAGCACCTCTGTTTCTCGCCCCCTGTTTCTGCCCCTCTGTTTCAGCCCCTCTGTTTCTCGCCATCTGTTTCAGCCCCTCTGTTTCTCGCCCTCTGTTTCTCGCCCTCTGTTTCAGCCCCTCTGTTTCAGCCCATCTGTTTCAGCCGCCCTGTTCAGCCGCTCGGTTTCTCGCCCTCTGTTTCAGCCCCTATGTTTCTCGCCCTCTGTTTCAGCCCTTCTGTTTCAGCCCCTCTGTTTCAGCCCCTCTGTTTTTCGCCCTCTGTTTCTCGCCCTCTGTTTCTCGCCTTCTGTTTCTGCCCCTCTGTTTCAGCACCTCTGTTTCATCCCCTCTGTTTCAGCCCCTCGGTTTCTCGCCCTCTGTTTCAGCCCCTCTGTTTCTCGCCCTCTGTTTCAGCCCCTCTGTTTCTCGCCCTCTGTTTCAGCCCCTCTGTTTCTCGCCCTCTGTTTCAGCCCCTCTGTTTCAGCCTCTCTGTTTCAGCCGCACTGTTTCAGCCCCTCTGTTTCTCGCCCCCTGCTTCAGCCCCTCTGTTTCAGCCCCTCTGTTTCTCGCCCTCTGTTTCAACCCCTCGGTTTCTCGCCCTCTGTTTTAGCCCCTCTGTTTCAGCCCCTCTGTTTCAGCCCCTCTGTTTCTCACCCTCTGTTTCAGCCCCTCGGTTTCTCGCCCTCTTTTTCAGCGCCTCTGTTTCAGCCCCTCTGTTTCAGCCCCTCTGTTTCTCGCCCCCTGTTTCAGCCCCTCTGTTTCAGACCCTCTGTTTCAGCCCCTCTGTTTCACCCCTTCTGTCTCTCGCCCTCAGTTTCAGCCCCTCTGTTTCTCGCCCCCTGTTTCAGCCCCTCTGTTTCAGCCCTTCTGTTTCTCGCCCTCTGTTTCAGCCCCTCTGTTTCAGCCCCTCTGTTTCTCGCCCTCTGTTTCAGCCCCTCTGTGTCAGCCCCTCTGTTTCAGCCCCTCTGTTTCAGCCCCTCTGTTTCTCGCCCTCTGTTTCAGCACCTCTGTTTCTCGCCACCTGTTTCAGCCCCTCTGTTTCAGCCCCTCTGTTTCTCGCCATCTGTTTCAGCCCCTCTGTTTCTCGCCCTCTGTTTCTCGCCCTCTGTTTCAGCCCCTCTGTTTCAGCCCCTCTGTTTCAGCCCCTCTGTTTCAGCCCCTCGGTTTCTCGCCCTCTGTTTCAGCCCCTCTGTTTCTCGCCCTCTGTTTCAGCCCTTCTGTTTCAGCCCCTCTGTTTCAGCCCCTCTGTTTCTCGCCCTCTGTTTCTCGCCCTCTGTTTCTCGCCTTCTGTTTCTGCCCCTCTGTTTCAGCACCTCTGTTTCATCCCCTCTGTTTCAGCCCCTCGGTTTCTCGCCCTCTGTTTCAGCCCCTCTGTTTCTCGCCCTCTGTTTCAGCCCCTCTGTTTCTCGCCCTCTGTTTCAGCCCCTCTGTTTCTCGCCCTCTGTTTCAGCCCCTCTGTTTCAGCCTCTCTGTTTCAGCCGCACTGTTTCAGCCCCTCTGTTTCTCGCCCCCTGCTTCAGCCCCTCTGTTTCAGCCCTTCTGTTTCTCGCCCTCTGTTTCAACCCCTCGGTTTCTCGCCCTCTGTTTTAGCCCCTCTGTTTCAGCCCCTCTGTTTCAGCCCCTCTGTTTCTCACCCTCTGTTTCAGCCCCTCGGTTTCTCGCCCTCTTTTTCAGCCCCTCTGTTTCAGCCCCTCTGTTTCAGCCCCTCTGTTTCTCGCCCCCTGTTTCAGCCCCTCTGTTTCAGACCCTCTGTTTCAGCCCCTCTGTTTCACCCCTTCTGTTTCTCGCCCTCTGTTTCAGCCACTCTGTTTCAGCCCCTCTGTTTCAGCCCCTCTGTTTCAGCCCCTCTGTTTCAGGCCCTCTGTTTCAGGCCCTCTGTTTCTCGCCCTCTGTTTCAGCCCCTCTGTTTCTCGCCCCCTGTTTCAGCCCCTCTGTTTCAGCCCCTCGGTTTCTCGCCCTCTGTTTCTCGCCCTCTGTTTCAGCCCCTCTGTTTCAGCCCCTCTGTTTCAGCCCCTCTGTTTCAGCCCCTCTGTTTCTCGCCATCTGTTTCAGCCCCTCTGTTTCAGCCCCTCTGTTTCAGCCCCTCTGTTTCAGCCCCTTGGTTTCTCGCCCTCTGTTTCAGCCCCTCGGTTTCTCGCCCTCTGTTTCAGCCCCTCTGTTTCAGCCCCTCTGTTTCAGCCCCTCTGTTTCTCGCCCTCTGTTTCAGCCCCTCTGTTTCAGCCCCTCTGTTTCTCGCCCTCTGTTTCAGCACCTCTGTTTCTCACCCTCTGTTTCAGCCCCTCTGTTTCTCGCCCCCTGTTTCAGCCCCTCTGTTTCAGCCCCTCTGTTTCTCGCCCTCTGTTTCAGCCCCTCTGTTTCTCGCCCTCTGTTTCTCGCCTTCTGTTTCAGCCCCTCTGTTTCAGCCCCTCTGTTCCAGCCCCTCTGTTTCAGCCCCTCTGTTTCAGCCCCTCTGTTTCTAGCCCTCTGTTTCAGCCCCTCTGTTTCAGCCCCTCTATTTCAGCCCCTCTGTTTCTCGCCCTCTGTTTCTCGCCCCCTGTTTCAGCCCCACTGTTTCAGCCCCTCGGTTTCTCGCACTCTGTTTCATCCCCTCTGTTTCAGCCCCTTTGTTTCAGCCCCTCTGTTTCAGCCCCTCTGTTTCTTGCCCTCTGTTTCAGCCCCTCTGTTTCAGCCCCACTGTTTCAGCCCCTCTGTTTCTCGCCCTCTGTTTCAGCCCCTCTGTTTCAGCCCCTCTTTTTCTCGCCCTCTGTTTCAGCCCCTCTGTTTCAGCCCCTCTGTTTCAGCCCCTCTGTTTCTCGCCCTCTGTTTCAGCCCCTCGGTTTTTCGCCCTCTGTTTCAGCACCTCTGTTTCAGCCCCTCTATTTCAGCCCCTTTGTTTCAGCCCCTCTGTCTCTCGCCCTCAGTTTCAGCCCCTCTGTTTCTCGCCCCCTGTTTCAGCCCCTCTGTTTCAGCCCTTCTGTTTCTCGCCCTCTGTTTCAGCCCCTCTGTTTCAGCCCCTCTGTTTCTCGCCCCCTGTTTCAGCCCCTCTGTGTCAGCCCCTCTGTTTCAGCCCCTCTGTTTCAGCCCCTCTGTTTCTCGCCCTCTGTTTCAGCACCTCTGTTTCTCGCCCCCTGTTTCTGCCCCTCTGTTTCAGCCCCTCTGTTTCTCGCCATCTGTTTCAGCCCCTCTGTTTCTCGCCCTCTGTTTCTCGCCCTCTGTTTCAGCCCCTCTGTTTCAGCCCATCTGTTTCAGCCGCCCTGTTCAGCCGCTCGGTTTCTCGCCCTCTGTTTCAGCCCCTATGTTTCTCGCCCTCTGTTTCAGCCCTTCTGTTTCAGCCCCTCTGTTTCAGCCCCTCTGTTTCTCGCCCTCTGTTTCAGCCCCTCGGTTTTTCGCCCTCTGTTTCAGCACCTCTGTTTCAGCCCCTCTATTTCAGCCCCTTTGTTTCAGCCCCTCTGTCTCTCGCCCTCAGTTTCAGCCCCTCTGTTTCTCGCCCCCTGTTTCAGCCCCTCTGTTTCAGCCCTTCTGTTTCTCGCCCTCTGTTTCAGCCCCTCTGTTTCAGCCCCTCTGTTTCTCGCCCCCTGTTTCAGCCCCTCTGTGTCAGCCCCTCTGTTTCAGCCCCTCTGTTTCAGCCCCTCTGTTTCTCGCCCTCTGTTTCAGCACCTCTGTTTCTCGCCCCCTGTTTCTGCCCCTCTGTTTCAGCCCCTCTGTTTCTCGCCATCTGTTTCAGCCCCTCTGTTTCTCGCCCTCTGTTTCTCGCCCTCTGTTTCAGCCCCTCTGTTTCAGCCCATCTGTTTCAGCCGCCCTGTTCAGCCGCTCGGTTTCTCGCCCTCTGTTTCAGCCCCTATGTTTCTCGCCCTCTGTTTCAGCCCTTCTGTTTCAGCCCCTCTGTTTCAGCCCCTCTGTTTCTCGCCCTCTGTTTCTCGCCCTCTGTTTCTCGCCTTCTGTTTCTGCCCCTCTGTTTCAGCACCTCTGTTTCATCCCCTCTGTTTCAGCCCCTCGGTTTCTCGCCCTCTGTTTCAGCCCCTCTGTTTCTCACCCTCTGTTTCAGCCCCTCTGTTTCTCGCCCTCTGTTTCAGCCCCTCTGTTTCTCGCCCTCTGTTTCAGCCCCTCTGTTTCAGCCTCTCTGTTTCAGCCGCACTGTTTCAGCCCCTCTGTTTCTCGCCCCCTGCTTCAGCCCCTCTGTTTCAGCCCCTCTGTTTCTCGCCCTCTGTTTCAACCCCTCGGTTTCTCGCCCTCTGTTTTAGCCCCTCTGTTTCAGCCCCTCTGTTTCAGCCCCTCTGTTTCTCACCCTCTGTTTCAGCCCCTCGGTTTCTCGCCCTCTTTTTCAGCCCCTCTGTTTCAGCCCCTCTGTTTCAGCCCCTCTGTTTCTCGCCCCCTGTTTCAGCCCCTCTGTTTCAGACCCTCTGTTTCAGCCCCTCTGTTTCACCCCTTCTGTCTCTCGCCCTCAGTTTCAGCCCCTCTGTTTCTCGCCCCCTGTTTCAGCCCCTCTGTTTCAGCCCTTCTGTTTCTCGCCCTCTGTTTCAGCCCCTCTGTTTCAGCCCCTCTGTTTCTCGCCCTCTGTTTCAGCCCCTCTGTGTCAGCCCCTCTGTTTCAGCCCCTCTGTTTCTCGCCCTCTGTTTCAGCACCTCTGTTTCTCGCCACCTGTTTCAGCCCCTCTGTTTCAGCCCCTCTGTTTCTCGCCATCTGTTTCAGCCCCTCTGTTTCTCGCCCTCTGTTTCTCGCCCTCTGTTTCCGCCCCTCTGTTTCAGCCCCTCTGTTTCAGCCCCTCTGTTTCAGCCCCTCGGTTTCTCGCCCTCTGTTTCAGCCCCTCTGTTTCTCGCCCTCTGTTTCAGCCCTTCTGTTTCAGCCCCTCTGTTTCAGCCCCTCTGTTTCTCGCCCTCTGTTTCTCGCCCTCTGTTTCTCGCCTTCTGTTTCTGCCCCTCTGTTTCAGCACCTCTGTTTCATCCCCTCTGTTTCAGCCCCTCGGTTTCTCGCCCTCTGTTTCAGCCCCTCTGTTTCTCGCCCTCTGTTTCAGCCCCTCTGTTTCTCGCCCTCTGTTTCAGCCCCTCTGTTTCTCGCCCTCTGTTTCAGCCCCTCTGTTTCAGCCTCTCTGTTTCAGCCGCACTGTTTCAGCCCCTCTGTTTCTCGCCCCCTGCTTCAGCCCCTCTGTTTCAGCCCCTCTGTTTCTCGCCCTCTGTTTCAACCCCTCGGTTTCTCGCCCTCTGTTTTAGCCCCTCTGTTTCAGCCCCTCTGTTTCAGCCCCTCTGTTTCTCACCCTCTGTTTCAGCCCCTCGGTTTCTCGCCCTCTTTTTCAGCCCCTCTGTTTCAGCCCCTCTGTTTCAGCCCCTCTGTTTCTCGCCCCCTGTTTCAGCCCCTCTGTTTCAGACCCTCTGTTTCAGCCCCTCTGTTTCACCCCTTCTGTTTCTCGCCCTCTGTTTCAGCCACTCTGTTTCAGCCCCTCTGTTTCAGCCCCTCTGTTTCAGCCCCTCTGTTTCAGGCCCTCTGTTTCAGGCCCTCTGTTTCTCGCCCTCTGTTTCAGCCCCTCTGTTTCTCGCCCCCTGTTTCAGCCCCTCTGTTTCAGCCCCTCGGTTTCTCGCCCTCTTTTTCTCGCCCTCTGTTTCAGCCCCTCTGTTTCAGCCCCTCTGTTTCAGCCCCTCTGTTTCAGCCCCTCTGTTTCTCGCCCTCTGTTTCAGCCCCTCTGTTTCAGCCCCTCTGTTTCAGCCCCTCTGTTTCAGCCCCTCGGTTTCTCGCCCTCTGTTTCAGCCCCTCTGTTTCTCGCCCTCTGTTTCAGCCCCTGTGTTTCAGCCCCTCTGTTTCTCGCCCTCTGTTTCTCGCCCTCTGTTTCTCGCCCTCTGTTTCAGCCCCTCTGTTTCTCACCCTCTGTTTCAGCCCCTCTGTTTTAGCCCCTCTGTTTCAGTTCCTCTGTTTCTCGCCCTCTGTTTCAGCCCCTCGGATTCTCGCCCTCTGTTTCAGCCCCTCTGTTTCAGCCCCTCTGTTTCTCGCCCTCTGTTTCAGCCCCTCTGTTTCTCACCCTCTGTTTCAGCACCTCTTTTTCTCGCCCTCTCTTTCAGCCCATCTGTTTCAGCCCCTCTGTTTCTCGCCCCCTGTTTCAGCCCCTCTGTTTCAGCCCCGCTGATTCAGCCCCTCTGTTTCTCGCCCCCTGTTTCAGCCCCTCTGTTTCTCACCCTCTGTTTCAGCCCCTCGGTTTCTCGCCCTCTGTTTAAGCCCCTCTGTTTCAGCCCCTCTGTTTCAGCCCCTCTGTTTCTCGCCCCCTGTTTCAGCCACTCTGTTTCAGCCCCTCTGTTTCAGCCCCTCTGTTTCAGCCCTTCTGTTTCTCGCCCTCTGTTTCAGCCCCTCTGTTTCAGCCCCTCTGTTTCTCGCCCCCTCTTTCAGCCCCTCTGTTTCAGCCCCTCTGTTTCAGCACCTCTGTTTCTCGCCCTCTGTTTCAGCCCCTCTGTTTCTCGACCCTGTTTCAGCCCCTCTGTTTCTCGCCATCTGTTTCAGCCCCTCTGTTTCTCGCCCTCTGTTTCAGCCCCTCTGTTTCAGCCCCTCTGTTTCAGCCCCTCTGTTTCACCCCTCGGTTTCACACCCTCTGTTTCAGCCCCACTGTTTCAGCCCTTCTGTTTCTCGCCCTCTGTTTCAGCCCCTCTGTTTCAGCCCCTCTGTTTCTCGCCCTCTGTTTCTCGCCCCCTGTTTCAGCCCCTCTGTTTCAGCCCCTCTGTTTCAGCCCCTCTGTTTCAGCCCCTCTGTTTCTCGCCCCCTGTTTCAGACCCTCTATTTCAGCCCCTCTGTTTCAGCCCCTCTGTTTCTCGCCCTCTGTTTCTGCCCCTCTGCTTCTCGCCCTCTGTTTCAGCCCCTCTGTTTCTCGCCTTCTGTTTCAGCCCCTCTGATTCAGCCCCTCTGTTTCAGTCCCTCTGATTCAGCCCCTCTGATTCAGCCCCTCTGTTTCTCGCCCTCTGTTTCAGCCCCTCTGTTTCAGCCCTTCTGTTTCAGACACTCGGTTTCAGCCCCTCTGTGTCTTGCCCTCTGTTTCAGCCCCTCTGTTTCTCGCCCTCTGTTTAAGCCCCTCTGTTTCTCGCCCTCTGTTTCAGCCCCTCTGTTTCGCAATCTCTGTTTCAGCCCCTCTGTTTCAGCCCCTCTGTTTCTCGCCCTCTGTTTCTGCTCCTCTGTTTCTCGCCCTCTGTTTCAGCCGCTCTGTTTCTCGCCCTCTGTTTCAGCCCCTCTGATTCAGCCCCTCTGTTTCAGCCCCTCTGAATCAGCCCCTCTGTTTCAGCCCCTCTGTTTCAGCCCCTCTGTTTCTCGCCCTCTGTTTCAGCCCCTCTGTTTCTCACCCTCTGTTTCAGCACCTCTGTTTCAGCCCCTCTATTTCTCGCCCTCTGTTTTAGCCCCTCTGTTTCTCGCCCTCTGTTTCAGCCCCTCTGATTCAGCCCCTCTGTTTCTCGCCCTCTGTTTCAGCCCCTCTGTTTCTCGCCATCTGTTTCACCCCCTCTGTTTCTCGCCCTCTGTTTCAGCCCCTCTGTTTCAGCCCCTCTGTTTCAGCCTCTCTGTTTCTCGCCCTCTGTTTCAGCCCCTCTGTTTCTCGCCCTCTGTTTCAGCCTCTCTGTTTCTCGCCCTCTGTTTCAGCCCCTCTGTTTCAGCCCCTCTGATTCAGCCCCTCTGTTTCAGCCCCTCTGTTTCTCGCCCTCTGTTTCAGCCCCTCTGATTCAGCCCCTCTGTTTCAGCCACTCTGTTTCAGGCTCTCTGTTTCAGCCCGTCTGTTTCAGCCACTCTGTTTCAGCCACTCTGTTTCAGGCTCTCTGTTTCAGACCGTCTGTTTCAGCCCCTCTGTTTCAGCCCCTCTGTTTCAGCCCCTCTGATTCAGTATCTTAGTTTCTCGCCCTCTGTTTCAGCCCCTCTGTTTCAGCCCCTCTGATTCAGCCCCTCTGATTCAGCCCCTCTGATTCAGCCCCTCTGTTTCTCGCCCTCTGTTTCTGCCCCTCTGTTTCAGCCCCTCTGTTTCAGCCCCTCTGTTTCTTGCCCTCTGTTTCAGCCCCTCTGTTTCAGCCCCTCTGTTTCAGCCCCTCCGATTCAGCCCCTCTGTTTCAGCCCCTCTGTTTCTGCCCCTCTGTTTCAGCCCCTCTGTTTCTCGCCCTTTGTTTCAGCCCCTCTGTTTCTCGCACACTGTTTCAGCCCCTCTGCTTCAGCCCCACTGTTTCAGCCCCTCTGTTTCTCGCCCTCTGTTTCAGCCCCTCTGTTTCTTGCCCTCTGTTTCAGGCCCTCTGTTTCAGCCCCACTGTTTCTCGCCCTCTGTTTCTGCCCCTCTGTTTCTCGCCCTCTGTTTCAGCCCCTCTGTTTCTCGCCTTCTGTTTCAGCCCCTCTGATTCAGGCCCTCTGTTACAGCCCCTATGATTCAGCCCCTCTGATTCAGCCCCTCTGTTTCTCGCCCTCTGTTTCAGCCCCTCTGTTTCAGCCCTTCTGTTTCAGCCACTCGGTTTCAGCCCCTCTGTTTCTTGCCCTCTGTTTCAGCCCCTCTGTTTATCGACCTCTGTTTCAGCCCCACTGTTTCAGCCCTTCTGTTTCTCGCCCTCTGTTTCAGCCCCTCTGTTTCAGCCCCTCTGTTTCTCGCCCTCTGTTTCTCGCCCCCTGTTTCAGCCCCTCTGTTTCAGCCCCTCTGTTTCAGCCCCTCTGTTTCAGCCCCTCTGTTTCTCGCCCCCTGTTTCAGACCCTCTATTTCAGCCCCTCTGTTTCAGCCCCTCTGTTTCTCGCCCTCTGTTTCTGTCCCTCTGCTTCTCGCCCTCTGTTTCAGCCCCTCTGTTTCTCGCCTTCTGTTTCAGCCCCTCTGATTCAGCCCCTCTGTTTCAGTCCCTCTGATTCAGCCCCTCTGATTCAGCCCCTCTGTTTCTCGCCCTCTGTTTCAGCCCCTCTGTTTCAGCCCTTCTGTTTCAGACACTCGGTTTCAGCCCCTCTGTGTCTTGCCCTCTGTTTCAGCCCCTCTGTTTCTCGCCCTCTGTTTAAGCCCCTCTGTTTCTCGCCCTCTGTTTCAGCCCCTCTGTTTCGCAATCTCTGTTTCAGCCCCTCTGTTTCAGCCCCTCTGTTTCTCGCCCTCTGTTTCTGCTCCTCTGTTTCTCGCCCTCTGTTTCAGCCGCTCTGTTTCTCGCCCTCTGTTTCAGCCCCTCTGATTCAGCCCCTCTGTTTCAGCCCCTCTGAATCAGCCCCTCTGTTTCAGCCCCTCTGTTTCAGCCCCTCTGTTTCTCGCCCTCTGTTTCAGCCCCTCTGTTTCTCACCCTCTGTTTCAGCACCTCTGTTTCAGCCCCTCTATTTCTCGCCCTCTGTTTTAGCCCCTCTGTTTCTCGCCCTCTGTTTCAGCCCCTCTGATTCAGCCCCTCTGTTTCTCGCCCTCTGTTTCAGCCCCTCTGTTTCTCGCCATCTGTTTCACCCCCTCTGTTTCTCGCCCTCTGTTTCAGCCCCTCTGTTTCAGCCCCTCTGTTTCAGCCTCTCTGTTTCTCGCCCTCTGTTTCAGCCCCTCTGTTTCTCGCCCTCTGTTTCAGCCTCTCTGTTTCTCGCCCTCTGTTTCAGCCCCTCTGTTTCAGCCCCTCTGATTCAGCCCCTCTGTTTCAGCCCCTCTGTTTCTCGCCCTCTGTTTCAGCCCCTCTGATTCAGCCCCTCTGTTTCAGCCACTCTGTTTCAGGCTCTCTGTTTCAGCCCGTCTGTTTCAGCCACTCTGTTTCAGCCACTCTGTTTCAGGCTCTCTGTTTCAGACCGTCTGTTTCAGCCCCTCTGTTTCAGCCCCTCTGTTTCAGCCCCTCTGATTCAGTATCTTAGTTTCTCGCCCTCTGTTTCAGCCCCTCTGTTTCAGCCCCTCTGATTCAGCCCCTCTGATTCAGCCCCTCTGATTCAGCCCCTCTGTTTCTCGCCCTCTGTTTCTGCCCCTCTGTTTCAGCCCCTCTGTTTCAGCCCCTCTGTTTCTTGCCCTCTGTTTCAGCCCCTCTGTTTCAGCCCCTCTGTTTCAGCCCCTCCGATTCAGCCCCTCTGTTTCAGCCCCTCTGTTTCTGCCCCTCTGTTTCAGCCCCTCTGTTTCTCGCCCTTTGTTTCAGCCCCTCTGTTTCTCGCACACTGTTTCAGCCCCTCTGCTTCAGCCCCACTGTTTCAGCCCCTCTGTTTCTCGCCCTCTGTTTCAGCCCCTCTGTTTCTTGCCCTCTGTTTCAGGCCCTCTGTTTCAGCCCCACTGTTTCTCGCCCTCTGTTTCTGCCCCTCTGTTTCTCGCCCTCTGTTTCAGCCCCTCTGTTTCTCGCCTTCTGTTTCAGCCCCTCTGATTCAGGCCCTCTGTTACAGCCCCTATGATTCAGCCCCTCTGATTCAGCCCCTCTGTTTCTCGCCCTCTGTTTCAGCCCCTCTGTTTCAGCCCTTCTGTTTCAGCCACTCGGTTTCAGCCCCTCTGTTTCTTGCCCTCTGTTTCAGCCCCTCTGTTTATCGACCTCTGTTTCAGCCCCTCTGTTTCTCGCCCTCTGTTTCAGCCCCTCTGTTTCTCACCCTCTGTTTCAGCACCTCTGTTTCAGCCCCTCTGTTTCTCGCCCTCTGTTTCAGCCCCTCTGTTTCTCGCCCTCTGTTTCAGCCCCTCTGATTCAGCCCCTCTGTTTCTCGCCCTCTGTTTCAGCCCCTCTGTTTCTCGCCATCTGTTTCAGCCCCTCCGTTTCTCGCCCTCTGTTTCAGCCCCTCTGTTTCAGCCCCTCTGTTTCTCGCCCTCTGTTTCAGCCCCTCTGTTTGTTGCCCTCTGTTTCAGCCTCTCTGTTTCTCGCCCTCTGTTTCAGCCCCTCTGTTTCAGCCCCTCTGATTCAGCCCCTCTGTTTCAGCCCCTCTGTTTCTCGCCCTCTGTTTCAGCCCCTCTGATTCAGCCCCTCTGTTTCAGCCACTCTGATTCAGCCCCTCTGTTTCAGACCCTTTATTTCAGACCCTCTGTTTCAGCCACTCTGTTTCAGCCCCTCTGTTTCAGCCCCTCTGATTCAGTACCTTAGTTTCTCGCCCTCTGTTTCAGCCCCTCTGTTTCTGCCCCTCTGTTTCGGCCCCTCTGTTTCAGCCCCTCTGTTTCTTGCCCTCTGTTGCAGCCCCTCTGTTTCAGCCCCTCTGTTTCAGCCCCTCCGATTCAGCCCCTCAGTTTCATCCCCTCTGTTTGTGCCCCTCTGTTTCAGCCCCTCTGTTTCTCGCCCTTGATTTCAGACCCTCTGTTTCTCGCCCACTGTTTCAGCCCCTCTGCTTCAGCCCCACTGTTTCAGCCCCTCTGTTTCTCGCCCTCTGTTTCAGCCCCTCTGTTTCTCGCCCTCTGTTTCAGCCCCTCTGTTTCTCGCCATCTGTTTCACCCCCTCTGTTTCTCGCCCTCTGTTTCAGACCCTCTGTTTCAGCCCCTCTGTTTCAGCCCCTCTGTTTCTCGCCCTCTGTTTCAGCCCCTCTGTTTCTCGCCCTCTGTTTCAGCCTCTCTGTTTCTCGCCCTCTGTTTCAGCCCCTCTGTTTCAGCCCCTCTGATTCAGCCCCTCTGTTATAGCCCCTCTGTTTCTCGCCCTCTGTTTCAGCCCCTCTGATTCAGCCCCTCTGTTTCAGCCACTCTGATTCAGCCCCTCTGTTTCAGACCCTCTATTTCAGCCCCTCTGTTTCAGCCACTCTGTTTCAGGCTCTCTGTTTCAGCCCCTCTGTTTCAGCCCCTCTGTTTCAGCCCCTCTGATTCAGTACCTTAGTTTCTCGCCCTCTGTTTCAGCCCCTCTGTTTCAGCCCCTCTGATTCAGCCCCTCTGATTCAGCCCCTCTGATTCAGCCCCTCTGTTTCTCGCCCTCTGTTTCTGCCCCTCTGTTTCAGCCCCTCTGTTTCAGCCCCTCTGTTTCTTGCCCTCTGTTTCAGCCCCTCTGTTTCAGCCCCTCTGTTTCAGCCCCTCCGATTCAGCCCCTCAGTTTCATCCCCTCTGTTTCTGCACCTCTGTTTCAGCCCCTCTGTTTCTCGCCCTTTGTTTCAGCCCCTCTGTTTCTCGCCCACTGTTTCAGCCCCTCTGCTTCAGCCCCACTGTTTCAGCCCCTCTGTTTCTCGCCCTCTGTTTCAGCCCCTCTGTTTCTTGCCCTCTGTTTCAGGCCCTCTGTTTCAGCCCCACTGTTTCTCGCCCTTTGTTTCTGCCCCTCTGTTTCTCGCCCTCTGTTTCTGCTCCTCTGTTTCTCGCCCTCTGTTTCAGCCCCTCTGTTTCTCGCCCTCTGTTTCAGCCCCTCTGATTCAGCCCCTCTGTTTCAGCCCCTCTGAATCAGCCCCTCTGTTTCAGCCCCTCTGTTCCAGCCCCTCTGTTTGTCGCCCTCTGTTTCAGCCCCTCTGTTTCTCACCCTCTGTTTCAGCACCTCTGTTTCAGCCCCTCTGTTTCTCGCCCTCTGTTTCAGCCCCTCTGTTTCTCGCCCTCTGTTTCAGCCCCTCTGATTCAGCCTCTCTGTTTCTCGCCCTCTGTTTCAGCCCCTCTGTTTCTCCACATCTGTTTCAGCCCCTCTGTTTCTCGCCCTCTGTTTCAGCCCCTCTGTTTCAGCCCCTCTGTTTCAGCCCCTCTGTTTCTCGCCCTCTGTTTCAGCCCCTCTGTTTCTCGCCCTCTGTTTCAGTCTCTCTGTTTCTCGCCCTCTTTGTCAGCCCCTCTGTTTCAACCCCTCTGATTCAGCCCCTCTGTTTCAGCCGCTCTGTTTCTCGCCCTCTGTTTCAGCCCCTCTGATTCAGCCCCTCTGTTTCAGACCCTCTATTTCAGCCCCTCTGTTTCAGCCACTCTGTATCAGGCTCTCTGTTTCAGCCCGTCTGTTTCAGCCCCTCTGTTTCAGCCCCTCTGTTTCAGCCCCTCTGTTTCTCACCCTCTGTTTCAGCACCTCTGTTTCAGCCCCTCTGTTTCTCGCCCTCTGTTTCAGCCCCTCTGTTTCTCGCCCTCTGTTTCAGCCCCTCTGATTCAGCCCCTCTGTTTCTCGCCCTCTGTTTCAGCCCCTCTGTTTCTCGCCATCTGTTTCAGCCCCTCTGTTTCTCGCCCTCTGTTTCAGCCCCTCTGTTTCAGCCCCTCTGATTCAGCCCCTCTGTTTCTCGCCCTCTGTTTCAGCCCCTCTGTTTCTTGCCCTCTGTTTCAGCCTCTCTGTTTCTCGCCCTCTGTTTCAGCCCCTCTGTTTCTCGCCCTCTGTTTCAGCCCCTCTGTTTCAGCCCCTCTGATTCAGCCCCTCTGTTTCTCGCCCTCTGTTTCAGCCCCTCTGTTTCTTGCCCTCTGTTTCAGCCTCTCTGTTTCTCGCCCTCTGTTTCAGCCCCTCTGTTTCAGCCCCTCTGATTCAGCCCCTCTGTTTCAGCCCCTCTGATTCAGCCCCTCTGTTTCAGCCCCTCTGATTCAGCCCCTCTGTTTCAGCCACTCTGTTTCAGGCTCTCTGTTTCAGCCCGTCTGTTTCAGCCCCTCTGTTTCAGCCCCTCTGATTCAGTACCTTAGTTTCTCGCCCTCTGTTTCAGCCCCTCTGTTTCAGCCCCTCTATTTCAGCCCCTCTGTTTCAGCCCCTCTGTTTCAGGCTCTCTGTTTCAGCCCGTCTGTTTCAGCCCCTCTGTTTCAGCCCCTCTGATTCAGTCCCTTAGTTTCTCGCCCTCTGTTTCAGCCCCTCTGTTTCAGCCCCTCTGATTCAGCCCCTCTGATTCAGCCCCTCTGTTTCTCGCCCTCTGTTTCAGCCCCTCTGTTTCAGCCCCTCTGATTCAGCTCCTCTGTTTCAGCCCCTCTGATTCAGCCCTTCTGATTCAGCCCCTCTGTTTCTCGCCCTCTGTTTCAGCCCCTCTGTTTCAGCCCTTCTGTTTCAGACAGTCGGTTTCAGCCCCTCTGTTTCTTGCCCTCTGTTTCAGCCCCTCTGTTTCTCGCCCTCTGTTTCTGCCCCTCTGTTTCTCGCCCTCTGCTTCAGCCCCTCTGTTTCGCACTCTCTGTTTCAGCCCCTCTGTATCAGCCCCTCTGTTTCTCGCCCTCTGTTTCTGCTCCTCTGTTTCTCGCCCTCTGTTTCAGCCGCTCTGTTTCTCTCCCTCTGTTTCAGCCCCTCTGATTCAGCCCCTCTGTTTCAGCCCCTCTAAATCAGCCCCTCTGTTTCAGCCCCTCTGTTTCAGCCCCTCTGTTTCTCGCCCTCTGTTTCAGCCCCTCTGTTTCTCACCCTCTGTTTCAGCACCTCTGTTTCAGCCCCTCTGTTTCTCGCCCTCTGTTTTAGCCCCTCTGTTTCTCGCCCTCTGTTTCAGCCCCTCTGATTCAGCCCCTCTGTTTCTCGCCCTCTGTTTCAGCCCCTCTGTTTCTCGCCATCTGTTTCACCCCCTCTGTTTCTCGCCCTCTGTTTCAGCCCCTCTGTTTCAGCCCCTCTGTTTCAGCCCCTCTGTTTCTCGCCCTCTGTTTCAGCCCCTCTGTTTCTCGCCCTCTGTTTCAGCCTCTCTGTTTCTCGCCCTCTGTTTCAGCCCCTCTGTTTCAGCCCCTCTGATTCAGCCCCTCTGTTTCAGCCCCTCTGTTTCTCGCCCTCTGTTTCAGCCCCTCTGATTCAGCCCCTCTGTTTCAGCCCCTCTGATTCAGCCCCTCTGTTTCAGACCCTCTATTTCAGCCCCTCTGTTTCAGCCACTCTGTTTCAGGCTCTCTGTTTCAGCCCGTCTGTTTCAGCCCCACTGTTTCAGCCCCTCTGTTTCAGCCCCTCTGATTCAGTACCTTAGTTTCTCGCCCTCTGTTTCAGCCCCTCTGTTTCAGCCCCTCTGATTCAGCCCCTCTGATTCAGCCCCTCTGATTCAGCCCCTCTGTTTCTCGCCCTCTGTTTCTGCCCCTCTGTTTCAGCCCCTCTGTTTCAGCCCCTCTGTTTATTGCCCTCTGTTTCAGCCCCTCTGTTTCAGCCCCTCTGTTTCAGCCCCTCCGATTCAGCCCCTCTGTTTCAGCCCCTCTGTTTCTGCCCCTCTGTTTCAGCCCCTCTGTTTCTCGCCCTTTGTTTCAGCCCCTCTGTTTCTCGCCCACTGTTTCAGCCCCTCTGCTTCAAACCCACTGTTTCAGCCCCTCTGTTTCTCGCCCTCTGTTTCAGCCCCTCTGTTTCTTGCCCTCTGTTTCAGGCCCTCTGTTTCAGCCCCACTGTTTCTCGCCCTCTGTTTCTGCCCCTCTGTTTCTCGCCCTCTGTTTCAGCCCCTCTGTTTCTCGCCTTCTTTTTCAGCCCCTCTGATTCAGGCCCTCTGTTTCAGCCCCTCTGATTCAGCCCCTCTGATTCAGCCCCTCTGTTTCTCGCCCTCTGTTTCAGCCCCTCTGTTTCAGCCCTTCTGTTTCAGCCACTCGGTTTCAGCCCCTCTGTTTCTTGCCCTCTGTTTCAGCCCCTCTGTTTCTCGACCTCTGTTTCAGCCCCTCTGTTTCTCGCCCTCTGTTTCAGCCCCTCTGTTTCGCACTCTCTGTTTCAGCCCCTCTGTTTCAGCCCCTCTGTTTCTCGCCCTCTGTTTCTGCTCCTCTGTTTCTCGCCCTCTGTTTCAGCCCCTCTGTTTCTCGCCCTCTGTTTCAGCCCCTCTGATTCAGCCCCTCTGTTTCAGCCCCTCTGAATCAGCCCCTCTGTTTCAGCCCCTCTGTTTCAGCCCCTCTGTTTCTCGCCCTCTGTTTCAGCCCCTCTGTTTCTCACCCTCTGTTTCAGCCACTCGGTTTCAGCCCCTCTGTTTCTCGCCCTCTGTTTCAGCCCCTCTGTTTCTCGCCCTCTGTTTCAGCCCCTCTGATTCAGCCTCTCTGTTTCTCGCCCTCTGTTTCAGCCCCTCTGTTTCTCCACATCTGTTTCAGCCCCTCTGTTTCTCGCCCTCTGTTTCAGCCCCTCTGTTTCAGCCCCTCTGTTTCAGCCCCTCTGTTTCAGCCCCTCTGTTTCTCGCCCTCTGTTTCAGCCCCTCTGTTTCTCGCCCTCTGTTTCAGCCCCTCTGTTTCTCGCCCTCTGTTTCAGCACCTCTGATTCAGCCCCTCTGTTTCAGACCCTCTATTTCAGCCCCTCTGTTTCAGACACTCTGTTTCAGGCTCTCTGTTTCAGCCCGTCTGTTTCAGCCCCTCTGTTTCAGCCCCTCTGTTTCAGCCCCTCTGATTCAGTACCTTAGTTTCTCGCCCTCTGTTTCAGCCCCTCTGTTTCAGCCCCTCTGATTCAGCCCCTCTGATTCAGCCCCTCTGTTTCTCGCCCTCTGTTTCAGCCCCTCTGATTCAGCCCCTCTGTTTCTCGCCCTCTGTTTCTCGACCTTTTTTTCTGCCCATCTGTTTCAGCCCTTCTGTTTCAGCCCCTCTGTTTCTTGCCCTCTGTTTCAGCCCCTCTGTTCCAGCCCCTCTGTTTCAGCCCCTCCGTTTCAGCCCCTCTGTTTCAGCCCCTCTGGTTCAGCACCTCTGTTTCAGCCCCTCTGTTTCTCGCCCTTTGTTTCAGCCCCTCTGTTTGTCGCCCTCTGTTTCAGCCCCTCTGTTTCTCGACCTCTGTGTCAGCCCCTCTGTTTCAGCCCCTCAGTTTCAGTCCCTCTGTTTCTCGCCCTCTGTTTCAGCCCCTCTGTTTCTTGCCCTCTGTTTCATCCCCTCTGTTTCAGCCCCTCTGTTTCTCGCCCTTTGTTTCTGCCCCTCTGTTTCTCGCCTTCTGTTTCAGCCCCTCTGATTCAGCCCCTCTGTTTCAGCCCCTCTGATTCAGCCCCTCTGATTCAGCCCCTCTGTTTCTCGCCCTCTGTTTCAGCCCCTCTGTTTCAGCCCTTCTGTTTCAGCCACTCGGTTTCAGCCCCTCTGTTTCTTGCCCTCTGTTTCAGCCCCTCTGTTTCAGACCCTCTGTTTCAGCCCCTCTGTTTCTCGCCCTCTGTTTCAGCCCCTCTGTTTCGCACTCTCTGTTTCAGCCCCTCTGTTTCAGCCCCTCTGTTTCTCGCCCTCTGTTTCTGCTCCTCTGTTTCTCGCCCTCTGTTTCAGCCCCTCTGTTTCTCGCCCTCTGTTTCAGCCCCTCCGATTCAGCCCCTCTGTTTCAGCCACTCTGAATCAGCCCCTCTGTTTCAGCCCCTCTGTTTCAGCCCCTCTGTTTCTCGCCCTCTGTTTCAGCCCCTCTGTTTCTCACCCTCTGTTTCAGCACCTCTGTTTCAGACCCTCTGTTTCTCGCCCTCTGTTTCAGCCCCTCTGTTTCTCGCCCTCTGTTTCTCGCCCTCTGTTTCAACCCCTCTGTTTCTCGCCATCTCTTTCAGCCCCTCTGTTTCTCGCCCTCTGTTTCAGCCCCTCTGTTTCAGCCCCTCTGTTTCAGCCCCTCTGTTTCTGGTACTCTGTTTCAGCCCCTCTGTTTCTCGCCCTCTGTTTCAGCCCCTCTATTTCTCGCCCTCTGTTTCAGCCCCTCTGTTTCAGCCCCACTGTTTCAGCCCCTCTGATTCAGCCCCTCTGTTTCTCGCCCTCTGTTTCAGCCCCTCTGTTTCTCGCCATCTGTTTCAGCCCCTCTGTTTCTCGCCCTCTGTTTCAGACCCTCTGTTTCAGCCCCTCTGTTTCAGCACCTCTGTTTCAGCCCCTCTGTTTCTCGCCCTCTGTTTCAGCCCCTCTGTTTCTCGCCCTCTGTTTCAGCCTCTCTGTTTCTCGCCCTCTGTTTCAGCCCCTCTGTTTCAGCCCCTCTGCTTCAGCCCCTCTATTTCTCGCCCTCTACATCAGCCGCTTTGTTTCAGCCTCTCTGTTTCAGCCCCTCTTTTTCAGCCCCTCTGTTTCTCGCCCTCTGTTTCTCGCCCACTGTTTCAGCCCCTCTGTTTCTCGCCCTCTGTTTCAGCCCCTCGGTTTCAGCCCCTCTGATTCAGCCCGTCTGCTTCAGCCCCTCTGTTTCTCGCCCTCTGTTCCAGCCACTCTGTTTCAGCCCCTCTGTTTCTTGCCCTCTGTTTCAGCCCTTCTGATTCAGCCTCTCTATTTCAGCCCCTCTGTTTCTTGCCCTCTGTTTCAGCCCCTCTGTTTCTCGAACTCTGTTTCAGTCCCTCTGTTTCTCGCCATCTGTTTCAGCCCCTCTGTTTCGCGCTCTCTGTTTCAGCCCCTCTGTTTCTGCTCCTCTGTTTCTCGCCCTCTGTTTCTGCCCCTCTGTTTCTCGCCCTCTGTTTAAGCCCCTCTGTTTCTCGCCCTCTGTTTCAGCCCGTCTGATTAAGCCCCTCTGTGTCTCGCCCTCTGTTTCAGCCCCTCTGTTTCTCACCCTCTGTTTCAGCCCCTCTGTTTCAGCCCCTCTGTTTCTCGCTCTGTGTTTCAGCCCATCTGTTTCTCGCCCACTGTTTCAGCCCCTCTGATTCAGCCCCTCTGTTTCTCGCCCTCTGTTTCAGCCCCTCTGTTTCTCGCCCTCTGTTTCAGCCCCTCTGTTTCTCGCCCTCTGTTTCAGCCCCTCAGTTTCAGCCCCTCTGTTTCAGCCCCTCTGTTTCTCGCCCTCTGTTTCAGCCCCTCTGTTTCTCGCCCTCTCTTTCAGCCCCTCTATTTCTCGCCCTCTGTTTCAGCCCCTCTGTTTTAGCCCCACTGTTTCAGCCCCTTTGTTTCAGCCCCTCTGTTTCTCGCCCTCTGTTTCAGCCGCTCTGTTTCTCGCCCTCTGTATCAGCCCCTCTGTTTCAGCCCCTCTGTTTCAGTCCCTCTGTTTCTCGCCCTCTGTTTCAGCCCCTCTGTTTCAGCCCCTCTGTTTCTCGCCCTCTGTTTCAGCCCCTCTGTTTCAGTCCCTCTGTTTCTCGCCCTCTGTTTCAGCCCCTCTGTTTCAGCCCCTCTGTTTCTCGCCCTCTGTTTCAGCCCCTCTGTTTCTTGCCCTCTGTTTCAGCCACTCTGTTTCTCGCCCACTGTTTCAGCCTCTCTGCATCTCGCCCTCTGTTTCAGCCCCTCTGTTTCAGCCCCTCTGTTTCAGTACCTCTGTTTCAGCCCTCTGTTTCTCGCCCTCTGTTTCAGGCCCTCTGTTTCTCGCCCTCTGTTTCAGCCTCTCTGTTTCTCGACCTCTGTTTCAGCCCCTCTCTTTCAGCCCCTCTGTTTCTCGCCCTCTGTTTCAGCCCCTCTATTTCTCGCCCTCTGTTTCAGCCCCTCTGTTTTATCCGCACTGTTTCAGCCCCTTTGTTTCAGCCCCTCTGTTTCTCGCCCTCTGTTTCAGCCGCTCTGTTTCTCGCCCTCTGTATCAGCCCCTCTGTTTCAGCCCCTCTGTTTCAGTCCCTCTGTTTCTCGCCCTCTGTTTCAGCCCCTCTGTTTCAGCCCCTCTGTTTCTCGCCCTCTGTTTCAGCCCCTCTTTTTCTTGCCCTCTGTTTCAGCCACTCTGTTTCTCGCCCTCTGTTTCAGCCTCTCTGTATCTCGCCCTCTGTTTCAGCCCCTCTGTTTCAGCCCCTCTGTTTCAGCCCCTCTGTTTCAGCCCTCTGTTTCTCGCCCTCTGTTTCAGGCCTTCTGTTTCTCGCCCTCTGTTTCAGCCCCTCTGATTCAGCCCCTCTGTTTCAGCCCCTCTCTTTCAGCCCCTCTGTATCTCGCCCTCTGTTTCTCGCCGTCTGTATCAGCCGCTTTGATTCAGCCCCTCTGTTTCAGCCCCTCTGTTTCAGTCCCTCTGTTTCTCGCCCTCTGTTTCAGCCCCTCTGTTTCAGCCCCTCTGTTTCTCGCCCTCTGTTTCAGCCCCTCTCTTTCAGCCCCTCTGTTTCAGCCCCTCTGTTTCAGCCCTCTGTTTCTCGCCCTCTGTTTCAGGCCCTCTGTTTCTCGCCCTCTGTTTCAGCCTCTCTTTTTCTCGCCCTCTGTTTCAGCCCCTCTCTTTCAGCCCCTCTGTATCTCGCCCTCTGTTTCAGCCCCTCTGTTTCTCGCCCTCTGTATCAGCCGCTTTGTTTCAGCCCCTCTGTTTCAGCCCCTCTGTTTCAGTCCCTCTGTTTCTCGCCCTCTGTTTCAGCCCCTCTGTTTCAGCCCCTCGGATTCAGCCCATCTGATTCAGCCCCTCTGTTTCAGCCCCTCTGTTTCAGCCCCTCTGATTCAGCCCCTCTGTTTCAGCCCCTCTGTTTCTCGCCCTCTGTTTCAGCCCCTCTGTATCTCGCCCTCTGTTTCAGCCCCCCTGTTTCTCGCCCTCTGTTTCAGTCCCTCTGTTTCGCGCTCTCTGTTCCAGCCCCTTTGTTTCAGTCCCTCTGTTTCTCGCCCTCTGTTTCTGCACGTCTGTTTCTCGCCCTCTGTTTCAGCCACTCTGTTTCTCGCCCTCTCTTTTAGTCCCTCTGTTTCTCGCCCTGTGTTTCAGCCCCTCTGAATCAGCCCCTCTGATTCAGCCCCTCTGTTTCAGCCCCTCTGTTTCAGCCCCTCTGTTTCTACCTCTGTTTCAGCCCCTCTGTTTCTCACCCTCTGTTTCAACCCCTCTGTTTCAGCCCCTCTGTTTCTCGCCCTCTGTTTCAGCCCCTCTGTTTCTCGCCCTCTGTATCAGCCCCTCTGTTTCAGCCCCTCTGTTTCAGTCCCTCTGTTTCTCGCCCTCTGTTTCAGCCTCTCTGTTTCTCGCCCTCTGTTTCAGCCCCTCTCTTTCAGCCCCTCTGTATCTCGCCCTCTGTTTCAGCCCCTCTGTTTCTCGCCCTCTGTATCAGCCGCTTCGTTTCAGCCCCTCTGTTTCAGCCCCTCTGTTTCAGTCCCTCTGTTTCTCGCCCTCTGTTTCAGCCCCTCTGTTTCAGCCCCTCTGATTCAGCCCATCTGATTCAGCCCCTCTGTTTCAGCCCCTCTGTTTCAGCCCCTCTGATTCAGCCCCTCTGTTTCAGCCCCTCTGTTTCTCGCCCTCTGTTTCAGCCCCTCTGTTTCTCGCCCTCTGTTTCAGCCCCCCTGTTTCTCGCCCTCTGTTTCAGTCCCTCTGTTTCGCGCTCTCTGTTCCAGCCCCTTTATTTCAGTCCCTCTGTTTCACGCCCTCTGTTTCCGCACGTCTGTTTCTCGCCCTCTGTTTCAGCCACTCTGTTTCTCGCCCTCTCTTTTAGTCCCTCTGTTTCTCGCCCTGTGTTTCAGCCCCTCTGAATCAGCCCCTCTGATTCAGCCCCTCTCTTTCAGCCCCTCTGTTTCAGCCCCTCTGTTTCTACCTCTGTTTCAGCCCCTCTGTTTCTCACCCTCTGTTTCAACCCCTCTGTTTCAGCCCCTCTGTTTCTCGCCCTCTGTTTCAGCCCCTCTGTTTCTCGCCCTCTGTATCAGCCCCTCTGTTTCAGCCCCTCTGTTTCAGTCCCTCTGTTTCTCGCCCTCTGTTTCAGCCCCTCTGTTTCAGCCCCTCTGTTTCTCGCCCTCTGTTTCAGCCACTCTGTTTATCGCCCTCTGTTTCAGCCTCTCTGTATCTCACCCTCTGTTTCAGCCCCTCTGTTTCAGCCCCTCTGTTTCTCGCCCTCTGTTTCAGGCCCTCTGTTTCTCGCCCTCTGTTTCAGCCTCTCTGTTTCTCGCCCTCTGTTTCAGCCCCCCTCTTTCAGCCCCTCTGTATCTCGCCCTCTGTTTCAGCCACTCTGTTTATCGCCCTCTGTTTCAGCCTCTCTGTATCTCGCCCTCTGTTTCAGCCCCTCTGTTTCAGCCCTCTGTTTCTCGCCCTCTGTTTCAGGCCCACTGTTTCTCGCCCTCTGTTTCAGCCTCTCTGTTTCTCGCCCTCTGTTTCAGCCCCTCTCTTTCAGCCCCTCTGTATCTCGCCCTCTGTTTCAGCCCCTCTGTTTCTTGCCCTCTGTATCAGCCGCTTTGTTTCAGCCCCTCTGTTTCAGTCCCTCCGTTTCTCGCCCTCTGTTTCAGCCCCTCTGTTTCAGCCCCTCTGTTTCTCGCCCTCTGTTTCAGCCCCTCTGTTTCAGCCCCTCTGTTTCAGCCCTCTGTTTCTCGCCCTCTGTTTCAGGCCCTCTGTTTCTCGCCCTCTGTTTCAGCCTCTCTGTTTCTCGCCCTCTGTTTCAGCCCCTCTCTTTCAGCCCCTCTGTATCTCGCCCTCTGTTTCAGCCCCTCTGTTTCTCGCCCTCTGTATCAGCCGCTTTGTTTCAGCCCCTCTGTTTCAGCCCCTCTGTTTCAGTCCCTCTGTTTCTCGCCCTCTGTTTCAGCCCCTCTGTTTCAGCCCCTCTGATTCAGCCCATCTGATTCAGCACCTCTGTTTCAGCCCCTCTGTTTCTCGCCCTCTGTTTCAGCCCCTCTGTTTCTCGCCCTCTGTTTCAGCCCCTCTGTTTCTCGCCCTCTGTTTCAGTCCCTCTGTTTCTCGCCCTCTGTTTCTGCACGTCTCTTTCTCGCCCTCTGTTTCAGCCACTCTGTTTCTCGCCCTCTCTTTCAGTCCATCTGATTCTCGCCCTCTGTTTCAGCCCCTCTGATTCAGCCCCTCTGTTTCAGCCCCTCTGAATCAGCCCCTCTGATTCAGCCCCTCTGTTTCAGCCCCTCTGTTTCAGCCCCTCTGTTTCTACATCTGTTTCAGCCCCTCTGTTTCTCACCCTCTGTTTCAACCCCTCTGTTTCAGCCCCTCTGTTTCTCGCCCTCTGTTTCAGCCCCTCTGTTTCTCGCCCTCTGTTTCAGCCCCTCTGTTTCTCGCCCTCTGTTTCAGCCCCTCTGTTTCAGCCCCTCTGTTTCAGCCCCTTTGTATCTCGCCCTCTGTTTCAGCCCCTCTGTTTCTCGCCCTCTGTTTCAGCCCCTCTATTTCTCGCCCTCTGTTTCAGCCGCTCTGTTTCAGCCCCACTGTTTCAGCCCCTCTGTTTCAGCCCCTCTGTTTCTCGCCCTCTGTTTCAGCCCCTCTGTTTCTCGCCCTCTGTTTCAGCCCCTCTGTTTCTCGCCCTCTGTTTCAGCCCCTCTGTTTCAGCCCCTCTGTTTCAGCCACTCTGTTTCTCGCACTCTATTTCAGCCCCTCTGTTTCTCGCCCTCTGTTTCAGCCCCTCTGTTTCCTGCCCTCTGTTTCAGCCCCTCTGTTTCTCGCCCTCTGCTTCAGCCTCTCTGTTTCTCGCCCTCGGATTCAGCCCCTCTGTTTCTCGCCCTCTGTTTCAGCCCCTCTGATTCAGCCACTCTGTTTCAGCCGCTCTGTTTCTCGCCCTCTGTTTCAGCCCCTCTGTTTCTCGCCCTCTGTTTCAGCCCCTCTGATTCAGCCACTCTGTTTCAGCCCCTCTGATTCAGCCCCTCTGTTTCAGCCCCTCTATTTCAGCCCCTTTGTTTCAGCCCCTCTGTTTCATCCACTCTGTTTCTCGCCCTCTGTTTCTCACCCTCTGTTTCTCGCCCTCTGTTTCAGCCCCTCTGTTTCTCGCCCTCTGTTTCAGCCCCTCTGTTTCTCGCCCTCTGTATCAGCCCCTCTGTTTCAGCCCCTCTGTTTCAGTCCCTCTGTTTCTCGCCCTCTGTTTCAGCCTCTCTGTTTCTCGCCCTCTGTTTCAGCCCCTCTCTTTCAGCCCCTCTGTATCTCGCCCTCTGTTTCAGCCCCTCTGTTTCTCGCCCTCTGTATCAGCCGCTTTGTTTCAGCCCCTCTGTTTCAGCCCCTCTGTTTCAGTCCCTCTGTTTCTCGCCCTCTGTTTCAGCCCCTCTGTTTCAGCCCCTCTGATTCAGCCCATCTGATTCAGCCCCTCTGTTTCAGCCCCTCTGTTTCAGCCCCTCTGATTCAGCCCCTCTGTTTCAGCCCCTCTGTTTCTCGCCCTCTGTTTCAGCCCCTCTGTTTCTCGCCCTCTGTTTCAGCCCCCCTGTTTCTCGCCCTCTGTTTCATTCCCTCTGTTTCGCGCTCTCTGTTCCAGCCCCTTTGTTTCAGTCCCTCTGTTTCACGCCCTCTGTTTCTGCACGTCTGTTTCTCGCCCTCTGTTTCAGCCACTCTGTTTCTCGCCCTCTCTTTTAGTCCCTCTGTTTCTCGCCCTGTGTTTCAGCCCCTCTGAATCAGCCCCTCTGATTCAGCCCCTCTCTTTCAGCCCCTCTGTTTCAGCCCCTCTGTTTCTACCTCTGTTTCAGCCCCTCTGTTTCTCACCCTCTGTTTCAACCCCTCTGTTTCAGCCCCTCTGTTTCTCGCCCTCTGTTTCAGCCCCTCTGTTTCTCGCCCTCTGTATCAGCCCCTCTGTTTCAGCCCCTCTGTTTCAGTCCCTCTGTTTCTCGCCCTCTGTTTCAGCCCCTCTGTTTCAGCCCCTCTGTTTCTCGCCCTCTGTTTCAGCCACTCTGTTTATCGCCCTCTGTTTCAGCCTCTCTGTATCTCACCCTCTGTTTCAGCCCCTCTGTTTCAGCCCCTCTGTTTCTCGCCCTCTGTTTCAGGCACTCTGTTTCTCGCCCTCTGTTTCAGCCTCTCTGTTTCTCGCCCTCTGTTTCAGCCCCTCTCTTTCAGCCCCTCTGTATCTCGCCCTCTGTTTCAGCCACTCTGTTTATCGCCCTCTGTTTCAGCCTCTCTGTATCTCGCCCTCTGTTTCAGCCCCTCTGTTTCAGCCCTCTGTTTCTCGCCCTCTGTTTCAGGCCCACTGTTTCTCGCCCTCTGTTTCAGCCTCTCTGTTTCTCGCCCTCTGTTTCAGCCCCTCTCTTTCAGCCCCTCTGTATCTCGCCCTCTGTTTCAGCCCCTCTGTTTCTCGCCCTCTGTATCAGCCGCTTTGTTTCAGCCCCTCTGTTTCAGTCCCTCCGTTTCTCGCCCTCTGTTTCAGCCCCTCTGTTTCAGCCCCTCTGTTTCTCGCCCTCTGTTTCAGCCCCTCTGTTTCAGCCCCTCTGTTTCAGCCCTCTGTTTCTCGCCCTCTGTTTCAGGCCCTCTGTTTCTCGCCCTCTGTTTCAGCCTCTCTGTTTCTCGCCCTCTGTTTCAGCCCCTCTGTTTCAGCCCCTCTGTTTCAGTCCCTCTGTTTCTCGCCCTCTGTTTCAGCCCCTCTGTTTCAGCCCCTCTGATTCAGCCCATCTGATTCAGCACCTCTGTTTCAGCCCCTCTGTTTCTCGCCCTCTGTTTCAGCCCCTCTGTTTCTCGCCCTCTGTTTCAGCCCCTCTGTTTCTCGCCCTCTGTTTCAGTCCCTCTGTTTCTCGCCCTCTGTTTCTGCACGTCTCTTTCTCGCCCTCTGTTTCAGCCACTCTGTTTCTCGCCCTCTCTTTCAGTCCATCTGATTCTCGCCCTCTGTTTCAGCCCCTCTGATTCAGCCCCTCTGTTTCAGCCCCTCTGAATCAGCCCCTCTGATTCAGCCCCTCTGTTTCAGCCCCTCTGTTTCAGCCCCTCTGTTTCTACATCTGTTTCAGCCCCTCTGTTTCTTACCCTCTGTTTCAACCCCTCTGTTTCAGCCCCTCTGTTTCTCGCCCTCTGTTTCAGCCCCTCTGTTTCTCGCCCTCTGTTTCAGCCCCTCTGTTTCTCGCCCTCTGTTTCAGCCCCTCTGTTTCAGCCCCTCTGTTTCAGCCCCTTTGTATCTCGCCCTCTGTTTCAGCCCCTCTGTTTCTCGCCCTCTGTTTCAGCCCCTCTATTTCTCGCCCTCTGTTTCAGCCGCTCTGTTTCAGCCCCACTGTTTCAGCCCCTCTGTTTCAGCCCCTCTGTTTCTCGCCCTCTGTTTCAGCCCCTCTGTTTCTCGCCCTCTGTTTCAGCCCCTCTGTTTCTCGCCCTCTGTTTCAGCCCCTCTGTTTCAGCCCCTCTGTTTCAGCCACTCTGTTTCTCGCACTCTATTTCAGCCCCTCTGTTTCTCGCCCTCTGTTTCAGCCCCTCTGTTTCCTGCCCTCTGTTTCAGCCCCTCTGTTTCTCGCCCTCTGCTTCAGCCTCTCTGTTTCTCGCCCTCGGATTCAGCCCCTCTGTTTCTCGCCCTCTGTTTCAGCCCCTCTGATTCAGCCACTCTGTTTCAGCCGCTCTGTTTCTCGCCCTCTGTTTCAGCCCCTCTGTTTCTCGCCCTCTGTTTCAGCCCCTCTGATTCAGCCACTCTGTTTCAGCCCCTCTGATTCAGCCCCTCTGTTTCAGCCCCTCTATTTCAGCCCCTTTGTTTCAGCCCCTCTGTTTCATCCACTCTGTTTCTAGCCCTCTGTTTCTCACCCTCTGTTTCTCGCCCTCTGTTTCAGCGCCTCTGTTTCTACCCCTCTGTTTCAGGCTCTCTGTTTCAGCCCATCTGTTTCAGCCCCTCTGTTGAAGCCCCTCTGTTTCTCGCCCTCTGTTTCTCGCCCGCTGTTTCAGCCCCTTTGTTTCTCGCCCACTGTTTCAGCCCCTCTGTTTCAGTCCCTCTGATTCAGCCCCTCTGATTCAGCCCCTCTGTTTCTCGCCCTCTGTTTCAGCCCCTCTGTTTCAGCCCCTCTGTTTCTGCCCCTCTGTTTCAGCCCCTCTGTTTTTCGCCCTCTGTTTCAGCCGACTCTGTTTCTCGCCCTCTGTTTCAGCCCCTCTGTTTCAGCCCCTCTGATTCAGCCCATCTGATTCAGCACCTCTGTTTCAGCCCCTCTGTTTCTCGCCCTCTGTTTCAGCCCCTCTGTTTCTCGCCCTCTGTTTCAGCCCCTCTGTTTCTCGCCCTCTGTTTCAGTCCCTCTGTTTCGCGCTCTCTGTTCCAGCCCATTTGTTTCAGTCCCTCTGTTTCTCGCCCTCTGTTTCTGCACGTCTCTTTCTCGCCCTCTGTTTCAGCCACTCTGTTTCTCGCCCTCTCTTTCAGTCCATCTGATTCTCGCCCTCTGTTTCAGCCCCTCTGATTCAGCCCCTCTGTTTCAGCCCCTCTGAATCAGCCCCTCTGATTCAGCCCCTCTGTTTCAGCCCCTCTGTTTCAGCCCCTCTGTTTCTACATCTGTTTCAGCCCCTCTGTTTCTCACCCTCTGTTTCAACCCCTCTGTTTCAGCCCCTCTGTTTCTCGCCCTCTGTTTCAGCCCCTCTGTTTCTCGCCCTCTGTTTCAGCCCCTCTGTTTCTCGCCCTCTGTTTCAGCCCCTCTGTTTCAGCCCCTCTGTTTCAGCCCCTCTGTTTCAGCCCCTTTGTATCTCGCCCTCTGTTTCAGCCCCTCTGTTTCTCGCCCTCTGTTTCAGCCCCTCTATTTCTCGCCCTCTGTTTCAGCCGCTCTGTTTCAGCCCCACTGTTTCAGCCCCTCTGTTTCAGCCCCTCTGTTTCTCGCCCTCTGTTTCAGCCCCTCTGTTTCTCGCCCTCTGTTTCAGCCCCTCTGTTTCTCGCCCTCTGTTTCAGCCCCTCTGTTTCAGCCCCTCTGTTTCAGTCCCTCTGTTTCTCGCCCTCTGTTTCTCGCACTCTGTTTCAGCCCCTCTGTTTCTCGCCCTCTGTTTCAGCCCCTCTGTTTCTCGCCCTCTGTTTCAGCCCCTCTGTTTCAGCCCCTCTGTTTCAGCCACTCTGTTTCTCGCACTCTATTTCAGCCCCTCTGTTTCTCGCCCTCTGTTTCAGCCCCTCTGTTTCCTGCCCTCTGTTTCAGCCCCTCTGTTTCTCGCCCTCTGTTTCAGCCTCTCTGTTTCTCGCCCTCGGATTCAGCCCCTCTGTTTCAGCCCCTCTGTTTAAGCCCCTCTGTTTCAGCCGCTCTGTTTCTCGCCCTCTGTTTCAGCCCCTCTGTTTCTCGCCCTCTGTTTCAGCCCCTCTGATTCAGCCACTCTGTTTCAGCCCCTCTGATTCAGCCCCTCTGTTTCAGCCCCTCTATTTCAGCCCCTTTGTTTCAGCCCCTCTGTTTCATCCACTCTGTTTCTCGCCCTCTGTTTCTCACCCTCTGTTTCTCGCCCTCTGTTTCAGCCCCTCTGTTTTTCGCCCTCTGTTTCAGCGCCTCTGTTTCTGCCCCTCTGTTTCAGGCTCTCTGTTTCAGCCCATCTGTTTCAGCCCCTCTGTTGAAGCCCCTCTGTTTCTCGCCCTCTGTTTCTCGCCCGCTGTTTCAGCCCCTTTGTTTCTCGCCCACTGTTTCAGCCCCTCTGTTTCAGTCCCTCTGATTCAGCCCCTCTGATTCAGCCCCTCTGTTTCTCGCCCTCTGTTTCAGCCCCTCTGTTTCAGCCCCTCTGTTTCTGCCCCTCTGTTTCAGCCCCTCTGTTTCTCGCCCTCTGTTTCAGCCCCTCTGTTTTTCGCCCTCTGTTTCAGCCGACTCTGTTTCTCGCCCTCTGTTTCAGGCTCTCTGATTCAGCCCGTCTGTTTCAGCCCCTCTGTTTCAGCCCCTCTGTTTCTCGCCCTCTGTTTCTCGCCCGCTGTTTCAGCCCCTTTGTTTCTCGCCCTCTGTTTCAGCCCCTCTGATTCAGACCCTCTGTTTCAGCCCCTCTGTTTCAGCCCCTCTGTTTCTCGCCCTCAGTTTCTGCCCCTCTGTTTCTCGCCCTCTGTTTCAGCCCCTCTGTTTCAGCCCCTCTGTTTCTCGCCCTCTGTTTCAGCCCCTCTGTTTCTCGCCCTCTGTTTCAGACCCTCTGTTTCAGCCCCTCTGTTTCTCGCCCTCTGTTTCTGCACGTCTCTTTCTCGCCCTCTGTTTCAGCCACTCTGTTTCTCGCCCTCTCTTTCAGTCCATCTGTTTCTCGCCCTCTGTTTCAGCCCCTCTGATTCAGCCCCTCTGTTTCAGCCCCTCTGTTTCAGCCCCTCTGTTTCTACCTCTGTTTCAGCCCCTCTGTTTCTCACCCTCTGTTTCAACCCCTCTGTTTCAGCCCCTCTGTTTCTCGCCCTCTGTTTCAGCCCCTCTGTTTCTCGCCCTCTCTTTCAGCCCCTCTGTTTCTCGCCCTCTGTTTCAGCCCCTCTGTTTCAGCCCCTCTGTTTCAGCCCCTCTGTTTCAGCCCCTCTGTATCTCGCCCTCTGTTTCAGCCCCTCTGTTTCTCGCCCTCTGTTTCAGCCCCTCTATTTCTCGCCCTCTGTTTCAGCCACTCTGTTTCAGCCCCACTGTTTCAGCCCCTCTGTTTCAGCCCCTCTGTTTCTCGCCCTCTGTTTCAGCCCCTCTGTTTCTCGCCCTCTGTTTCAGCCCCTCTGTTTCTCGCCCTCTGTTTCAGCCCCTCTGTTTCAGCCCCTCTGTTTCAGTCCCTCTGTTTCTCGCCCTCTGTTTCTCGCACTCTGTTTCAGCCCCTCTGTTTCTCGCCCTCTGTTTCAGCCCCTCTGTTTCTCGCCCTCTGTTTCAGCCCCTCTGTTTCAGCCCCTCTATTTCAGCCCCTCTGTTTCTCGCCCTCTGTTTCAGCCCCTCTGTTTCCTGCCCTCTGTTTCAGCCCCTCTGTTTCTCGCCCTCTGTTTCAGCCTCTCTGTTTCTCGCCCTCGGATTCAGCCCCTCTGTTTCAGCCCCTCTGTTTAAGCCCCTCTGTTTCAGCCGCTCTGTTTCTCGCCCTCTGTTTCAGCCCCTCTGTTTCTCGCCCTCTGTTTCAGCCCCTCTGATTCAGCCACTCTGTTTCAGCCCCTCTGATTCAGTCCCTCTGTTTCAGCCCCTCTATTTCAGCCCCTTTGTTTCAGCCCCTCTGTTTCATCCACTCTGTTTCTCGCCCTCTGTTTCTCACCCTCTGTTTCTCGCCCTCTGTTTCAGCCCCCCTGTTTCTCGCCCTCTGTTTCAGTCCCTCTGTTTCGCGCTCTCTGTTCCAGCCCCTTTGTTTCAGTCCCTCTGTTTCTCGCCCTCTGTTTCTGCACGTCTGTTTCTCGCCCTCTGTTTCAGCCACTCTGTTTCTCGCCCTCTCTTTTAGTCCCTCTGTTTCTCGCCCTGTGTTTCAGCCCCTCTGAATCAGCCCCTCTGATTCAGCCCCTCTGTTTCAGCCCCTCTGTTTCAGCCCCTCTGTTTCTACCTCTGTTTCAGCCCCTCTGTTTCTCACCCTCTGTTTCAACCCCTCTGTTTCAGCCCCTCTGTTTCTCGCCCTCTGTTTCAGCCCCTCTGTTTCTCGCCCTCTGTATCAGCCCCTCTGTTTCAGCCCCTCTGTTTCAGTCCCTCTGTTTCTCGCCCTCTGTTTCAGCCTCTCTGTTTCTCGCCCTCTGTTTCAGCCCCTCTCTTTCAGCCCCTCTGTATCTCGCCCTCTGTTTCAGCCCCTCTGTTTCTCGCCCTCTGTATCAGCCGCTTTGTTTCAGCCCCTCTGTTTCAGCCCCTCTGTTTCAGTCCCTCTGTTTCTCGCCCTCTGTTTCAGCCCCTCTGTTTCAGCCCCTCTGATTCAGCCCATCTGATTCAGCCCCTCTGTTTCAGCCCCTCTGTTTCAGCCCCTCTGATTCAGCCCCTCTGTTTCAGCCCCTCTGTTTCTCGCCCTCTGTTTCAGCCCCTCTGTTTCTCGCCCTCTGTTTCAGCCCCCCTGTTTCTCGCCCTCTGTTTCAGTCCCTCTGTTTCGCGCTCTCTGTTCCAGCCCCTTTGTTTCAGTCCCTCTGTTTCACGCCCTCTGTTTCTGCACGTCTGTTTCTCGCCCTCTGTTTCAGCCACTCTGTTTCTCGCCCTCTCTTTTAGTCCCTCTGTTTCTCGCCCTGTGTTTCAGCCCCTCTGAATCAGCCCCTCTGATTCAGCCCCTCTCTTTCAGCCCCTCTGTTTCAGCCCCTCTGTTTCTACCTCTGTTTCAGCCCCTCTGTTTCTCACCCTCTGTTTCAACCCCTCTGTTTCAGCCCCTCTGTTTCTCGCCCTCTGTTTCAGCCCCTCTGTTTCTCGCCCTCTGTATCAGCCCCTCTGTTTCAGCCCCTCTGTTTCAGTCCCTCTGTTTCTCGCCCTCTGTTTCAGCCCCTCTGTTTCAGCCCCTCTGTTTCTCGCCCTCTGTTTCCGCCACTCTGTTTATCGCCCTCTGTTTCAGCCTCTCTGTATCTCACCCTCTGTTTCAGCCCCTCTGTTTCAGCCCCTCTGTTTCTCGCCCTCTGTTTCAGGCCCTCTGTTTCTCGCCCTCTGTTTCAGCCTCTCTGTTTCTCGCCCTCTGTTTCAGCCCCTCTCTTTCAGCCCCTCTGTATCTCGCCCTCTGTTTCAGCCACTCTGTTTATCGCCCTCTGTTTCAGCCTCTCTGTATCTCGCCCTCTGTTTCAGCCCCTCTGTTTCAGCCCTCTGTTTCTCGCCCTCTGTTTCAGGCCCACTGTTTCTCGCCCTCTGTTTCAGCCTCTCTGTTTCTCGCCGTCTGTTTCAGCCCCTCTCTTTCAGCCCCTCTGTATCTCGCCCTCTGTTTCAGCCCCTCTGTTTCTCGCCCTCTGTATCAGCCGCTTTGTTTCAGCCCCTCTGTTTCAGTCCCTCCGTTTCTCGCCCTCTGTTTCAGCCCCTCTGTTTCAGCCCCTCTGTTTCTCGCCCTCTGTTTCAGCCCCTCTGTTTCAGCCCCTCTGTTTCAGCCCTCTGTTTCTCGCCCTCTGTTTCAGGCCCTCTGTTTCTCGCCCTCTGTTTCAGCCTCTCTGTTTCTCGCCCTCTGTTTCAGCCCCTCTCTTTCAGCCCCTCTGTATCTCGCCCTCTGTTTCAGCCCCTCTGTTTCTCGCCCTCTGTATCAGCCGCTTTGTTTCAGCCCCTCTGTTTCAGCCCCTCTGTTTCAGTCCCTCTGTTTCTCGCCCTCTGTTTCAGCCCCTCTGTTTCAGCCCCTCTGATTCAGCCCATCTGATTCAGCACCTCTGTTTCAGCCCCTCTGTTTCTCGCCCTCTGTTTCAGCCCCTCTGTTTCTCGCCCTCTGTTTCAGCCCCTCTGTTTCTCGCCCTCTGTTTCAGTCCCTCTGTTTCTCGCCCTCTGTTTCTGCACGTCTCTTTTTCGCCCTCTGTTTCAGCCACTCTGTTTCTCGCCCTCTCTTTCAGTCCATCTGATTCTCGCCCTCTGTTTCAGCCCCTCTGATTCAGCCCCTCTGTTTCAGCCCCTCTGAATCAGCCCCTCTGATTCAGCCCCTCTGTTTCAGCCCCTCTGTTTCAGCCCCTCTGTTTCTACATCTGTTTCAGCCCCTCTGTTTCTCACCCTCTGTTTCAACCCCTCTGTTTCAGCCCCTCTGTTTCTCGCCCTCTGTTTCAGCCCCTCTGTTTCTCGCCCTCTGTTTCAGCCCCTCTGTTTCTCGCCCTCTGTTTCAGCCCCTCTGTTTCAGCCCCTCTGTTTCAGCCCCTTTGTATCTCGCCCTCTGTTTCAGCCCCTCTGTTTCTCGCCCTCTGTTTCAGCCCCTCTATTTCTCGCCCTCTGTTTCAGCCGCTCTGTTTCAGCCCCACTGTTTCAGCCCCTCTGTTTCAGCCCCTCTGTTTCTCGCCCTCTGTTTCAGCCCCTCTGTTTCTCGCCCTCTGTTTCAGCCCCTCTGTTTCTCGCCCTCTGTTTCAGCCCCTCTGTTTCAGCCCCTCTGTTTCAGCCACTCTGTTTCTCGCACTCTATTTCAGCCCCTCTGTTTCTCGCCCTCTGTTTCAGCCCCTCTGTTTCCTGCCCTCTGTTTCAGCCCCTCTGTTTCTCGCCCTCTGCTTCAGCCTCTCTGTTTCTCGCCCTCGGATTCAGCCCCTCTGTTTCTCGCCCTCTGTTTCAGCCCCTCTGATTCAGCCACTCTGTTTCAGCCGCTCTGTTTCTCGCCCTCTGTTTCAGCCCCTCTGTTTCTCGCCCTCTGTTTCAGCCCCTCTGATTCAGCCACTCTGTTTCAGCCCCTCTGATTCAGCCCCTCTGTTTCAGCCCCTCTATTTCAGCCCCTTTGTTTCAGCCCCTCTGTTTCATCCACTCTGTTTCTCGCCCTCTGTTTCTCACCCTCTGTTTCTCGCCCTCTGTTTCAGCGCCTCTGTTTCTACCCCTCTGTTTCAGGCTCTCTGTTTCAGCCCATCTGTTTCAGCCCCTCTGTTGAAGCCCCTCTGTTTCTCGCCCTCTGTTTCTCGCCCGCTGTTTCAGCCCCTTTGTTTCTCGCCCACTGTTTCAGCCCCTCTGTTTCAGTCCCTCTGATTCAGCCCCTCTGTTTCAGCCCCTCTGTTTCTCGCCCTCTGTTTCAGCCCCTCTGTTTCAGCCCCTCTGTTTCTGCCCCTCTGTTTCAGCCCCTCTGTTTTTCGCCCTCTGTTTCAGCCGACTCTGTTTCTCGCCCTCTGTTTCAGCCCCTCTGTTTCAGCCCCTCTGATTCAGCCCATCTGATTCAGCACCTCTGTTTCAGCCCCTCTGTTTCTCGCCCTCTGTTTCAGCCCCTCTGTTTCTCGCCCTCTGTTTCAGCCCCTCTGTTTCTCGCCCTCTGTTTCAGTCCCTCTGTTTCGCGCTCTCTGTTCCAGCCCCTTTGTTTCAGTCCCTCTGTTTCTCGCCCTCTGTTTCTGCACGTCTCTTTCTCGCCCTCTGTTTCAGCCACTCTGTTTCTCGCCCTCTCTTTCAGTCCATCTGATTCTCGCCCTCTGTTTCAGCCCCTCTGATTCAGCCCCTCTGTTTCAGCCCCTCTGAATCAGCCCCTCTGATTCAGCCCCTCTGTTTCAGCCCCTCTGTTTCAGCCCCTCTGTTTCTACATCTGTTTCAGCCCCTCTGTTTCTCACCCTCTGTTTCAACCCCTCTGTTTCAGCCCCTCTGTTTCTCGCCCTCTGTTTCAGCCCCTCTGTTTCTCGCCCTCTGTTTCAGCCCCTCTGTTTCTCGCCCTCTGTTTCAGCCCCTCTGTTTCAGCCCCTCTGTTTCAGCCCCTCTGTTTCAGCCCCTTTGTATCTCGCCCTCTGTTTCAGCCCCTCTGTTTCTCGCCCTCTGTTTCAGCCCCTCTATTTCTCGCCCTCTGTTTCAGCCGCTCTGTTTCAGCCCCACTGTTTCAGCCCCTCTGTTTCAGCCCCTCTGTTTCTCGCCCTCTGTTTCAGCCCCTCTGTTTCTCGCCCTCTGTTTCAGCCCCTCTGTTTCTCGCCCTCTGTTTCAGCCCCTCTGTTTCAGCCCCTCTGTTTCAGTCCCTCTGTTTCTCGCCCTCTGTTTCTCGCACTCTGTTTCAGCCCCTCTGTTTCTCGCCCTCTGTTTCAGCCCCTCTGTTTCTCGCCCTCTGTTTCAGCCCCTCTGTTTCAGCCCCTCTGTTTCAGCCACTCTGTTTCTCGCACTCTATTTCAGCCCCTCTGTTTCTCGCCCTCTGTTTCAGCCCCTCTGTTTCCTGCCCTCTGTTTCAGCCCCTCTGTTTCTCGCCCTCTGTTTCAGCCTCTCTGTTTCTCGCCCTCGGATTCAGCCCCTCTGTTTCAGCCCCTCTGTTTAAGCCCCTCTGTTTCAGCCGCTCTGTTTCTCGCCCTCTGTTTCAGCCCCTCTGTTTCTCGCCCTCTGTTTCAGCCCCTCTGATTCAGCCACTCTGTTTCAGCCCCTCTGATTCAGCCCCTCTGTTTCAGCCCCTCTATTTCAGCCCCTTTGTTTCAGCCCCTCTGTTTCATCCACTCTGTTTCTCGCCCTCTGTTTCTCACCCTCTGTTTCTCGCCCTCTGTTTCAGCCCCTCTGTTTTTCGCCCTCTGTTTCAGCGCCTCTGTTTCTGCCCCTCTGTTTCAGGCTCTCTGTTTCAGCCCATCTGTTTCAGCCCCTCTGTTGAAGCCCCTCTGTTTCTCGCCCTCTGTTTCTCGCCCGCTGTTTCAGCCCCTTTGTTTCTCGCCCACTGTTTCAGCCCCTCTGTTTCAGTCCCTCTGATTCAGCCCCTCTGATTCAGCCCCTCTGTTTCTCGCCCTCTGTTTCAGCCCCTCTGTTTCAGCCCCTCTGTTTCTGCCCCTCTGTTTCAGCCCCTCTGTTTCTCGCCCTCTGTTTCAGCCCCTCTGTTTTTCGCCCTCTGTTTCAGCCGACTCTGTTTCTCGCCCTCTGTTTCAGGCTCTCTGATTCAGCCCGTCTGTTTCAGCCCCTCTGTTTCAGCCCCTCTGTTTCTCGCCCTCTGTTTCTCGCCCGCTGTTTCAGCCCCTTTGTTTCTCGCCCTCTGTTTCAGCCCCTCTGATTCAGACCCTCTGTTTCAGCCCCTCTGTTTCAGCCCCTCTGTTTCTCGCCCTCAGTTTCTGCCCCTCTGTTTCTCGCCCTCTGTTTCAGCCCCTCTGTTTCAGCCCCTCTGTTTCTCGCCCTCTGTTTCAGCCCCTCTGTTTCTCGCCCTCTGTTTCAGACCCTCTGTTTCAGCCCCTCTGTTTCTCGCCCTCTGTTTCTGCACGTCTCTTTCTCGCCCTCTGTTTCAGCCACTCTGTTTCTCGCCCTCTCTTTCAGTCCATCTGTTTCTCGCCCTCTGTTTCAGCCCCTCTGATTCAGCCCCTCTGTTTCAGCCCCTCTGTTTCAGCCCCTCTGTTTCTACCTCTGTTTCAGCCCCTCTGTTTCTCACCCTCTGTTTCAACCCCTCTGTTTCAGCCCCTCTGTTTCTCGCCCTCTGTTTCAGCCCCTCTGTTTCTCGCCCTCTCTTTCAGCCCCTCTGTTTCTCGCCCTCTGTTTCAGCCCCTCTGTTTCAGCCCCTCTGTTTCAGCCCCTCTGTTTCAGCCCCTCTGTATCTCGCCCTCTGTTTCAGCCCCTCTGTTTCAGTCCCTCTGTTTCAGCCCCTCTATTTCTCGCCCTCTGTTTCAGCCACTCTGTTTCAGCCCCACTGTTTCAGCCCCTCTGTTTCAGCCCCTCTGTTTCTCGCCCTCTGTTTCAGCCCCTCTGTTTCTCGCCCTCTTTTTCAGCCCCTCTGTTTCTCGCCCTCTGTTTCAGCCCCTCTGTTTCAGCCCCTCTGTTTCAGTCCCTCTGTTTCTCGCCCTCTGTTTCTCGCACTCTGTTTCAGCCCCTCTGTTTCTCGCCCTCTGTTTCAGCCCCTCTGTTTCTCGCCCTCTGTTTCAGCCCCTCTGTTTCAGCCCCTCTATTTCAGCCCCTCTGTTTCTCGCCCTCTGTTTCAGCCCCTCTGTTTCCTGCCCTCTGTTTCAGCCCCTCTGTTTCTCGCCCTCTGTTTCAGCCTCTCTGTTTCTCGCCCTCGGATTCAGCCCCTCTGTTTCAGCCCCTCTGTTTAAGCCCCTCTGTTTCAGCCGCTCTGTTTCTCGCCCTCTGTTTCAGCCCCTCTGTTTCTCGCCCTCTGTTTCAGCCCCTCTGATTCAGCCACTCTGTTTCAGCCCCTCTGATTCAGTCCCTCTGTTTCAGCCCCTCTATTTCAGCCCCTTTGTTTCAGCCCCTCTGTTTCATCCACTCTGTTTCTCGCCCTCTGTTTCTCACCCTCTGTTTCTCGCCCTCTGTTTCAGCCCCTCTGTTTTTCGCCCTCTGTTTCAGCCCCTCTGTTTCTGCCCCTCTGTTTCAGGCTCTCTGTTTCAGCCCATCTGTTTCAGCCCCTCTGTTTAAGCCCCTCTGTTTCTCGCCCTCTGTTTCTCGCCCGCTGTTTCAGCCCCTTTGTTTCTCGCCCACTGTTTCAGCCCCTCTGTTTCAGTCCCTCTGATTCAGCCCCTCTGATTCAGCCCCTCTGTTTCTCGCCCTCTGTTTCAGCCCCTCTATTTCAGCCCCTCTGTTTCTGCCCCTCTGTTTCAGCCCCTCTGTTTCTCGCCCTCTGTTTCAGCCCCTCTGTTTTTCGCCCTCTGTTTCAGCCCCTCTGTTTCTCGCCCTCTGTTTCAGGCTCTCTGATTCAGCCCGTCTGTTTCAGCCCCTCTGTTTCAGCCCCTCTGTTTCTCGCCCTCTGTTTCTCGCCTGCTGTTTCAGCCCCTTTGTTTCTCGCCCTCTGTTTCAGCCCCTCTGATTCAGACCCTCTGTTTCAGCCCCTCTGTTTCAGCCCCTCTGTTTCTCGCCCTCAGTTTCTGCCCCTCTGTTTCTCGCCCTCTGTTTCAGCCCCTCTGTTTCAGCCCCTCTGTTTCTCGCCCTCTGTTTCAGCCCCTCTGTTTCTCGCCCTCTGTTTCAGACCCTCTGTTTCAGCCCCTCTGTTTCTCGCCCTCTGTTTCTGCCCCTCAGTTTCTCGCCCTCTGTTTCAGCCCCTCTGTTTCTCGCCTTCCTTTTCAGCCCCTCTGATTCAGCCCCTCTGTTTCAGCCCTTCTGATTCAGCCCCTCTGATTCAGCCCCTCTGTTTCTCGCCCTCTGTTTCAGCCCCTCTGTTTCAGCCCTTCTGTTTCAGCCCCTCTGTTTCAGCCCCTCTGTTTCTTGCCCTCTGTTTCAGCCCCTCTGTTTCTCGACCTCTGTTTCAGTCCCTCTGTTTCTCGCCATCTGTTTCAGCCCCTCTGTTTCGCGCTCTCTGTTTCAGCCCCTCTGTTTCAGCTCCTCTGTTTCTCGCCCTCTGTTTCAGCCCCTCTGTTTCTCGCCCTCTGTTTCAGCCCCTCTGATTAAGCCCCTCTGTTTCAGCCCCTCTGAATCAGCCCCTCTGATTCAGCCCCTCTGTTTCAGCCCCTCTGTTTCAGCGCCTCTGTTTCTCGCCCTCTGTTTCAGCCCCTCTGTTTCTCACCCTCTGTTTCAGCCCCTCTGTTTCAGCCCCTCTGTTTCTCGCTCTCTGTTTCAGCCCCTCTGTTTCTCGCCCTCTGTTTCAGCTCCTCTGTTTCAGCCCCTCTGTATCTCGCACTCTGTTTCAGCCCCTCTATTTCTCGCCCTCTGTTTCAGCCCCTCTGTTTTAGCCCCACTGTTTCAGCCCCTTTGTTTCAGCCCCTCTGTTTCTCGCCCTATGTATCAGCCCCTCTGTTTCAGCCCCACTGTTTCAGTCCCTCTGTTTCTCGCCCTCTGTTTCTGGCCCTCTGTTTCAGCCCCTCTGTTTCTCGCTCTCTGTTTCAGCCCCTCTGTTTCAGCCCCTCTGTTTCAGCCCCTCTGTTTCTCGCCCTCTGTTTCAGCCCCTCTGTTTCTTGCCCTCTGTTTCAGCCACTCTGTTTCTCGCCCTCTGTTTCAGCCCCTCTGTTTCAGCCCCTCTGTTTCAGCCACTCTGTTTCTCGCACTCTATTTCAGCCCCTCTGTTTCTCGCCCTCTGTTTCAGCCCCTCTGTTTCCTGCCCTCTGTTTCAGCCCCTCTGTTTCTCGCCCTCTGTTTCAGCCTCTCTGTTTCTCGCCCTCGGATTCAGCCCCTCTGTTTCAGCCCCTCTGTTTAAGCCCCTCTGTTTCAGCCGCTCTGTTTCTCGCCCTCTGTTTCAGCCCCTCTGTTTCTCGCCCTCTGTTTCAGCCCCTCTGATTCAGCCACTCTGTTTCATCCCCTCTGATTCAGCCCCTCTGTTTCAGCCCCTCTATTTCAGCCCCTTTGTTTCAGCCCCTCTGTTTCATCCACTCTGTTTCTCGCCCTCTGTTTCTCACCCTCTGTTTCTCGCCCTCTGTTTCAGCCCCTCTGTTTTTCGCCCTCTGTTTCAGCGCCTCTGTTTCTGCCCCTCTGTTTCAGGCTCTCTGTTTCAGCCCATCTGTTTCAGCCCCTCTGTTGAAGCCCCTCTGTTTCTCGCCCTCTGTTTCTCGCCCGCTGTTTCAGCCCCTTTGTTTCTCGCCCACTGTTTCAGCCCCTCTGTTTCAGTCCCTCTGATTCAGCCCCTCTGATTCAGCCCCTCTGTTTCTCGCCCTCTGTTTCAGCCCCTCTGTTTCAGCCCCTCTGTTTCTGCCCCTCTGTTTCAGCCCCTCTGTTTCTCGCCCTCTGTTTCAGCCCCTCTGTTTTTCGCCCTCTGTTTCAGCCGACTCTGTTTCTCGCCCTCTGTTTCAGGCTCTCTGATTCAGCCCGTCTGTTTCAGCCCCTCTGTTTCAGCCCCTCTGTTTCTCGCCCTCTGTTTCTCGCCCGCTGTTTCAGCCCCTTTGTTTCTCGCCCTCTGTTTCAGCCCCTCTGATTCAGACCCTCTGTTTCAGCCCCTCTGTTTCAGCCCCTCTGTTTCTCGCCCTCAGTTTCTGCCCCTCTGTTTCTCGCCCTCTGTTTCAGCCCCTCTGTTTCAGCCCCTCTGTTTCTCGCCCTCTGTTTCAGCCCCTCTGTTTCTCGCCCTCTGTTTCAGACCCTCTGTTTCAGCCCCTCTGTTTCTCGCCCTCTGTTTCTGCACGTCTCTTTCTCGCCCTCTGTTTCAGCCACTCTGTTTCTCGCCCTCTCTTTCAGTCCATCTGTTTCTCGCCCTCTGTTTCAGCCCCTCTGATTCAGCCCCTCTGTTTCAGCCCCTCTGTTTCAGCCCCTCTGTTTCTACCTCTGTTTCAGCCCCTCTGTTTCTCACCCTCTGTTTCAACCCCTCTGTTTCAGCCCCTCTGTTTCTCGCCCTCTGTTTCAGCCCCTCTGTTTCTCGCCCTCTCTTTCAGCCCCTCTGTTTCTCGCCCTCTGTTTCAGCCCCTCTGTTTCAGCCCCTCTGTTTCAGCCCCTCTGTTTCAGCCCCTCTGTATCTCGCCCTCTGTTTCAGCCCCTCTGTTTCAGTCCCTCTGTTTCAGCCCCTCTATTTCTCGCCCTCTGTTTCAGCCACTCTGTTTCAGCCCCACTGTTTCAGCCCCTCTGTTTCAGCCCCTCTGTTTCTCGCCCTCTGTTTCAGCCCCTCTGTTTCTCGCCCTCTGTTTCAGCCCCTCTGTTTCTCGCCCTCTGTTTCAGCCCCTCTGTTTCAGCCCCTCTGTTTCAGTCCCTCTGTTTCTCGCCCTCTGTTTCTCGCACTCTGTTTCAGCCCCTCTGTTTCTCGCCCTCTGTTTCAGCCCCTCTGTTTCTCGCCCTCTGTTTCAGCCCCTCTGTTTCAGCCCCTCTATTTCAGCCCCTCTGTTTCTCGCCCTCTGTTTCAGCCCCTCTGTTTCCTGCCCTCTGTTTCAGCCCCTCTGTTTCTCGCCCTCTGTTTCAGCCTCTCTGTTTCTCGCCCTCGGATTCAGCCCCTCTGTTTCAGCCCCTCTGTTTAAGCCCCTCTGTTTCAGCCGCTCTGTTTCTCGCCCTCTGTTTCAGCCCCTCTGTTTCTCGCCCTCTGTTTCAGCCCCTCTGATTCAGCCACTCTGTTTCAGCCCCTCTGATTCAGTCCCTCTGTTTCAGCCCCTCTATTTCAGCCCCTTTGTTTCAGCCCCTCTGTTTCATCCACTCTGTTTCTCGCCCTCTGTTTCTCACCCTCTGTTTCTCGCCCTCTGTTTCAGCCCCTCTGTTTTTCGCCCTCTGTTTCAGCCCCTCTGTTTCTGCCCCTCTGTTTCAGGCTCTCTGTTTCAGCCCATCTGTTTCAGCCCCTCTGTTTAAGCCCCTCTGTTTCTCGCCCTCTGTTTCTCGCCCGCTGTTTCAGCCCCTTTGTTTTTCGCCCACTGTTTCAGCCCCTCTGTTTCAGTCCCTCTGATTCAGCCCCTCTGATTCAGCCCCTCTGTTTCTCGCCCTCTGTTTCAGCCCCTCTATTTCAGCCCCTCTGTTTCTGCCCCTCTGTTTCAGCCCCTCTGTTTCTCGCCCTCTGTTTCAGCCCCTCTGTTTTTCGCCCTCTGTTTCAGCCCCTCTGTTTCTCGCCCTCTGTTTCAGGCTCTCTGATTCAGCCCGTCTGTTTCAGCCCCTCTGTTTCAGCCCCTCTGTTTCTCGCCCTCTGTTTCTCGCCTGCTGTTTCAGCCCCTTTGTTTCTCGCCCTCTGTTTCAGCCCCTCTGATTCAGACCCTCTGTTTCAGCCCCTCTGTTTCAGCCCCTCTGTTTCTCGCCCTCAGTTTCTGCCCCTCTGTTTCTCGCCCTCTGTTTCAGCCCCTCTGTTTCAGCCCCTCTGTTTCTCGCCCTCTGTTTCAGCCCCTCTGTTTCTCGCCCTCTGTTTCAGACCCTCTGTTTCAGCCCCTCTGTTTCTCGCCCTCTGTTTCTGCCCCTCAGTTTCTCGCCCTCTGTTTCAGCCCCTCTGTTTCTCGCCTTCCTTTTCAGCCCCTCTGATTCAGCCCCTCTGTTTCAGCCCTTCTGATTCAGCCCCTCTGATTCAGCCCCTCTGTTTCTCGCCCTCTGTTTCAGCCCCTCTGTTTCAGCCCTTCTGTTTCAGCCCCTCTGTTTCAGCCCCTCTGTTTCTTGCCCTCTGTTTCAGCCCCTCTGTTTCTCGACCTCTGTTTCAGTCCCTCTGTTTCTCGCCATCTGTTTCAGCCCCTCTGTTTCGCGCTCTCTGTTTCAGCCCCTCTGTTTCAGCTCCTCTGTTTCTCGCCCTCTGTTTCAGCCCCTCTGTTTCTCGCCCTCTGTTTCAGCCCCTCTGATTAAGCCCCTCTGTTTCAGCCCCTCTGAATCAGCCCCTCTGATTCAGCCCCTCTGTTTCAGCCCCTCTGTTTCAGCGCCTCTGTTTCTCGCCCTCTGTTTCAGCCCCTCTGTTTCTCACCCTCTGTTTCAGCCCCTCTGTTTCAGCCCCTCTGTTTCTCGCTCTCTGTTTCAGCCCCTCTGTTTCTCGCCCTCTGTTTCAGCTCCTCTGTTTCAGCCCCTCTGTATCTCGCCCTCTGTTTCAGCCCCTCTATTTCTCGCCCTCTGTTTCAGCCCCTCTGTTTTAGCCCCACTGTTTCAGCCCCTTTGTTTCAGCCCCTCTGTTTCTCGCCCTCTGTTTCAGCCGCTCTGTTTCTCGCCCTATGTATCAGCCCCTCTGTTTCAGCCCCACTGTTTCAGTCCCTCTGTTTCTCGCCCTCTGTTTCTGGCCCTCTGTTTCAGCCCCTCTGTTTCTCGCTCTCTGTTTCAGCCCCTCTGTTTCAGCCCCTCTGTTTCAGCCCCTCTGTTTCTCGCCCTCTGTTTCAGCCCCTCTGTTTCTTGCCCTCTGTTTAAGCCACTCTGTTTCTCGCCCTCTGTTTCAGCCTCTCTGTTTCTCGCCCTCTGTTTCAGACCCTCTGTTTCAGCCCCTCTGTTTCAGCCCCTCTGTTTCAGCCCCTCTGTTTCTCGCCCTCTGTTTCAGACCCTCTGTTTCAGCCCCTCTGTTTCAGCCCCTCTGTTTCTCGCCCTCTGTTTCAGCCTCTCTGTTTCTTGCCCTCTGTTTCAGCCCCTCTGTTTCAGCCCCTCTGCTTCAGCCCCTCTATTTCTCGCCCTCTGCATCAGCCGCTTTGTTTCAGCCCCTTTGTTTCAGCCCCTCTTTTTCAGCCCCTCTGTTTGTCGCCCTCTGTTTCTCACCCTCTGTTTCAGCCCCTCTGTTTCTCGCCCTTAGTTTCAGCCCCTCTGTTTCAGCCCCTCTGATTCAGCCCGTCTGATTCAGCCCCTCTGTTTCTCGCCCTCTGTTCCAGCCACTCTGTTTCAGCCCCTCTGTTTCTTGCCCTCTGTTTCAGCCCTTCTGATTCAGCCCCTCTGATTCAGCCCCTCTGTTTCTCGCCCTCTGTTTCAGCCCCTCTGTTTCTGCCCTTCTGTCTCAGCCTCTCTGTTTCAGCCCCTCTGTTTCTTGCCCTCTGTTTCAGCCCCTCTGTTTCTCGAACTCTGTTTCAGTCCCTCTGTTTCTCGCCATCTGTTTCAGCCCCTCTGTTTCGCGCTCTCTGTTTCAGCCCCTCTGTTTCTGCTCCTCTGTTTCTCGCCCTCTGTTTCTGCCCCTCTGTTTCTCGCCCTCTGTTTCAGCCCCTCTGTTTCTCGCCCTCTGTTTCAGCCCCTCTGATTAAGCCCCTCTGTTTCAGCCCCTCTGATTCAGCCCCTCTGTTTCAGCACCTCTGTTTCAGCCCCTCTGTTTCTCGTCCTCTGTTTCAGCCCCTCTGTTTCTCACCCTCTGTTTCAGCCCCTCTGTTTCAGCCCCTCTGTTTCTCGCCCTCTGTTTCAGCCCCTCTGTTTCTCGCTCTCTGTTTCAGCCCATCTGTTTCTCGCCCTCTGTTTCAGCCCCTCTGATTCAGCCCCTCTGTTTCTCGCCCTCTGTTTCAGCCCCTCTGTTTCTCGCCCTCTGTTTCAGCCCCTCTGTTTCTCGCCCTCTGTTTCAGCCGCACTGTTTTATCCCCTCTGTTTCAGCCCCTCTGTTTCAGCCCCTCTGTTTCAGCCCCTCTGTTTCTCGCCCTCTGTTTCAGCCCCTCTGTTTCTCGCCCTCTGTTTCAGCCCCTCTATTTCTCGCCCTCTGTTTCAGCCCCTCTGTTTTAGCCCCACTGTTTCAGCCCCTTTGTTTCAGCCCCTCTGTTTCTCGCCCTCTGTTTCAGCCGCTCTGTTTCTCGCCCTCTGTATCAGCCCCTCTGTATCAGCACCTCTGTTTCAGTCCCTCTGTTTCTCGCCCTCTGTTTCAGCCCCTCTGTTTCAGCCCCTCTGTTTCTCGCCCTCTGTTTCAGCCCCTCTGTTTCTTGCCCTCTGTTTCAGCCACTCTGTTTCTCGCCCTCTGTTTCAGCCTCTCTGTATCTCGCCCTCTGTTTCAGCCCCTCTGTTTCAGCCCCTCTGTTTCAGTCCCTCTGTTTCTCGCCCTCTGTTTCAGCCCCTCTGTTTCAGCCCCTCTGTTTCTCGCCCTCTGTTTCAGCCCCTCTGTTTCTTGCCCTCTGTTTCAGCCACTCTGTTTCTCGCCCTCTGTTTCAGCCACTCTGTTTCTCGCCCTCTGTTTCAGCCTCTCTGTATCTCGCCCTCTGTTTCAGCCCCTCTGTTTCAGCCCCTCTGTTTCAGCCGCTCTGTTTCAGCCCTCTGTTTCTCGCCCTCTGTTTCAGGCCCTCTGTTTCTCGCCCTCTGTTTCAGCCTCTCTGTTTCTCGCCCTCTGTTTCAGCCCCTCTCTTTCAGCTCCTCTGTATCTCGCCCTCTGTTTCAGCCCCTCTGTTTCACGCCCTCTGTATCAGCCGCTTTGTTTCAGCCCCTCTGTTTCAGCCCCTCTGTTTCAGTCCCTCTGTTTCTCGCCCTCTGTTTCAGCCCCTCTGTTTCAGCCCCTCTGTATCTCGCCCTCTGTTTCAGCCCCTCTGTTTCAGCCCCTCTGTTTCAGTCCCTCTGTTTCTCGCCCTCTGTTTCAGCCCCTCTGTTTCAGCCCCTCTGTTTCTCGCCCTCTGTTTCAGCCCCTCTGTTTCTTGCCCTCTGTTTCAGCCACTCTGTTTCTCGCCCTCTGTTTCAGCCACTCTGTTTCTCGCCCTCTGTTTCAGCCTCTCTGTATCTCGCCCTCTGTTTCAGCCCCTCTGTTTCAGCCCCTCTGTTTCAGCCGCTCTGTTTCAGCCCTCTGTTTCTCGCCCTCTGTTTCAGGCCCTCTGTTTCTCGTCCTCTGTTTCAGCCTCTCTGTTTCTCGCCCTCTGTTTCAGCCCCTCTCTTTCAGCTCCTCTGTATCTCGCCCTCTGTTTCAGCCCCTCTGTTTCACGCCCTCTGTATCAGCCGCTTTGTTTCAGCCCCTCTGTTTCAGCCCCTCTGTTTCAGTCCCTCTGTTTCTCGCCCTATGTTTCAGCCCCTCTGTTTCAGCCCCTCTGTTTCTCGCCCTCTGTTTCAGCCCCTCTGTATCTCGCCCTCTGTTTCAGCCCCTCTGTTTCAGCCCCTCTGTTTCAGTCCCTCTGTTTCTCGCCCTCTGTTTCAGCCCCTCTGTTTCAGCCCCTCTGTTTCTCGCCCTCTGTTTCAGCCCCTCTGTTTCTTGCCCTCTGTTTCAGCCACTCTGTTTCTCGCCCTCTGTTTCAGCCACTCTGTTTCTCGCCCTCTGTTTCAGCCTCTCTGTATCTCGCCCTCTGTTTCAGCCCCTCTGTTTCAGCCCCTCTGTTTCAGCCGCTCTGTTTCAGCCCTCTGTTTCTCGCCCTCTGTTTCAGGCCCTCTGTTTCTCGCCCTCTGTTTCAGCCTCTCTGTTTCTCGCCCTCTGTTTCAGCCCCTCTCTTTCAGCTCCTCTGTATCTCGCCCTCTGTTTCAGCCCCTCTGTTTCACGCCCTCTGTATCAGCCGCTTTGTTTCAGCCCCTCTGTTTCAGCCCCTCTGTTTCAGTCCCTCTGTTTCTCGCCCTCTGTTTCAGCCCCTCTGTTTCAGCCCCTCTGTTTCTCGCCCTCTGTTTCAGCCCCTCTGTTTCAGCCCCTCTGTTTCAGCCCCTCTGTCAGCCCTCTGTTTCTCGCCCTCTGTTTCAGGCCCTCTGTTTCTCGCCCTCTGTTCCAGCCTCTCTGTTTCTCGCCCTCTGTTTCAGCCCCTCTCTTTCAGCCCCTCTGTATCTCGCCCTCTGTTTCAGCCCCTCTGTTTCTCGCCCTCTGTATCAGCCGCTTTGTTAGTAGCCCCTCTGTTTCAGCCCCTCTGTTTCAGTCCCTCTGTTTCTCGCCCTCTGTTACAGCCCCTCTGTTTCAGCCCCTCTGTTTCTCGCCCTCTGTTTCAGCCCCTCTGTTTCAGCCCCTCTGATTCAGCCCATCTGATTCAGCCCCTTTGTTTCAGCCCCTCTGTTACTCGCCCTCTGTTTCAGCCCCTCTGTTTCTCGCCCTCTGTTTCAGTCCCTCTGTTTCGCGCTCTCTGTTCCAGCCCCTTTGTTTCAGTCCCTCTGTTTCTCGCCCTCTGTTTCTGCACGTCTGTTTCTCGCCCTCTGTTTCAGCCACTCTGTTTCTCGCCCTCTCTTTCAGTCCCTCTGTTTCTCGCCCTCTGTTTCAGCCCCTCTGATTCAGCCCCTCTGTTTCAGCCCCTCTGAATCAGCCCCTCTGATTCAGCCCCTCTGTTTCAGCCCCTCTGTTTCAGCCACTCTGTTTCTACCTCTGTTTCAGCCCCTCTGTTTCTCACCCTCTGTTTCAACCCCTCTGTTTCAGCCCCTCTGTTTCTCGCCCTCTGTTTCAGCCCCTCTGTTTCAGCCCCTCTGTATCTCGCCCTCTGTATCTCGCCCTCTGTTTCAGCCAGTCTGTTTCTCGCCCTCTGTTTCAGCCCCTCTGTTTCAGCCCCTCTGATTCAGCCCGCCTGATTCAGCCCCTCTGTTTCTCGCCCTCTGTTTCAGCCACGCTGTTTCAGCCCCTCTGTTTCTTGCCCTCTGTTTCAGCCCCTCTGTTTCTCGCCCTCTGCTTCAGCCTCTCTGTTTCTCGCCCTCGGATTCAGCCCCTCTGTTTCAGCCCCTCTGTTTAAGCCCCTCTGTTTCAGCCGCTCTGTTTCTCGCCCTCTGTTTCAGCCCCTCTGTTTCTCGCCCTCTGTTTCAGCCCCTCTGATTCAGCCACTCTGTTTCAGCCCCTCTGATTCAGCCCCTCTGTTTCAGCCCCTCTATTTCAGCCCCTTTGTTTCAGCCCCTCTGTTTCATCCACTCTGTTTCTCGCCCTCTGTTTCTCACCCGCTGTTTCTCGCCCTCTGTTTCAGCCCCTCTGTTTTTCGCCCTCTGTTTCAGCGCCTCTGTTTCTGCCCCTCTGTTTCAGGCTCTCTGTTTCAGCCCATCTGTTTCAGCCCCTCTGTTGAAGCCCCTCTGTTTCTCGCCCTCTGTTTCTCGCCCGCTGTTTCAGCCCCTTTGTTTCTCGCCCACTGTTTCAGCCCCTCTGTTTCAGTCCCTCTGATTCAGCCCCTCTGATTCAGCCCCTCTGTTTCTCGCCCTCTGTTTCAGCCCCTCTGTTTCAGCCCCTCTGTTTCTGCCCCTCTGTTTCAGCCCCTCTGTTTTTCGCCCTCTGTTTCAGCCGACTCTGTTTCTCGCCCTCTGTTTCAGCCCCTCTGTTTCAGCCCCTCTGATTCAGCCCATCTGATTCAGCACCTCTGTTTCAGCCCCTCTGTTTCTCGCCCTCTGTTTCAGCCCCTCTGTTTCTCGCCCTCTGTTTCAGCCCCTCTGTTTCTCGCCCTCTGTTTCAGTCCCTCTGTTTCGCGCTCTCTGTTCCAGCCCCTTTGTTTCAGTCCCTCTGTTTCTCGCCCTCTGTTTCTGCACGTCTCTTTCTCGCCCTCTGTTTCAGCCACTCTGTTTCTCGCCCTCTCTTTCAGTCCATCTGATTCTCGCCCTCTGTTTCAGCCCCTCTGATTCAGCCCCTCTGTTTCAGCCCCTCTGAATCAGCCCCTCTGATTCAGCCCCTCTGTTTCAGCCCCTCTGTTTCAGCCCCTCTGTTTCTACATCTGTTTCAGCCCCTCTGTTTCTCACCCTCTGTTTCAACCCCTCTGTTTCAGCCCCTCTGTTTCTCGCCCTCTGTTTCAGCCCCTCTGTTTCTCGCCCTCTGTTTCAGCCCCTCTGTTTCTCGCCCTCTGTTTCAGCCCCTCTGTTTCAGCCCCTCTGTTTCAGCCCCTTTGTATCTCGCCCTCTGTTTCAGCCCCTCTGTTTCTCGCCCTCTGTTTCAGCCCCTCTATTTCTCGCCCTCTGTTTCAGCCGCTCTGTTTCAGCCCCACTGTTTCAGCCCCTCTGTTTCAGCCCCTCTGTTTCTCGCCCTCTGTTTCAGCCCCTCTGTTTCTCGCCCTCTGTTTCAGCCCCTCTGTTTCTCGCCCTCTGTTTCAGCCCCTCTGTTTCAGCCCCTCTGTTTCAGTCCCTCTGTTTCTCGCCCTCTGTTTCTCGCACTCTGTTTCAGCCCCTCTGTTTCTCGCCCTCTGTTTCAGCCCCTCTGTTTCTCGCCCTCTGTTTCAGCCCCTCTGTTTCAGCCCCTCTGTTTCAGCCACTCTGTTTCTCGCACTCTATTTCAGCCCCTCTGTTTCTCGCCCTCTGTTTCAGCCCCTCTGTTTCCTGCCCTCTGTTTCAGCCCCTCTGTTTCTCGCCCTCTGTTTCAGCCTCTCTGTTTCTCGCCCTCGGATTCAGCCCCTCTGTTTCAGCCCCTCTGTTTAAGCCCCTCTGTTTCAGCCGCTCTGTTTCTCGCCCTCTGTTTCAGCCCCTCTGTTTCTCGCCCTCTGTTTCAGCCCCTCTGATTCAGCCACTCTGTTTCAGCCCCTCTGATTCAGCCCCTCTGTTTCAGCCCCTCTATTTCAGCCCCTTTGTTTCAGCCCCTCTGTTTCATCCACTCTGTTTCTCGCCCTCTGTTTCTCACCCTCTGTTTCTCGCCCTCTGTTTCAGCCCCTCTGTTTTTCGCCCTCTGTTTCAGCCCCTCTGTTTCTGCCCCTCTGTTTCAGGCTCTCTGTTTCAGCCCATCTGTTTCAGCCCCTCTGTTGAAGCCCCTCTGTTTCTCGCCCTCTGTTTCTCGCCCGCTGTTTCAGCCCCTTTGTTTCTCGCCCACTGTTTCAGCCCCTCTGTTTCAGTCCCTCTGATTCAGCCCCTCTGATTCAGCCCCTCTGTTTCTCGCCCTCTGTTTCAGCCCCTCTGTTTCAGCCCCTCTGTTTCTGCCCCTCTGTTTCAGCCCCTCTGTTTCTCGCCCTCTGTTTCTGCCCCTCTGTTTCAGCCCCTCTGTTTCTCGCCCTCTGTTTCAGCCCCTCTGTTTCAGTCCCTCTGTTTCTCGCCCTCTGTTTCAGCCCCTCTGTTTCAGCCCCTCTGTATCTCGCCCTCTGTTTCAGCCCCTCTGTTTCAGCCCCTCTGTTTCAGTCCCTCTGTTTCTCGCCCTCTGTTTCAGCCCCTCTGTTTCAGCCCCTCTGTTTCTCGCCCTCTGTTTCAGCCCCTCTGTTTCTTGCCCTCTGTTTCAGCCACTCTGTTTCTCGCCCTCTGTTTCAGCCACTCTGTTTCTCGCCCTCTGTTTCAGCCTCTCTGTATCTCGCCCTCTGTTTCAGCCCCTCTGTTTCAGCCCCTCTGTTTCAGCCGCTCTGTTTCAGCCCTCTGTTTCTCGCCCTCTGTTTCAGGCCCTCTGTTTCTCGTCCTCTGTTTCAGCCTCTCTGTTTCTCGCCCTCTGTTTCAGCCCCTCTCTTTCAGCTCCTCTGTATCTCGCCCTCTGTTTCAGCCCCTCTGTTTCACGCCCTCTGTATCAGCCGCTTTGTTTCAGCCCCTCTGTTTCAGCCCCTCTGTTTCAGTCCCTCTGTTTCTCGCCCTCTGTTTCAGCCCCTCTGTTTCAGCCCCTCTGTTTCTCGCCCTCTGTTTCAGCCCCTCTGTATCTCGCCCTCTGTTTCAGCCCCTCTGTTTCAGCCCCTCTGTTTCAGTCCCTCTGTTTCTCGCCCTCTGTTTCAGCCCCTCTGTTTCAGCCCCTCTGTTTCTCGCCCTCTGTTTCAGCCCCTCTGTTTCTTGCCCTCTGTTTCAGCCACTCTGTTTCTCGCCCTCTGTTTCAGCCACTCTGTTTCTCGCCCTCTGTTTCAGCCTCTCTGTATCTCGCCCTCTGTTTCAGCCCCTCTGTTTCAGCCCCTCTGTTTCAGCCGCTCTGTTTCAGCCCTCTGTTTCTCGCCCTCTGTTTCAGGCCCTCTGTTTCTCGCCCTCTGTTTCAGCCTCTCTGTTTCTCGCCCTCTGTTTCAGCCCCTCTCTTTCAGCTCCTCTGTATCTCGCCCTCTGTTTCAGCCCCTCTGTTTCTCGCCCTCTGTTTCAGCCCCTCTGTTTCAGTCCCTCTGTTTCTCGCCCTCTGTTTCAGCCCCTCTGTTTCAGCCCCTCTGTATCTCGCCCTCTGTTTCAGCCCCTCTGTTTCAGCCCCTCTGTTTCAGTCCCTCTGTTTCTCGCCCTCTGTTTCAGCCCCTCTGTTTCAGCCCCTCTGTTTCTCGCCCTCTGTTTCAGCCCCTCTGTTTCTTGCCCTCTGTTTCAGCCACTCTGTTTCTCGCCCTCTGTTTCAGCCACTCTGTTTCTCGCCCTCTGTTTCAGCCTCTCTGTATCTCGCCCTCTGTTTCAGCCCCTCTGTTTCAGCCCCTCTGTTTCAGCCGCTCTGTTTCAGCCCTCTGTTTCTCGCCCTCTGTTTCAGGCCCTCTGTTTCTCGTCCTCTGTTTCAGCCTCTCTGTTTCTCGCCCTCTGTTTCAGCCCCCTCTTTCAGCTCCTCTGTATCTCGCCCTCTGTTTCAGCCCCTCTGTTTCACGCCCTCTGTATCAGCCGCTTTGTTTCAGCCCCTCTGTTTCAGCCCCTCTGTTTCAGTCCCTCTGTTTCTCGCCCTCTGTTTCAGCCCCTCTGTTTCAGCCCCTCTGTTTCTCGCCCTCTGTTTCAGCCCCTCTGTATCTCGCCCTCTGTTTCAGCCCCTCTGTTTCAGCCCCTCTGTTTCAGTCCCTCTGTTTCTCGCCCTCTGTTTCAGCCCCTCTGTTTCAGCCCCTCTGTTTCTCGCCCTCTGTTTCAGCCCCTCTGTTTCTTGCCCTCTGTTTCAGCCACTCTGTTTCTCGCCCTCTGTTTCAGCCACTCTGTTTCTCGCCCTCTGTTTCAGCCTCTCTGTATCTCGCCCTCTGTTTCAGCCCCTCTGTTTCAGCCCCTCTGTTTCAGCCGCTCTGTTTCAGCCCTCTGTTTCTCGCCCTCTGTTTCAGGCCCTCTGTTTCTCGCCCTCTGTTTCAGCCTCTCTGTTTCTCGCCCTCTGTTTCAGCCCCTCTCTTTCAGCTCCTCTGTATCTCGCCCTCTGTTTCAGCCCCTCTGTTTCACGCCCTCTGTATCAGCCGCTTTGTTTCAGCCCCTCTGTTTCAGCCCCTCTGTTTCAGTCCCTCTGTTTCTCGCCCTCTGTTTCAGCCCCTCTGTTTCAGCCCCTCTGTCAGCCCTCTGTTTCTCGCCCTCTGTTTCAGGCCCTCTGTTTCTCGCCCTCTGTTCCAGCCTCTCTGTTTCTCGCCCTCTGTTTCAGCCCCTCTCTTTCAGCCCCTCTGTATCTCGCCCTCTGTTTCAGCCCCTCTGTTTCTCGCCCTCTGTATCAGCCGCTTTGTTAGTAGCCCCTCTGTTTCAGCCCCTCTGTTTCAGTCCCTCTGTTTCTCGCCCTCTGTTACAGCCCCTCTGTTTCAGCCCCTCTGTTTCTCGCCCTCTGTTTCAGCCCCTCTGTTTCAGCCCCTCTGATTCAGCCCATCTGATTCAGCCCCTTTGTTTCAGCCCCTCTGTTTCTCGCCCTCTGTTTCAGCCCCTCTGTTTCTCGACCTCTGTTTCAGCCCCTCTGTTTCTCGCCCTCTGTTTCAGTCCCTCTGTTTCGCGCTCTCTGTTCCAGCCCCTTTGTTTCAGTCCCTCTGTTTCTCGCCCTCTGTTTCTGCACGTCTGTTTCTCGCCCTCTGTTTCAGCCACTCTGTTTCTCGCCCTCTCTTTCAGTCCCTCTGTTTCTCGCCCTCTGTTTCAGCCCCTCTGATTCAGCCCCTCTGTTTCAGCCCCTCTGAATCAGCCCCTCTGATTCAGCCCCTCTGTTTCAGCCCCTCTGTTTCAGCCACTCTGTTTCTACCTCTGTTTCAGCCCCTCTGTTTCTCACCCTCTGTTTCAACCCCTCTGTTTCAGCCCCTCTGTTTCTCGCCCTCTGTTACAGCCCCTCTGTTTCAGCCCCTCTGTATCTCGCCCTCTGTATCTCGCCCTCTGTTTCAGCCAGTCTGTTTCTCGCCCTCTGTTTCAGCCCCTCTGTTTCAGCCCCTCTGATTCAGCCCGCCTGATTCAGCCCCTCTGTTTCTCGCCCTCTGTTTCAGCCACGCTGTTTCAGCCCCTCTGTTTCTTGCCCTCTGTTTCAGCCCCTCTGTTTCTCGCCCTCTGCTTCAGCCTCTCTGTATCTCGCCCTCGGATTCAGCCCCTCTGTTTCAGCCCCTCTGTTTAAGCCCCTCTGTTTCAGCCGCTCTGTTTCTCGCCCTCTGTTTCAGCCCCTCTGTTTCTCGCCCTCTGTTTCAGCCCCTCTGATTCAGCCACTCTGTTTCAGCCCCTCTGATTCAGCCCCTCTGTTTCAGCCCCTCTATTTCAGCCCCTTTGTTTCAGCCCCTCTGTTTCATCCACTCTGTTTCTCGCCCTCTGTTTCTCACCCTCTGTTTCTCGCCCTCTGTTTCAGCCCCTCTGTTTTTCGCGCTCTGTTTCAGCGCCTCTGTTTCTGCCCCTCTGTTTCAGGCTCTCTGTTTCAGCCCATCTGTTTCAGCCCCTCTGTTGAAGCCCCTCTGTTTCTCGCCCTCTGTTTCTCGCCCGCTGTTTCAGCCCCTTTGTTTCTCGCCCACTGTTTCAGCCCCTCTGTTTCAGTCCCTCTGATTCAGCCCCTCTGATTCAGCCCCTCTGTTTCTCGCCCTCTGTTTCAGCCCCTCTGTTTCAGCCCCTCTGTTTCTGCCCCTCTGTTGCAGCCCCTCTGTTTTTCGCCCTCTGTTTCAGCCGACTCTGTTTCTCGCCCTCTGTTTCAGCCCCTCTGTTTCAGCCCCTCTGATTCAGCCCATCTGATTCAGCACCTCTGTTTCAGCCCCTCTGTTTCTCGCCCTCTGTTTCAGCCCCTCTGTTTCTCGCCCTCTGTTTCAGCCCCTCTGTTTCTCGCCCTCTGTTTCAGTCCCTCTGTTTCGCGCTCTCTGTTCCAGCCCCTTTGTTTCAGTCCCTCTGTTTCTCGCCCTCTGTTTCTGCACGTCTCTTTCTCGCCCTCTGTTTCAGCCACTCTGTTTCTCGCCCTCTCTTTCAGTCCATCTGATTCTCGCCCTCTGTTTCAGCCCCTCTGATTCAGCCCCTCTGTTTCAGCCCCTCTGAATCAGCCCCTCTGATTCAGCCCCTCTGTTTTAGCCCCTCTGTTTCAGCCCCTCTGTTTCTACATCTGTTTCAGCCCCTCTGTTTCTCACCCTCTGTTTCAACCCCTCTGTTTCAGCCCCTCTGTTTCAGGCTCTCTGTTTCAGCCCATCTGTTTCAGCCCCTCTGTTTAAGCCCCTCTGTTTCTCGCCCTCTGTTTCTCGCCCGCTGTTTCAGCCCCTTTGTTTCTCGCCCACTGTTTCAGCCCCTCTGTTTCAGTCCCTCTGATTCAGCCCCTCTGATTCAGCCCCTCTGTTTCTCGCCCTCTGTTTCAGCCCCTCTGTTTCAGCCCCTCTGTTTCTGCCCCTCTGTTTCAGCCCCTCTGTTTCTCGCCCTCTGTTTCAGCCCCTCTGTTTTTCGCCCTCTGTTTCAGCCCCTCTGTTTCTCGCCCTCTGTTTCAGGCTCTCTGATTCAGCCCGTCTGTTTCAGCCCCTCTGTTTCAGCCCCTCTGTTTCTCGCCCTCTGTTTCTCGCCCGCTGTTTCAGCCCCTTTGTTTCTCGCCCTCTGTTTCAGCCCCTCTGATTCAGACCCTCTGTTTCAGCCCCTCTGTTTCAGCCCCTCTGTTTCTCGCCCTCAGTTTCTGCCCCTCTGTTTCTCGCCCTCTGTTTCAGCCCCTCTGTTTCAGCCCCTCTGTTTCTCGCCCGCTGTTTCAGCCCCTCTGTTTCTCGCCCTCTGTTTCAGCCCCTCTGATTCAGCCACTCTGTTTCAGCCCCTCTGATTCAGCCCCTCTGTTTCAGCCCCTCTATTTCAGCCCCTTTGTTTCAGCCCCTCTGTTTCATCCACTCTGTTTCTCGCCCTCTGTTTCTCACCCTCTGTTTCTCGCCCTCTGTTTCAGCCCCTCTGTTTTTCGCCCTCTGTTTCAGCGCCTCTGTTTCTGCCCCTCTGTTTCAGGCTCTCTGTTTCAGCCCATCTGTTTCAGCCCCTCTGTTGAAGCCCCTCTGTTTCTCGCCCTCTGTTTCTCGCCCGCTGTTTCAGCCCCTTTGTTTCTCGCCCACTGTTTCAGCCCCTTTGTTTCAGTCCCTCTGATTCAGCCCCTCTGATTCAGCCCCTCTGTTTCTCGCCCTCTGTTTCAGCCCCTCTGTTTCAGCCCCTCTGTTTCTGCCCCTCTGTTTCAGCCCCTCTGTTTCTCGCCCTCTGTTTCAGCCCCTCTGTTTCTCGCCCTCTGTTTCAGCCGACTCTGTTTCTCGCCCTCTGTTTCAGGCTCTCTGATTCAGCCCGTCTGTTTCAGCCCCTCTGTTTCAGCCCCTCTGTTTCTCGCCCTCTGTTTCTCGCCCGCTGTTTCAGCCCCTTTGTTTCTCGCCCTCTGTTTCAGCCCCTCTGATTCAGACCCTCTGTTTCAGCCCCTCTGTTTCAGCCCCTCTGTTTCTCGCCCTCAGTTTCTGCCCCTCTGTTTCTCGCCCTCTGTTTCAGCCCCTCTGTTTCAGCCCCTCTGTTTCTCGCCCTCTGTTTCAGCCCCTCTGTTTCTCGCCCTCTGTTTCAGACCCTCTGTTTCAGCCCCTCTGTTTCTCGCCCTCTGTTTCTGCACGTCTCTTTCTCGCCCTCTGTTTCAGCCACTCTGTTTCTCGCCCTCTCTTTCAGTCCATCTGTTTCTCGCCCTCTGTTTCAGCCCCTCTGATTCAGCCCCTCTGTTTCAGCCCCTCTGAATCAGCCCCTCTGATTCAGCCCCTCTGTTTCAGCCCCTCTGTTTCAGCCCCTCTGTTTCTACCTCTGTTTCAGCCCCTCTGTTTCTCACCCTCTGTTTCAACCCCTCTGTTTCAGCCCCTCTGTTTCTCGCCCTCTGTTTCAGCCCCTCTGTTTCTCGCCCTCTCTTTCAGCCCCTCTGTTTCTCGCCCTCTGTTTCAGCCCCTCTGTTTCAGCCCCTCTGTTTCAGCCCCTCTGTTTCAGCCCCTCTGTATCTCGCCCTCTGTTTCAGCCCCTCTGTTTCTCGCCCTCTGTTTCAGCCCCTCTATTTCTCGCCCTCTGTTTCAGCCGCTCTGTTTCAGCCCCACTGTTTCAGCCCCTCTGTTTCAGCCCCTCTGTTTCTCGCCCTCTGTTTCAGCCCCTCTGTTTCTCGCCCTCTGTTTCAGCCCCTCTGTTTCTCGCCCTCTGTTTCAGCCCCTCTGTTTCAGCCCCTCTGTTTCAGTCCCTCTGTTTCTCGCCCTCTGTTTCTCGCACTCTGTTTCAGCCCCTCTGTTTCTCGCCCTCTGTTTCAGCCCCTCTGTTTCTCGCCCTCTGTTTCAGCCCCTCTGTTTCAGTCCCTCTATTTCAGCCCCTCTGTTTCTCGCCCTCTGTTTCAGCCCCTCTGTTTCCTGCCCTCTGTTTCAGCCCCTCTGTTTCTCGCCCTCTGTTTCAGCCTCTCTGTTTCTCGCCCTCGGATTCAGCCCCTCTGTTTCAGCCCCTCTGTTTAAGCCCCTCTGTTTCAGCCGCTCTGTTTCTCGCCCTCTGTTTCAGCCCCTCTGTTTCTCGCCCTCTGTTTCAGCCCCTCTGATTCAGCCACTCTGTTTCAGCCCCTCTGATTCAGTCCCTCTGTTTCAGCCCCTCTATTTCAGCCCCTTTGTTTCAGCCCCTCTGTTTCATCCACTCTGTTTCTTGCCCTCTGTTTCTCACCCTCTGTTTCTCGCCCTCTGTTTCAGCCCCTCTGTTTTTCGCCCTCTGTTTCAGCCCCTCTGTTTCTGCCCCTCTGTTTCAGGCTCTCTGTTTCAGCCCATCTGTTTCAGCCCCTCTGTTTAAGCCCCTCTGTTTCTCGCCCTCTGTTTCTCGCCCGCTGTTTCAGCCCCTTTGTTTCTCGCCCACTGTTTCAGCCCCTCTGTTTCAGTCCCTCTGATTCAGCCCCTCTGATTCAGCCCCTCTGTTTCTCGCCCTCTGTTTCAGCCCCTCTGTTTCAGCCCCTCTGTTTCTGCCCCTCTGTTTCAGCCCCTCTGTTTCTCGCCCTCTGTTTCAGCCCCTCTGTTTTTCGCCCTCTGTTTCAGCCCCTCTGTTTCTCGCCCTCTGTTTCAGGCTCTCTGATTCAGCCCGTCTGTTTCAGCCCCTCTGTTTCAGCCCCTCTGTTTCTCGCCCTCTGTTTCTCGCCCTCTGTTTCAGCCCCTCTGTTTCAGCCCCTCTGTTTCTCGCCCTCTGTTTCAGCCCCTCTGTTTCTCGCCCTCTGTTTCAGACCCTCTGTTTCAGCCCCTCTGTTTCTCGCCCTCTGTTTCTGCCCCTCAGTTTCTCGCCCTCTGTTTCAGCCCCTCTGTTTCTCGCCTTCCTTTTCAGCCCCTCTGATTCAGCCCCTCTGTTTCAGCCCTTCTGATTCAGCCCCTCTGATTCAGCCCCTCTGTTTCTCGCCCTCTGTTTCAGCCCCTCTGTTTCAGCCCTTCTGTTTCAGCCCCTCTGTTTCAGCCCCTCTGTTTCTCGACCTCTGTTTCAGTCCCTCTGTTTCTCGCCATCTGTTTCAGCCCCTCTGTTTCGCGCTCTCTGTTTCAGCCCCTCTGTTTCAGCTCCTCTGTTTCTCGCCCTCTGTTTCAGCCCCTCTGTTTCTCGCCCTCTGTTTCAGCCCCTCTGATTAAGCCCCTCTGTTTCAGCCCCTCTGAATCAGCCCCTCTGATTCAGCCCCTCTGTTTCAGCCCCTCTGTTTCAGCGCCTCTGTTTCTCGCCCTCTGTTTCAGCCCCTCTGTTTCTCACCCTCTGTTTCAGCCCCTCTGTTTCAGCCCCTCTGTTTCTCGCTCTCTGTTTCAGCCCCTCTGTGTCTCGCCCTCTGTTTCAGCTCCTCTGATTCAGCCCCTCTGTTTCTCGCCCTCTGTTTCAGCCACTCTGTTTCTCGCGCTCTGTTTCAGCCACTCTGTTTCAGCCCCTCTGTATCTCGCCCTCTGTTTCAGCCCCTCTATTTCTCGCCCTCTGTTTCAGCCCCTCTGTTTTAGCCCCACTGTTTCAGCCCCTTTGTTTCAGCCCCTCTGTTTCTCGCCCTCTGTTTCAGCCGCTCTGTTTCTCGCCCTATGTATCAGCCCCTCTGTTTCAGCCCCACTGTTTCAGTCCCTCTGTTTCTCGCCCTCTGTTTCTGGCCCTCTGTTTCAGCCCCTCTGTTTCTCGCTCTCTGTTTCAGCCCCTCTGTTTCAGCCCCTCTGTTTCAGCCCCTCTGTTTCTCGCCCTCTGTTTCAGCCCCTCTGTTTCTTGCCCTCTATTTCAGCCACTCTGTTTCTCGCCCTCTGTTTCAGCCTCTCTGTTTCTCGCCCTCTGTTTCAGACCCTCTGTTTCAGCCCCTCTGTTTCAGCCCCTCTGTTTCAGCCCCTCTGTTTCTCGCCCTCTGTTTCAGACCCTCTGTTTCAGCCCCTCTGTTTCAGCCCCTCTGTTTCTCGCCCTCTGTTTCAGCCTCTCTGTTTCTTGCCCTCTGTTTCAGCCCCTCTGTTTCAGCCCCTCTGCTTCAGCCCCTCTATTTCTCGCCCTCTGCATCAGCCGCTTTGTTTCAGCCCCTTTGTTTCAGCCCCTCTTTTTCAGCCCCTCTGTTTGTCGCCCTCTGTTTCTCACCCTCTGTTTCAGCCCCTCTGTTTCTCGCCCTTAGTTTCAGCCCCTCTGTTTCAGCCCCTCTGATTCAGCCCGTCTGATTCAGCCCCTCTGTTTCTCGCCCTCTGTTCCAGCCACTCTGTTTCAGCCCCTCTGTTTCTTGCCCTCTGTTTCAGCCCTTCTGATTCAGCCCCTCTGATTCAGCCCCTCTGTTTCTCGCCCTCTGTTTCAGCCCCTCTGTTTCTGCCCTTCTGTCTCAGCCTCTCTGTTTCAGCCCCTCTGTTTCTTGCCCTCTGTTTCAGCCCCTCTGTTTCTCGAACTCTGTTTCAGTCCCTCTGTTTCTCGCCATCTGTTTCAGCCCCTCTGTTTTGCGCTCTCAGTTTCAGCCCCTCTGTTTCTGCTCCTCTGTTTCTCGCCCTCTGTTTCTGCCCCTCTGTTTCTCGCCCTCTGTTTCAGCCCCTCTGTTTCTCGCCCTCTGTTTCAGCCCCTCTGATTAAGCCCCTCTGTTTCAGCCCCTCTGATTCAGCCCCTCTGTTTCAGCACCTCTGTTTCAGCCCCTCTGTTTCTCGTCCTCTGTTTCAGCCCCTCTGTTTCTCACCCTCTGTTTCAGCCCCTCTGTTTCAGCCCCTCTGTTTCTCGCCCTCTGTTTCAGCCCCTCTGTTTCTCGCTCTCTGTTTCAGCCCATCTGTTTCTCGCCCTCTGTTTCAGCCCCTCTGATTCAGCCCCTCTGTTTCTCGCCCTCTGTTTCAGCCCCTCTGTTTCTCGCCCTCTGTTTCAGCCCCTCTGTTTCTCGCCCTCTGTTTCAGCCGCACTGTTTTATCCCCTCTGTTTCAGCCCCTCTGTTTCAGCCCCTCTGTTTCAGCCCCTCTGTTTCTCGCCCTCTGTTTCAGCCCCTCTGTTTCTCGCCCTCTGTTTCAGCCCCTCTATTTCTCGCCCTCTGTTTCAGCCCCTCTGTTTTAGCCCCACTGTTTCAGCCCCTTTGTTTCAGCCCCTCTGTTTCTCGCCCTCTGTTTCAGCCGCTCTGTTTCTCGCCCTCTGTATCAGCCCCTCTGTATCAGCACCTCTGTTTCAGTCCCGCTGTTTCTCGCCCTCTGTTTCAGCCCCTCTGTTTCAGCCCCTCTGTTTCTCGCCCTCTGTTTCAGCCCCTCTGTTTCTTGCCCTCTGTTTCAGCCACTCTGTTTCTCGCCTTCTGTTTCAGCCTCTCTGTATCTCGCCCTCTGTTTCAGCCCCTCTGTTTCAGCCCCTCTGTTTCAGTCCCTCTGTTTCTCGCCCTCTGTTTCAGCCCCTCTGTTTCAGCCCCTCTGTTTCTCGCCCTCTGTTTCAGCCCCTCTGTTTCTTGCCCTCTGTTTCAGCCACTCTGTTTCTCGCCCTCTGTTTCAGCCACTCTGTTTCTCGCCCTCTGTTTCAGCCTCTCTGTATCTCGCCCTCTGTTTCAGCCCCTCTGTTTCAGCCCCTCTGTTTCAGCCGCTCTGTTTCAGCCCTCTGTTTCTCACCCTCTGTTTCAGGCCCTCTGTTTCTCGCCTCTGTTTCAGCCTCTCTGTTTCTCGCCCTCTGTTTCAGCCCCTCTCTTTCAGCTCCTCTGTATCTCGCCCTCTGTTTCAGCCCCTCTGTTTCACGCCCTCTGTATCAGCCGCTTTGTTTCAGCCCCTCTGTTTCAGCCCCTCTGTTTCAGTCCCTCTGTTTCTCGCCCTCTGTTTCAGCCCCTCTGTTTCAGCCCCTCTGTTTCTCGCCCTCTGTTTCAGCCCCTCTGTTTCAGCCCCTCTGTTTCAGCCCCTCTGTCAGCCCTCTGTTTCTCGCCCTCTGTTTCAGGCCCTCTGTTTCTCGCCCTCTGTTCCAGCCTCTCTGTTTCTCGCCCTCTGTTTCAGCCCCTCTCTTTCAGCCCCTCTGTATCTCGCCCTCTGTTTCAGCCCCTCTGTTTCTCGCCCTCTGTATCAGCCGCTTTGTTAGTAGCCCCTCTGTTTCAGCCCCTCTGTTTCAGTCCCTCTGTTTCTCGCCCTCTGTTACAGCCCCTCTGTTTCAGCCCCTCTGTTTCTCGCCCTCTGTTTCAGCCCCTCTGTTTCAGCCCCTCTGATTCAGCCCATCTGATTCAGCCCCTTTGTTTCAGCCCCTCTGTTTCTCGCCCTCTGTTTCAGCCCCTCTGTTTCTCGACCTCTGTTTCAGCCCCTCTGTTTCTCGCCCTCTGTTTCAGTCCCTCTGTTTCGCGCTCTCTGTTCCAGCCCCTTTGTTTCAGTCCCTCTGTTTCTCGCCCTCTGTTTCTGCACGTCTGTTTCTCGCCCTCTGTTTCAGCCACTCTGTTTCTCGCCCTCTCTTTCAGTCCCTCTGTTTCTCGCCCTCTGTTTCAGCCCCTCTGATTCAGCCCCTCTGTTTCAGCCCCTCTGAATCAGCCCCTCTGATTCAGCCCCTCTGTTTCAGCCCCTCTGTTTCAGCCACTCTGTTTCTACCTCTGTTTCAGCCCCTCTGTTTCTCACCCTCTGTTTCAACCCCTCTGTTTCAGCCCCTCTGTTTCTCGCCCTCTGTTTCAGCCCCTCTGTTTCAGCCCCTCTGTATCTCGCCCTCTGTATCTCGCCTTCTGTTTCAGCCAGTCTGTTTCTCGCCCTCTGTTTCAGCCCCTCTGTTTCAGCCCCTCTGATTCAGCCCGTCTGATTCAGCCCCTCTGTTTCTCGCCCTCTGTTTCAGCCACGCTGTTTCAGCCCCTCTGTTTCTTGCCCTCTGTTTCAGCCCCTCTGTTTCTCGCCCTCTGTTTAAGCCCCTCTGTTTCTCGCCCTCTGTTTCGGCCCCTCTGTTTCTCGCCCTCTGTTTCAGTCCCTCTGTTTCTCGCCCTCTGTTTCTGCCCGTCTGTTTCTCGCCCTCTGTTTCAGCCCCTCTGTTTCTCGCCCTCTGTTTCAGCCCCTCTGTTACTCACCCTCGTTTTCAGCCCCTCTGTTTCTTCCCCTCTGATTCAGCCCGTCTGATTCAGCCCCTCTGTTTCTCGCCCTCTGTTCCAGCCACTCTGTTTCAGCCCCTCTGTTTCTTGCCCTCTGTTTCAGCGCTTCTGATTCAGCCCCTCTGATTCAGCCCCTTTGTTTCTCGCCCTCTGTTTCAGCCCCTCTGTTTCTGCCCTTCTGTTTCAGCCTCTCTGTTTCAGCCCCTCTGTTTCTTGCCCGCTGTTTCAGCCCCTCTGTTTCTTGACCTCTGTTTCAGTCCCTCTGTTTCTCGCCATCTGTTTCAGCCCCTCTGTTTCGCGCTCTCTGTTTCAGCCCCTCTGTTTCTCGCCCTCTGTTTCAGCCCCTCTGATTCAGCCCCTCTGTTTCAGCCCCTCTGATTAAGCCCCTCTGATTCAGCCCCTCTGAATCAGCCCCTCTGATTCAGCCCCTCTGTTTCAGCCCCTCTGTTTCTCGCCCTCTGTTTCAGACCCTCTGTTTCAGCCCCTCTGTTTCAGCCCCTCTGTTTCTCGCCCTCTGTTTCAGCCTCTCTGTTTCTTGCCCTCTGTTTCAGCCCCTCTGTTTCAGCCCCTCTGCTTCAGCCCCTCTATTTCTCGCCCTCTGCATCAGCCGCTTTGTTTCAGCCCCTTTGTTTCAGCCCCTCTTTTTCAGCCCCTCTGTTTGTCGCCCTCTGTTTCTCACCCTCTGTTTCAGCCCCTCTGTTTCTCGCCCTTAGTTTCAGCCCCTCTGTTTCAGCCCCTCTGATTCAGCCCGTCTGATTCAGCCCCTCTGTTTCTCGCCCTCTGTTCCAGCCACTCTGTTTCAGCCCCTCTGTTTCTTGCCCTCTGTTTCAGCCCCTCTGTTTCAGCCCCTCTGTTTCAGTCCCTCTGTTTCTCGCCCTCTGTTTCAGCCCCTCTGTTTCAGCCCCTCTGTTTCTCGCCCTCTGTTTCAGCCCCTCTGTTTCTTGCCCTCTGTTTCAGCCACTCTGTTTCTCGCCCTCTGTTTCAGCCACTCTGTTTCTCGCCCTCTGTTTCAGCCTCTCTGTATCTCGCCCTCTGTTTCAGCCCCTCTGTTTCAGCCCCTCTGTTTCAGCCGCTCTGTTTCAGCCCTCTGTTTCTCGCCCTCTGTTTCAGGCCCTCTGTTTCTCGTCCTCTGTTTCAGCCTCTCTGTTTCTCGCCCTCTGTTTCAGCCCCTCTCTTTCAGCTCCTCTGTATCTCGCCCTCTGTTTCAGCCCCTCTGTTTCACGCCCTCTGTATCAGCCGCTTTGTTTCAGCCCCTCTGTTTCAGCCCCTCTGTTTCAGTCCCTCTGTTTCTCGCCCTATGTTTCAGCCCCTCTGTTTCAGCCCCTCTGTTTCTCGCCCTCTGTTTCAGCCCCTCTGTATCTCGCCCTCTGTTTCAGCCCCTCTGTTTCAGCCCCTCTGTTTCAGTCCCTCTGTTTCTCGCCCTCTGTTTCAGCCCCTCTGTTTCAGCCCCTCTGTTTCTCGCCCTCTGTTTCAGCCCCTCTGTTTCTTGCCCTCTGTTTCAGCCACTCTGTTTCTCGCCCTCTGTTTCAGCCACTCTGTTTCTCGCCCTCTGTTTCAGCCTCTCTGTATCTCGCCCTCTGTTTCAGCCCCTCTGTTTCAGCCCCTCTGTTTCAGCCGCTCTGTTTCAGCCCTCTGTTTCTCGCCCTCTGTTTCAGGCCCTCTGTTTCTCGCCCTCTGTTTCAGCCTCTCTGTTTCTCGCCCTCTGTTTCAGCCCCTCTCTTTCAGCTCCTCTGTATCTCGCCCTCTGTTTCAGCCCCTCTGTTTCACGCCCTCTGTATCAGCCGCTTTGTTTCAGCCCCTCTGTTTCAGCCCCTCTGTTTCAGTCCCTCTGTTTCTCGCCCTCTGTTTCAGCCCCTCTGTTTCAGCCCCTCTGTTTCTCGCCCTCTGTTTCAGCCCCTCTGTTTCAGCCCCTCTGTTTCAGCCCCTCTGTCAGCCCTCTGTTTCTCGCCCTCTGTTTCAGGCCCTCTGTTTCTCGCCCTCTGTTCCAGCCTCTCTGTTTCTCGCCCTCTGTTTCAGCCCCTCTCTTTCAGCCCCTCTGTATCTCGCCCTCTGTTTCAGCCCCTCTGTTTCTCGCCCTCTGTATCAGCCGCTTTGTTAGTAGCCCCTCTGTTTCAGCCCCTCTGTTTCAGTCCCTCTGTTTCTCGCCCTCTGTTACAGCCCCTCTGTTTCAGCCCCTCTGTTTCTCGCCCTCTGTTTCAGCCCCTCTGTTTCAGCCCCTCTGATTCAGCCCATCTGATTCAGCCCCTTTGTTTCAGCCCCTCTGTTACTCGCCCTCTGTTTCAGCCCCTCTGTTTCTCGCCCTCTGTTTCAGTCCCTCTGTTTCGCGCTCTCTGTTCCAGCCCCTTTGTTTCAGTCCCTCTGTTTCTCGCCCTCTGTTTCTGCACGTCTGTTTCTCGCCCTCTGTTTCAGCCACTCTGTTTCTCGCCCTCTCTTTCAGTCCCTCTGTTTCTCGCCCTCTGTTTCAGCCCCTCTGATTCAGCCCCTCTGTTTCAGCCCCTCTGAATCAGCCCCTCTGATTCAGCCCCTCTGTTTCAGCCCCTCTGTTTCAGCCACTCTGTTTCTACCTCTGTTTCAGCCCCTCTGTTTCTCACCCTCTGTTTCAACCCCTCTGTTTCAGCCCCTCTGTTTCTCGCCCTCTGTTTCAGCCCCTCTGTTTCAGCCCCTCTGTATCTCGCCCTCTGTATCTCGCCCTCTGTTTCAGCCAGTCTGTTTCTCGCCCTCTGTTTCAGCCCCTCTGTTTCAGCCCCTCTGATTCAGCCCGCCTGATTCAGCCCCTCTGTTTCTCGCCCTCTGTTTCAGCCACGCTGTTTCAGCCCCTCTGTTTCTTGCCCTCTGTTTCAGCCCCTCTGTTTCTCGCCCTCTGCTTCAGCCTCTCTGTTTCTCGCCCTCGGATTCAGCCCCTCTGTTTCAGCCCCTCTGTTTAAGCCCCTCTGTTTCAGCCGCTCTGTTTCTCGCCCTCTGTTTCAGCCCCTCTGTTTCTCGCCCTCTGTTTCAGCCCCTCTGATTCAGCCACTCTGTTTCAGCCCCTCTGATTCAGCCCCTCTGTTTCAGCCCCTCTATTTCAGCCCCTTTGTTTCAGCCCCTCTGTTTCATCCACTCTGTTTCTCGCCCTCTGTTTCTCACCCGCTGTTTCTCGCCCTCTGTTTCAGCCCCTCTGTTTTTCGCCCTCTGTTTCAGCGCCTCTGTTTCTGCCCCTCTGTTTCAGGCTCTCTGTTTCAGCCCATCTGTTTCAGCCCCTCTGTTGAAGCCCCTCTGTTTCTCGCCCTCTGTTTCTCGCCCGCTGTTTCAGCCCCTTTGTTTCTCGCCCACTGTTTCAGCCCCTCTGTTTCAGTCCCTCTGATTCAGCCCCTCTGATTCAGCCCCTCTGTTTCTCGCCCTCTGTTTCAGCCCCTCTGTTTCAGCCCCTCTGTTTCTGCCCCTCTGTTTCAGCCCCTCTGTTTTTCGCCCTCTGTTTCAGCCGACTCTGTTTCTCGCCCTCTGTTTCAGCCCCTCTGTTTCAGCCCCTCTGATTCAGCCCATCTGATTCAGCACCTCTGTTTCAGCCCCTCTGTTTCTCGCCCTCTGTTTCAGCCCCTCTGTTTCTCGCCCTCTGTTTCAGCCCCTCTGTTTCTCGCCCTCTGTTTCAGTCCCTCTGTTTCGCGCTCTCTGTTCCAGCCCCTTTGTTTCAGTCCCTCTGTTTCTCGCCCTCTGTTTCTGCACGTCTCTTTCTCGCCCTCTGTTTCAGCCACTCTGTTTCTCGCCCTCTCTTTCAGTCCATCTGATTCTCGCCCTCTGTTTCAGCCCCTCTGATTCAGCCCCTCTGTTTCAGCCCCTCTGAATCAGCCCCTCTGATTCAGCCCCTCTGTTTCAGCCCCTCTGTTTCAGCCCCTCTGTTTCTACATCTGTTTCAGCCCCTCTGTTTCTCACCCTCTGTTTCAACCCCTCTGTTTCAGCCCCTCTGTTTCTCGCCCTCTGTTTCAGCCCCTCTGTTTCTCGCCCTCTGTTTCAGCCCCTCTGTTTCTCGCCCTCTGTTTCAGCCCCTCTGTTTCAGCCCCTCTGTTTCAGCCCCTTTGTATCTCGCCCTCTGTTTCAGCCCCTCTGTTTCTCGCCCTCTGTTTCAGCCCCTCTATTTCTCGCCCTCTGTTTCAGCCGCTCTGTTTCAGCCCCACTGTTTCAGCCCCTCTGTTTCAGCCCCTCTGTTTCTCGCCCTCTGTTTCAGCCCCTCTGTTTCTCGCCCTCTGTTTCAGCCCCTCTGTTTCTCGCCCTCTGTTTCAGCCCCTCTGTTTCAGCCCCTCTGTTTCAGTCCCTCTGTTTCTCGCCCTCTGTTTCTCGCACTCTGTTTCAGCCCCTCTGTTTCTCGCCCTCTGTTTCAGCCCCTCTGTTTCTCGCCCTCTGTTTCAGCCCCTCTGTTTCAGCCCCTCTGTTTCAGCCACTCTGTTTCTCGCACTCTATTTCAGCCCCTCTGTTTCTCGCCCTCTGTTTCAGCCCCTCTGTTTCCTGCCCTCTGTTTCAGCCCCTCTGTTTCTCGCCCTCTGTTTCAGCCTCTCTGTTTCTCGCCCTCGGATTCAGCCCCTCTGTTTCAGCCCCTCTGTTTAAGCCCCTCTGTTTCAGCCGCTCTGTTTCTCGCCCTCTGTTTCAGCCCCTCTGTTTCTCGCCCTCTGTTTCAGCCCCTCTGATTCAGCCACTCTGTTTCAGCCCCTCTGATTCAGCCCCTCTGTTTCAGCCCCTCTATTTCAGCCCCTTTGTTTCAGCCCCTCTGTTTCATCCACTCTGTTTCTCGCCCTCTGTTTCTCACCCTCTGTTTCTCGCCCTCTGTTTCAGCCCCTCTGTTTTTCGCCCTCTGTTTCAGCCCCTCTGTTTCTGCCCCTCTGTTTCAGGCTCTCTGTTTCAGCCCATCTGTTTCAGCCCCTCTGTTGAAGCCCCTCTGTTTCTCGCCCTCTGTTTCTCGCCCGCTGTTTCAGCCCCTTTGTTTCTCGCCCACTGTTTCAGCCCCTCTGTTTCAGTCCCTCTGATTCAGCCCCTCTGATTCAGCCCCTCTGTTTCTCGCCCTCTGTTTCAGCCCCTCTGTTTCAGCCCCTCTGTTTCTGCCCCTCTGTTTCAGCCCCTCTGTTTCTCGCCCTCTGTTTCTGCCCCTCTGTTTCAGCCCCTCTGTTTCTCGCCCTCTGTTTCAGCCCCTCTGTTTCAGTCCCTCTGTTTCTCGCCCTCTGTTTCAGCCCCTCTGTTTCAGCCCCTCTGTATCTCGCCCTCTGTTTCAGCCCCTCTGTTTCAGCCCCTCTGTTTCAGTCCCTCTGTTTCTCGCCCTCTGTTTCAGCCCCTCTGTTTCAGCCCCTCTGTTTCTCGCCCTCTGTTTCAGCCCCTCTGTTTCTTGCCCTCTGTTTCAGCCACTCTGTTTCTCGCCCTCTGTTTCAGCCACTCTGTTTCTCGCCCTCTGTTTCAGCCTCTCTGTATCTCGCCCTCTGTTTCAGCCCCTCTGTTTCAGCCCCTCTGTTTCAGCCGCTCTGTTTCAGCCCTCTGTTTCTCGCCCTCTGTTTCAGGCCCTCTGTTTCTCGTCCTCTGTTTCAGCTCCTCTGTATCTCGCCCTCTGTTTCAGCCCCTCTGTTTCACGCCCTCTGTATCAGCCGCTTTGTTTCAGCCCCTCTGTTTCAGCCCCTCTGTTTCAGTCCCTCTGTTTCTCGCCCTCTGTTTCAGCCCCTCTGTTTCAGCCCCTCTGTTTCTCGCCCTCTGTTTCAGCCCCTCTGTATCTCGCCCTCTGTTTCAGCCCCTCTGTTTCAGCCCCTCTGTTTCAGTCCCTCTGTTTCTCGCCCTCTGTTTCAGCCCCTCTGTTTCAGCCCCTCTGTTTCTCGCCCTCTGTTTCAGCCCCTCTGTTTCTTGCCCTCTGTTTCAGCCACTCTGTTTCTCGCCCTCTGTTTCAGCCACTCTGTTTCTCGCCCTCTGTTTCAGCCTCTCTGTATCTCGCCCTCTGTTTCAGCCCCTCTGTTTCAGCCCCTCTGTTTCAGCCGCTCTGTTTCAGCCCTCTGTTTCTCGCCCTCTGTTTCAGGCCCTCTGTTTCTCGCCCTCTGTTTCAGCCTCTCTGTTTCTCGCCCTCTGTTTCAGCCCCTCTCTTTCAGCTCCTCTGTATCTCGCCCTCTGTTTCAGCCCCTCTGTTTCTCGCCCTCTGTTTCAGCCCCTCTGTTTCAGTCCCTCTGTTTCTCGCCCTCTGTTTCAGCCCCTCTGTTTCAGCCCCTCTGTATCTCGCCCTCTGTTTCAGCCCCTCTGTTTCAGCCCCTCTGTTTCAGTCCCTCTGTTTCTCGCCCTCTGTTTCAGCCCCTCTGTTTCAGCCCCTCTGTTTCTCGCCCTCTGTTTCAGCCCCTCTGTTTCTTGCCCTCTGTTTCAGCCACTCTGTTTCTCGCCCTCTGTTTCAGCCACTCTGTTTCTCGCCCTCTGTTTCAGCCTCTCTGTATCTCGCCCTCTGTTTCAGCCCCTCTGTTTCAGCCCCTCTGTTTCAGCCGCTCTGTTTCAGCCCTCTGTTTCTCGCCCTCTGTTTCAGGCCCTCTGTTTCTCGTCCTCTGTTTCAGCCTCTCTGTTTCTCGCCCTCTGTTTCAGCCCCCTCTTTCAGCTCCTCTGTATCTCGCCCTCTGTTTCAGCCCCTCTGTTTCACGCCCTCTGTATCAGCCGCTTTGTTTCAGCCCCTCTGTTTCAGCCCCTCTGTTTCAGTCCCTCTGTTTCTCGCCCTCTGTTTCAGCCCCTCTGTTTCAGCCCCTCTGTTTCTCGCCCTCTGTTTCAGCCCCTCTGTATCTCGCCCTCTGTTTCAGCCCCTCTGTTTCAGCCCCTCTGTTTCAGTCCCTCTGTTTCTCGCCCTCTGTTTCAGCCCCTCTGTTTCAGCCCCTCTGTTTCTCGCCCTCTGTTTCAGCCCCTCTGTTTCTTGCCCTCTGTTTCAGCCACTCTGTTTCTCGCCCTCTGTTTCAGCCACTCTGTTTCTCGCCCTCTGTTTCAGCCTCTCTGTATCTCGCCCTCTGTTTCAGCCCCTCTGTTTCAGCCCCTCTGTTTCAGCCGCTCTGTTTCAGCCCTCTGTTTCTCGCCCTCTGTTTCAGGCCCTCTGTTTCTCGCCCTCTGTTTCAGCCTCTCTGTTTCTCGCCCTCTGTTTCAGCCCCTCTCTTTCAGCTCCTCTGTATCTCGCCCTCTGTTTCAGCCCCTCTGTTTCACGCCCTCTGTATCAGCCGCTTTGTTTCAGCCCCTCTGTTTCAGCCCCTCTGTTTCAGTCCCTCTGTTTCTCGCCCTCTGTTTCAGCCCCTCTGTTTCAGCCCCTCTGTCAGCCCTCTGTTTCTCGCCCTCTGTTTCAGGCCCTCTGTTTCTCGCCCTCTGTTCCAGCCTCTCTGTTTCTCGCCCTCTGTTTCAGCCCCTCTCTTTCAGCCCCTCTGTATCTCGCCCTCTGTTTCAGCCCCTCTGTTTCTCGCCCTCTGTATCAGCCGCTTTGTTAGTAGCCCCTCTGTTTCAGCCCCTCTGTTTCAGTCCCTCTGTTTCTCGCCCTCTGTTACAGCCCCTCTGTTTCAGCCCCTCTGTTTCTCGCCCTCTGTTTCAGCCCCTCTGTTTCAGCCCCTCTGATTCAGCCCATCTGATTCAGCCCCTTTGTTTCAGCCCCTCTGTTTCTCGCCCTCTGTTTCAGCCCCTCTGTTTCTCGACCTCTGTTTCAGCCCCTCTGTTTCTCGCCCTCTGTTTCAGTCCCTCTGTTTCGCGCTCTCTGTTCCAGCCCCTTTGTTTCAGTCCCTCTGTTTCTCGCCCTCTGTTTCTGCACGTCTGTTTCTCGCCCTCTGTTTCAGCCACTCTGTTTCTCGCCCTCTCTTTCAGTCCCTCTGTTTCTCGCCCTCTGTTTCAGCCCCTCTGATTCAGCCCCTCTGTTTCAGCCCCTCTGAATCAGCCCCTCTGATTCAGCCCCTCTGTTTCAGCCCCTCTGTTTCAGCCACTCTGTTTCTACCTCTGTTTCAGCCCCTCTGTTTCTCACCCTCTGTTTCAACCCCTCTGTTTCAGCCCCTCTGTTTCTCGCCCTCTGTTACAGCCCCTCTGTTTCAGCCCCTCTGTATCTCGCCCTCTGTATCTCGCCCTCTGTTTCAGCCAGTCTGTTTCTCGCCCTCTGTTTCAGCCCCTCTGTTTCAGCCCCTCTGATTCAGCCCGCCTGATTCAGCCCCTCTGTTTCTCGCCCTCTGTTTCAGCCACGCTGTTTCAGCCCCTCTGTTTCTTGCCCTCTGTTTCAGCCCCTCTGTTTCTCGCCCTCTGCTTCAGCCTCTCTGTATCTCGCCCTCGGATTCAGCCCCTCTGTTTCAGCCCCTCTGTTTAAGCCCCTCTGTTTCAGCCGCTCTGTTTCTCGCCCTCTGTTTCAGCCCCTCTGTTTCTCGCCCTCTGTTTCAGCCCCTCTGATTCAGCCACTCTGTTTCAGCCCCTCTGATTCAGCCCCTCTGTTTCAGCCCCTCTATTTCAGCCCCTTTGTTTCAGCCCCTCTGTTTCATCCACTCTGTTTCTCGCCCTCTGTTTCTCACCCTCTGTTTCTCGCCCTCTGTTTCAGCCCCTCTGTTTTTCGCGCTCTGTTTCAGCGCCTCTGTTTCTGCCCCTCTGTTTCAGGCTCTCTGTTTCAGCCCATCTGTTTCAGCCCCTCTGTTGAAGCCCCTCTGTTTCTCGCCCTCTGTTTCTCGCCCGCTGTTTCAGCCCCTTTGTTTCTCGCCCACTGTTTCAGCCCCTCTGTTTCAGTCCCTCTGATTCAGCCCCTCTGATTCAGCCCCTCTGTTTCTCGCCCTCTGTTTCAGCCCCTCTGTTTCAGCCCCTCTGTTTCTGCCCCTCTGTTGCAGCCCCTCTGTTTTTCGCCCTCTGTTTCAGCCGACTCTGTTTCTCGCCCTCTGTTTCAGCCCCTCTGTTTCAGCCCCTCTGATTCAGCCCATCTGATTCAGCACCTCTGTTTCAGCCCCTCTGTTTCTCGCCCTCTGTTTCAGCCCCTCTGTTTCTCGCCCTCTGTTTCAGCCCCTCTGTTTCTCGCCCTCTGTTTCAGTCCCTCTGTTTCGCGCTCTCTGTTCCAGCCCCTTTGTTTCAGTCCCTCTGTTTCTCGCCCTCTGTTTCTGCACGTCTCTTTCTCGCCCTCTGTTTCAGCCACTCTGTTTCTCGCCCTCTCTTTCAGTCCATCTGATTCTCGCCCTCTGTTTCAGCCCCTCTGATTCAGCCCCTCTGTTTCAGCCCCTCTGAATCAGCCCCTCTGATTCAGCCCCTCTGTTTTAGCCCCTCTGTTTCAGCCCCTCTGTTTCTACATCTGTTTCAGCCCCTCTGTTTCTCACCCTCTGTTTCAACCCCTCTGTTTCAGCCCCTCTGTTTCAGGCTCTCTGTTTCAGCCCATCTGTTTCAGCCCCTCTGTTTAAGCCCCTCTGTTTCTCGCCCTCTGTTTCTCGCCCGCTGTTTCAGCCCCTTTGTTTCTCGCCCACTGTTTCAGCCCCTCTGTTTCAGTCCCTCTGATTCAGCCCCTCTGATTCAGCCCCTCTGTTTCTCGCCCTCTGTTTCAGCCCCTCTGTTTCAGCCCCTCTGTTTCTGCCCCTCTGTTTCAGCCCCTCTGTATCTCGCCCTCTGTTTCAGCCCCTCTGTTTTTCGCCCTCTGTTTCAGCCCCTCTGTTTCTCGCCCTCTGTTTCAGGCTCTCTGATTCAGCCCGTCTGTTTCAGCCCCTCTGTTTCAGCCCCTCTGTTTCTCGCCCTCTGTTTCTCGCCCGCTGTTTCAGCCCCTTTGTTTCTCGCCCTCTGTTTCAGCCCCTCTGATTCAGACCCTCTGTTTCAGCCCCTCTGTTTCAGCCCCTCTGTTTCTCGCCCTCAGTTTCTGCCCCTCTGTTTCTCGCCCTCTGTTTCAGCCCCTCTGTTTCAGCCCCTCTGTTTCTCGCCCGCTGTTTCAGCCCCTCTGTTTCTCGCCCTCTGTTTCAGCCCCTCTGATTCAGCCACTCTGTTTCAGCCCCTCTGATTCAGCCCCTCTGTTTCAGCCCCTCTATTTCAGCCCCTTTGTTTCAGCCCCTCTGTTTCATCCACTCTGTTTCTCGCCCTCTGTTTCTCACCCTCTGTTTCTCGCCCTCTGTTTCAGCCCCTCTGTTTTTCGCCCTCTGTTTCAGCGCCTCTGTTTCTGCCCCTCTGTTTCAGGCTCTCTGTTTCAGCCCATCTGTTTCAGCCCCTCTGTTGAAGCCCCTCTGTTTCTCGCCCTCTGTTTCTCGCCCGCTGTTTCAGCCCCTTTGTTTCTCGCCCACTGTTTCAGCCCCTTTGTTTCAGTCCCTCTGATTCAGCCCCTCTGATTCAGCCCCTCTGTTTCTCGCCCTCTGTTTCAGCCCCTCTGTTTCAGCCCCTCTGTTTCTGCCCCTCTGTTTCAGCCCCTCTGTTTCTCGCCCTCTGTTTCAGCCCCTCTGTTTCTCGCCCTCTGTTTCAGCCGACTCTGTTTCTCGCCCTCTGTTTCAGGCTCTCTGATTCAGCCCGTCTGTTTCAGCCCCTCTGTTTCAGCCCCTCTGTTTCTCGCCCTCTGTTTCTCGCCCGCTGTTTCAGCCCCTTTGTTTCTCGCCCTCTGTTTCAGCCCCTCTGATTCAGACCCTCTGTTTCAGCCCCTCTGTTTCAGCCCCTCTTTTTCTCGCCCTCAGTTTCTGCCCCTCTGTTTCTCGCCCTCTGTTTCAGCCCCTCTGTTTCAGCCCCTCTGTTTCTCGCCCTCTGTTTCAGCCCCTCTGTTTCTCGCCCTCTGTTTCAGACCCTCTGTTTCAGCCCCTCTGTTTCTCGCCCTCTGTTTCTGCACGTCTCTTTCTCGCCCTCTGTTTCAGCCACTCTGTTTCTCGCCCTCTCTTTCAGTCCATCTGTTTCTCGCCCTCTGTTTCAGCCCCTCTGATTCAGCCCCTCTGTTTCAGCCCCTCTGAATCAGCCCCTCTGATTCAGCCCCTCTGTTTCAGCCCCTCTGTTTCAGCCCCTCTGTTTCTACCTCTGTTTCAGCCCCTCTGTTTCTCACCCTCTGTTTCAACCCCTCTGTTTCAGCCCCTCTGTTTCTCGCCCTCTGTTTCAGCCCCTCTGTTTCTCGCCCTCTCTTTCAGCCCCTCTGTTTCTCGCCCTCTGTTTCAGCCCCTCTGTTTCAGCCCCTCTGTTTCAGCCCCTCTGTTTCAGCCCCTCTGTATCTCGCCCTCTGTTTCAGCCCCTCTGTTTCTCGCCCTCTGTTTCAGCCCCTCTATTTCTCGCCCTCTGTTTCAGCCGCTCTGTTTCAGCCCCACTGTTTCAGCCCCTCTGTTTCAGCCCCTCTGTTTCTCGCCCTCTGTTTCAGCCCCTCTGTTTCTCGCCCTCTGTTTCAGCCCCTCTGTTTCTCGCCCTCTGTTTCAGCCCCTCTGTTTCAGCCCCTCTGTTTCACTCCCTCTGTTTCTCGCCCTCTGTTTCTCGCACTCTGTTTCAGCCCCTCTGTTTCTCGCCCTCTGTTTCAGCCCCTCTGTTTCTCGCCCTCTGTTTCAGCCCCTCTGTTTCAGTCCCTCTATTTCAGCCCCTCTGTTTCTCGCCCTCTGTTTCAGCCCCTCTGTTTCCTGCCCTCTGTTTCAGCCCCTCTGTTTCTCGCCCTCTGTTTCAGCCTCTCTGTTTCTCGCCCTCGGATTCAGCCCCTCTGTTTCAGCCCCTCTGTTTAAGCCCCTCTGTTTCAGCCGCTCTGTTTCTCGCCCTCTGTTTCAGCCCCTCTGTTTCTCGCCCTCTGTTTCAGCCCCTCTGATTCAGCCACTCTGTTTCAGCCCCTCTGATTCAGTCCCTCTGTTTCAGCCCCTCTATTTCAGCCCCTTTGTTTCAGCCCCTCTGTTTCATCCACTCTGTTTCTTGCCCTCTGTTTCTCACCCTCTGTTTCTCGCCCTCTGTTTCAGCCCCTCTGTTTTTCGCCCTCTGTTTCAGCCCCTCTGTTTCTGCCCCTCTGTTTCAGGCTCTCTGTTTCAGCCCATCTGTTTCAGCCCCTCTGTTTAAGCCCCTCTGTTTCTCGCCCTCTGTTTCTCGCCCGCTGTTTCAGCCCCTTTGTTTCTCGCCCACTGTTTCAGCCCCTCTGTTTCAGTCCCTCTGATTCAGCCCCTCTGATTCAGCCCCTCTGTTTCTCGCCCTCTGTTTCAGCCCCTCTGTTTCAGCCCCTCTGTTTCTGCCCCTCTGTTTCAGCCCCTCTGTTTCTCGCCCTCTGTTTCAGCCCCTCTGTTTTTCGCCCTCTGTTTCAGCCCCTCTGTTTCTCGCCCTCTGTTTCAGGCTCTCTGATTCAGCCCGTCTGTTTCAGCCCCTCTGTTTCAGCCCCTCTGTTTCTCGCCCTCTGTTTCTCGCCCGCTGTTTCAGCCCCTTTGTTTCTCGCCCTCTGTTTCAGCCCCTCTGATTCAGACCCTCTGTTTCAGCCCCTCTGTTTCAGCCCCTCTGCTTCTCGCCCTCAGTTTCTGCCCCTCTGTTTCTCGCCCTCTGTTTCAGCCCCTCTGTTTCAGCCCCTCTGTTTCTCGCCCTCTGTTTCAGCCCCTCTGTTTCTCGCCCTCTGTTTCAGACCCTCTGTTTCAGCCCCTCTGTTTCTCGCCCTCTGTTTCTGCCCCTCAGTTTCTCGCCCTCTGTTTCAGCCCCTCTGTTTCTCGCCTTCCTTTTCAGCCCCTCTGATTCAGCCCCTCTGTTTCAGCCCTTCTGATTCAGCCCCTCTGATTCAGCCCCTCTGTTTCTCGCCCTCTGTTTCAGCCCCTCTGTTTCAGCCCTTCTGTTTCAGCCCCTCTGTTTCAGCCCCTCTGTTTCTCGACCTCTGTTTCAGTCCCTCTGTTTCTCGCCATCTGTTTCAGCCCCTCTGTTTCGCGCTCTCTGTTTCAGCCCCTCTGTTTCAGCTCCTCTGTTTCTCGCCCTCTGTTTCAGCCCCTCTGTTTCTCGCCCTCTGTTTCAGCCCCTCTGATTAAGCCCCTCTGTTTCAGCCCCTCTGAATCAGCCCCTCTGATTCAGCCCCTCTGTTTCAGCCCCTCTGTTTCAGCGCCTCTGTTTCTCGCCCTCTGTTTCAGCCCCTCTGTTTCTCACCCTCTGTTTCAGCCCCTCTGTTTCAGCCCCTCTGTTTCTCGCTCTCTGTTTCAGCCCCTCTGTGTCTCGCCCTCTGTTTCAGCTCCTCTGATTCAGCCCCTCTGTTTCTCGCCCTCTGTTTCAGCCACTCTGTTTCTCGCGCTCTGTTTCAGCCACTCTGTTTCAGCCCCTCTGTATCTCGCCCTCTGTTTCAGCCCCTCTATTTCTCGCCCTCTGTTTCAGCCCCTCTGTTTTAGCCCCACTGTTTCAGCCCCTTTGTTTCAGCCCCTCTGTTTCTCGCCCTCTGTTTCAGCCGCTCTGTTTCTCGCCCTATGTATCAGCCCCTCTGTTTCAGCCCCACTGTTTCAGTCCCTCTGTTTCTCGCCCTCTGTTTCTGGCCCTCTGTTTCAGCCCCTCTGTTTCTCGCTCTCTGTTTCAGCCCCTCTGTTTCAGCCCCTCTGTTTCAGCCCCTCTGTTTCTCGCCCTCTGTTTCAGCCCCTCTGTTTCTTGCCCTCTATTTCAGCCACTCTGTTTCTCGCCCTCTGTTTCAGCCTCTCTGTTTCTCGCCCTCTGTTTCAGACCCTCTGTTTCAGCCCCTCTGTTTCAGCCCCTCTGTTTCAGCCCCTCTGTTTCTCGCCCTCTGTTTCAGACCCTCTGTTTCAGCCCCTCTGTTTCAGCCCCTCTGTTTCTCGCCCTCTGTTTCAGCCTCTCTGTTTCTTGCCCTCTGTTTCAGCCCCTCTGTTTCAGCCCCTCTGCTTCAGCCCCTCTATTTCTCGCCCTCTGCATCAGCCGCTTTGTTTCAGCCCCTTTGTTTCAGCCCCTCTTTTTCAGCCCCTCTGTTTGTCGCCCTCTGTTTCTCACCCTCTGTTTCAGCCCCTCTGTTTCTCGCCCTTAGTTTCAGCCCCTCTGTTTCAGCCCCTCTGATTCAGCCCGTCTGATTCAGCCCCTCTGTTTCTCGCCCTCTGTTCCAGCCACTCTGTTTCAGCCCCTCTGTTTCTTGCCCTCTGTTTCAGCCCTTCTGATTCAGCCCCTCTGATTCAGCCCCTCTGTTTCTCGCCCTCTGTTTCAGCCCCTCTGTTTCTGCCCTTCTGTCTCAGCCTCTCTGTTTCAGCCCCTCTGTTTCTTGCCCTCTGTTTCAGCCCCTCTGTTTCTCGAACTCTGTTTCAGTCCCTCTGTTTCTCGCCATCTGTTTCAGCCCCTCTGTTTTGCGCTCTCAGTTTCAGCCCCTCTGTTTCTGCTCCTCTGTTTCTCGCCCTCTGTTTCTGCCCCTCTGTTTCTCGCCCTCTGTTTCAGCCCCTCTGTTTCTCGCCCTCTGTTTCAGCCCCTCTGATTAAGCCCCTCTGTTTCAGCCCCTCTGATTCAGCCCCTCTGTTTCAGCACCTCTGTTTCAGCCCCTCTGTTTCTCGTCCTCTGTTTCAGCCCCTCTGTTTCTCACCCTCTGTTTCAGCCCCTCTGTTTCAGCCCCTCTGTTTCTCGCCCTCTGTTTCAGCCCCTCTGTTTCTCGCTCTCTGTTTCAGCCCATCTGTTTCTCGCCCTCTGTTTCAGCCCCTCTGATTCAGCCCCTCTGTTTCTCGCCCTCTGTTTCAGCCCCTCTGTTTCTCGCCCTCTGTTTCAGCCCCTCTGTTTCTCGCCCTCTGTTTCAGCCGCACTGTTTTATCCCCTCTGTTTCAGCCCCTCTGTTTCAGCCCCTCTGTTTCAGCCCCTCTGTTTCTCGCCCTCTGTTTCAGCCCCTCTGTTTCTCGCCCTCTGTTTCAGCCCCTCTATTTCTCGCCCTCTGTTTCAGCCCCTCTGTTTTAGCCCCACTGTTTCAGCCCCTTTGTTTCAGCCCCTCTGTTTCTCGCCCTCTGTTTCAGCCGCTCTGTTTCTCGCCCTCTGTATCAGCCCCTCTGTATCAGCACCTCTGTTTCAGTCCCGCTGTTTCTCGCCCTCTGTTTCAGCCCCTCTGTTTCAGCCCCTCTGTTTCTCGCCCTCTGTTTCAGCCCCTCTGTTTCTTGCCCTCTGTTTCAGCCACTCTGTTTCTCGCCTTCTGTTTCAGCCTCTCTGTATCTCGCCCTCTGTTTCAGCCCCTCTGTTTCAGCCCCTCTGTTTCAGTCCCTCTGTTTCTCGCCCTCTGTTTCAGCCCCTCTGTTTCAGCCCCTCTGTTTCTCGCCCTCTGTTTCAGCCCCTCTGTTTCTTGCCCTCTGTTTCAGCCACTCTGTTTCTCGCCCTCTGTTTCAGCCACTCTGTTTCTCGCCCTCTGTTTCAGCCTCTCTGTATCTCGCCCTCTGTTTCAGCCCCTCTGTTTCAGCCCCTCTGTTTCAGCCGCTCTGTTTCAGCCCTCTGTTTCTCACCCTCTGTTTCAGGCCCTCTGTTTCTCGCCCTCTGTTTCAGCCTCTCTGTTTCTCGCCCTCTGTTTCAGCCCCTCTCTTTCAGCTCCTCTGTATCTCGCCCTCTGTTTCAGCCCCTCTGTTTCACGCCCTCTGTATCAGCCGCTTTGTTTCAGCCCCTCTGTTTCAGCCCCTCTGTTTCAGTCCCTCTGTTTCTCGCCCTCTGTTTCAGCCCCTCTGTTTCAGCCCCTCTGTTTCTCGCCCTCTGTTTCAGCCCCTCTGTTTCAGCCCCTCTGTTTCAGCCCCTCTGTCAGCCCTCTGTTTCTCGCCCTCTGTTTCAGGCCCTCTGTTTCTCGCCCTCTGTTCCAGCCTCTCTGTTTCTCGCCCTCTGTTTCAGCCCCTCTCTTTCAGCCCCTCTGTATCTCGCCCTCTGTTTCAGCCCCTCTGTTTCTCGCCCTCTGTATCAGCCGCTTTGTTAGTAGCCCCTCTGTTTCAGCCCCTCTGTTTCAGTCCCTCTGTTTCTCGCCCTCTGTTACAGCCCCTCTGTTTCAGCCCCTCTGTTTCTCGCCCTCTGTTTCAGCCCCTCTGTTTCAGCCCCTCTGATTCAGCCCATCTGATTCAGCCCCTTTGTTTCAGCCCCTCTGTTTCTCGCCCTCTGTTTCAGCCCCTCTGTTTCTCGACCTCTGTTTCAGCCCCTCTGTTTCTCGCCCTCTGTTTCAGTCCCTCTGTTTCGCGCTCTCTGTTCCAGCCCCTTTGTTTCAGTCCCTCTGTTTCTCGCCCTCTGTTTCTGCACGTCTGTTTCTCGCCCTCTGTTTCAGCCACTCTGTTTCTCGCCCTCTCTTTCAGTCCCTCTGTTTCTCGCCCTCTGTTTCAGCCCCTCTGATTCAGCCCCTCTGTTTCAGCCCCTCTGAATCAGCCCCTCTGATTCAGCCCCTCTGTTTCAGCCCCTCTGTTTCAGCCACTCTGTTTCTACCTCTGTTTCAGCCCCTCTGTTTCTCACCCTCTGTTTCAACCCCTCTGTTTCAGCCCCTCTGTTTCTCGCCCTCTGTTTCAGCCCCTCTGTTTCAGCCCCTCTGTATCTCGCCCTCTGTATCTCGCCTTCTGTTTCAGCCAGTCTGTTTCTCGCCCTCTGTTTCAGCCCCTCTGTTTCAGCCCCTCTGATTCAGCCCGTCTGATTCAGCCCCTCTGTTTCTCGCCCTCTGTTTCAGCCACGCTGTTTCAGCCCCTCTGTTTCTTGCCCTCTGTTTCAGCCCCTCTGTTTCTCGCCCTCTGTTTAAGCCCCTCTGTTTCTCGCCCTCTGTTTCGGCCCCTCTGTTTCTCGCCCTCTGTTTCAGTCCCTCTGTTTCTCGCCCTCTGTTTCTGCCCGTCTGTTTCTCGCCCTCTGTTTCAGCCCCTCTGTTTCTCGCCCTCTGTTTCAGCCCCTCTGTTACTCACCCTCGTTTTCAGCCCCTCTGTTTCTTCCCCTCTGATTCAGCCCGTCTGATTCAGCCCCTCTGTTTCTCGCCCTCTGTTCCAGCCACTCTGTTTCAGCCCCTCTGTTTCTTGCCCTCTGTTTCAGCGCTTCTGATTCAGCCCCTCTGATTCAGCCCCTTTGTTTCTCGCCCTCTGTTTCAGCCCCTCTGTTTCTGCCCTTCTGTTTCAGCCTCTCTGTTTCAGCCCCTCTGTTTCTTGCCCGCTGTTTCAGCCCCTCTGTTTCTTGACCTCTGTTTCAGTCCCTCTGTTTCTCGCCATCTGTTTCAGCCCCTCTGTTTCGCGCTCTCTGTTTCAGCCCCTCTGTTTCTCGCCCTCTGTTTCAGCCCCTCTGATTCAGCCCCTCTGTTTCAGCCCCTCTGATTAAGCCCCTCTGATTCAGCCCCTCTGAATCAGCCCCTCTGATTCAGCCCCTCTGTTTCAGCCCCTCTGTTTCAGCCCCTCTGTTTCTCGCCCTCTGTTTCTCACCCTCTGTTTCAGCCCCTCTGTTTCTCGCTCTCTGTTTCAGCCCATCTGTTTCTCGCCCTCTGTTTCAGCCCCTCTGATTCAGCCCCTCTGTTTCTCGCCCTCTGTTTCAGCCCCTCTGTTTCTCGCCCTCTGTTTCAGCCCCTCTGTTTCTCACCCTCTGTTTCAGCCCCTCTGTTTCAGCCCCACTGTTTCAGCCCCTCTGTTTCAGCCACTCTGTTTCTCGCCCTCTTTTTCAGCCCCTCTGTTTCTCGCCCTCTGTTTCAGCCGCTCTGTTTCAGCCCCACTGTTTCAGCCCCTCTGTTTTAGCCCCTCTGTTTCTCGCCCTCTGTTTCAGCCCCTCTGTTTCTCGCCCTCTGTTTCAGCCCCTCTGTTTCTCGCCCTCTGTTTCAGCCCCTCTGTTTCAGCCCCTCTGTTTCAGTCCCGCTGTTTCTCGCCCTCTGTTTCTCGCACTCTGTTTCAGCCCCTCTGTTTCAGCCCCTCTGTTTCTCGCCCTCTGTTTCAGCCCCTCTGTTTCTCACCCTCTGTTTCAGCCCCTCTGTATCTCGCCCTCTGTATCTCGCCTTCTGTTTCAGCCAGTCTGTTTCTCGCCCTCTGTTTCAGCCCCTCTGTTTCAGCCCCTCTGATTCAGCCCGTCTGATTCAGCCCCTCTGTTTCTCGCCCTCTGTTTCAGCCACGCTGTTTCAGCCCCTCTGTTTCTTGCCCTCTGTTTCAGCCCCTCTGTTTCTCGCCCTCTGTTTAAGCCCCTCTGTTTCTCGCCCTCTGTTTCGGCCCCTCTGTTTCTCGCCCTCTGTTTCAGTCCCTCTGTTTCTCGCCCTCTGTTTCTGCCCGTCTGTTTCTCGCCCTCTGTTTCAGCCCCTCTGTTTCTCGCCCTCTGTTTCAGCCCCTCTGTTACTCGCCCTCGTTTTCAGCCCCTCTGTTTCTTCCCCTCTGATTCAGCCCGTCTGATTCAGCCCCTCTGTTTCTCGCCCTCTGTTCCAGCCACTCTGTTTCAGCCCCTCTGTTTCTTGCCCTCTGTTTCAGCGCTTCTGATTCAGCCCCTCTGATTCAGCCCCTTTGTTTCTCGCCCTCTGTTTCAGCCCCTCTGTTTCTGCCCTTCTGTTTCAGCCTCTCTGTTTCAGCCCCTCTGTTTCTTGCCCGCTGTTTCAGCCCCTCTGTTTCTTGACCTCTGTTTCAGTCCCTCTGTTTCTCGCCATCTGTTTCAGCCCCTCTGTTTCGCGCTCTCTGTTTCAGCCCCTCTGTTTCTCGCCCTCTGTTTCAGCCCCTCTGATTCAGCCCCTCTGTTTCAGCCCCTCTGATTAAGCCCCTCTGATTCAGCCCCTCTGAATCAGCCCCTCTGATTCAGCCCCTCTGTTTCAGCCCCTCTGTTTCAGCCCCTCTGTTTCTCGCCCTCTGTTTCTCACCCTCTGTTTCAGCCCCTCTGTTTCTCGCTCTCTGTTTCAGCCCATCTGTTTCTCGCCCTCTGTTTCAGCCCCTCTGATTCAGCCCCTCTGTTTCTCGCCCTCTGTTTCAGCCCCTCTGTTTCTCGCCCTCTGTTTCAGCCCCTCTGTTTCTCACCCTCTGTTTCAGCCCCTCAGTTTCAGCCCCACTGTTTCAGCCCCTCTGTTTCAGCCACTCTGTTTCTCGCCCTCTTTTTCAGCCCCTCTGTTTCTCGCCCTCTGTTTCAGCCGCTCTGTTTCAGCCCCACTGTTTCAGCCCCTCTGTTTTAGCCCCTCTGTTTCTCGCCCTCTGTTTCAGCCCCTCTGTTTCTCGCCCTCTGTTTCAGCCCCTCTGTTTCTCGCCCTCTGTTTCAGCCCCTCTGTTTCAGCCCCTCTGTTTCAGTCCCGCTGTTTCTCGCCCTCTGTTTCTCGCACTCTGTTTCAGCCCCTCTGTTTCAGCCCCTCTGTTTCTCGCCCTCTGTTTCAGCCCCTCTGTTTCTCACCCTCTGTTTCAGCCTCTCTGTTTCTCGCCCTCTGTTTCAGCCCCTCTGTTTCAGCCCCTCTGTTTCAGCCCCTCTATTTCTCGCCCTCTGCATCAGCCGCTTTGTTTCAGCACCTCTGTTTCAGCCCCTCTTTTTCAGCCCCTCTGTTTCTCGCCCTCTGTTTCTCGCCCTCTGTTTCAGCCCCTCTGTTTCTCGCCCTTAGTTTCAGCCCCTCTGTTTCAGCCCCTCTGATTCAGCCCGTCTGATTCAGCCCCTCTGTTTCTCGCCCTCTGTTCCAGCCACTCTGTTTCAGCCCCTCTGTTTCTTGCCCTCTGTTTCAGCCCTTCAGATTCAGCCCCTCTGATTCAGCCCCTCTGTTTCTCGCCCTCTGTTTCAGCCCCTCTGTTTCTGCCCTTCTGTCTCAGCCTCTCTGTTTCAGCCCCTCTGTTTCTTGCCCTCTGTTTCAGCCCCTCTGTTTCTCGAACTCTGTTTCAGTCCCTCTGTTTCTCGCCATCTCTTTCAGCCCCTCTGTTTCGCGCTCTCTGTTTCAGCCCCTCTGTTTCTGCTCCTCTGTTTCTCGCCCTCTGTTTCTGCCCCTCTGTTTCTCGCCCTCTGTTTCAGCCCCTCTGTTTCTCGCCCTCTGTTTCAGCCCCTCTGATTAAGCCCCTCTGTTTCAGCCCCTCTGATTAAGCCCCTCTGATTCAGCCCCTCTGAATCAGCCCCTCTGATTCAGCCCCTCTGTTTCAGCCCCTCTGTTTCAGCCCCTCTGTTTCTCGCCCTCTGTGTCAGCCCCTCTGTTTCTCACCCTCTGTTTCAGCCCCTCTGTTTCAGCCCCTCTGTTTCTCGCCCTCTGTTTAACCCCCTCTGTTTCTCGCTCTCTGTTTCAGCCCATCTGTTTCTCGCCCTCTGTTTCAGCCCCTCTGATTCAGCCCCTCTGTTTCTCGCCCTCTGTTTCAGCCCCTCTGTTTCTCGCCCTCTGTTTCAGCCCCTCTGTTTCTCGCCCTCTGTTTCAGCCGCACTGTTTTATCCCCTCTGTTTCAGCCCCTCTGTTTCAGCCCCTCTGTTTCAGCCCCTCTGTTTCTCGCCCTCTGTTTCAGCCCCTCTGTTTCTCGCCCTCTGTTTCAGCCCCTCTGTTTCTCGCCCTCTGTTTCAGCCCCTCTGTTTCTCGCCCTCTGTTTCAGCCCCTCTATTTCTCGCCCCCTGTTTCAGCCCCTCTGTTTCAGCCCCTCTGTTTAAGCCCCTCTGTTTCAGCCGCTCTGTTTCTCGCCCTCTGTTTCAGCCCCTCTGTTTCTCGCCCTCTGTTTCAGCCCCTCTGATTCAGCCACTCTGTTTCAGCCCATCTGTTTCAGCCCCTCTGTTTCAGCCCCTCTATTTCAGCCCCTTTGTTTCAGCCCCTCTGTTTCAGCCCCTTTGTTTCTCGCCCACTGTTTCAGCCCCTCTGTTTCAGTCCCTCTGATTCAGCCCCTCTGATTCAGCCCCTCTGTTTCTCGCCCTCTGTTTCAGCCCCTCTGTTTCAGCCCCTCTGTTTCTGCCCCTCTGTTTCAGCCCCTCTGTTTTTCGCCCTCTGTTTCAGCCGACTCTGTTTCTCGCCCTCTGTTTCAGCCCCTCTGTTTCAGCCCCTCTGATTCAGCCCATCTGATTCAGCACCTCTGTTTCAGCCCCTCTGTTTCTCGCCCTCTGTTTCAGCCCCTCTGTTTCTCGCCCTCTGTTTCAGCCCCTCTGTTTCTCGCCCTCTGTTTCAGTCCCTCTGTTTCGCGCTCTCTGTTCCAGCCCCTTTGTTTCAGTCCCTCTGTTTCTCGCCCTCTGTTTCTGCACGTCTCTTTCTCGCCCTCTGTTTCAGCCACTCTGTTTCTCGCCCTCTCTTTCAGTCCATCTGATTCTCGCCCTCTGTTTCAGCCCCTCTGATTCAGCCCCTCTGTTTCAGCCCCTCTGAATCAGCCCCTCTGATTCAGCCCCTCTGTTTCAGCCCCTCTGTTTCAGCCCCTCTGTTTCTACATCTGTTTCAGCCCCTCTGTTTCTCACCCTCTGTTTCAACCCCTCTGTTTCAGCCCCTCTGTTTCTCGCCCTCTGTTTCAGCCCCTCTGTTTCTCGCCCTCTGTTTCAGCCCCTCTGTTTCTCGCCCTCTGTTTCAGCCCCTCTGTTTCAGCCCCTCTGTTTCAGCCCCTTTGTATCTCGCCCTCTGTTTCAGCCCCTCTGTTTCTCGCCCTCTGTTTCAGCCCCTCTATTTCTCGCCCTCTGTTTCAGCCACTCTGTTTCAGCCCCACTGTTTCAGCCCCTCTGTTTCAGCCCCTCTGTTTCTCGCCCTCTGTTTCAGCCCCTCTGTTTCTCGCCCTCTGTTTCAGCCCCTCTGTTTCTCGCCCTCTGTTTCAGCCCCTCTGTTTCAGCCCCTCTGTTTCAGTCCCTCTGTTTCTCGCCCTCTGTTTCTCGCACTCTGTTTCAGCCCCTCTGTTTCTCGCCCTCTGTTTCAGCCCCTCTGTTTCTCGCCCTCTGTTTCAGCCCCTCTGTTTCAGCCCCTCTGTTTCAGCCACTCTGTTTCTCGCACTCTATTTCAGCCCCTCTGTTTCTCGCCCTCTGTTTCAGCCCCTCTGTTTCCTGCCCTCTGTTTCAGCCCCTCTGTTTCTCGCCCTCTGTTTCAGCCTCTCTGTTTCTCGCCCTCGGATTCAGCCCCTCTGTTTCAGCCCCTCTGTTTAAGCCCCTCTGTTTCAGCCGCTCTGTTTCTCGCCCTCTGTTTCAGCCCCTCTGTTTCTCGCCCTCTGTTTCAGCCCCTCTGATTCAGCCACTCTGTTTCAGCCCCTCTGATTCAGCCCCTCTGTTTCAGCCCCTCTATTTCAGCCCCTTTGTTTCAGCCCCTCTGTTTCATCCACTCTGTTTCTCGCCCTCTGTTTCTCACCCTCTGTTTCTCGCCCTCTGTTTCAGCCCCTCTGTTTTTCGCCCTCTGTTTCAGCCCCTCTGTTTCTGCCCCTCTGTTTCAGGCTCTCTGTTTCAGCCCATCTGTTTCAGCCCCTCTGTTGAAGCCCCTCTGTTTCTCGCCCTCTGTTTCTCGCCCGCTGTTTCAGCCCCTTTGTTTCTCGCCCACTGTTTCAGCCCCTCTGTTTCAGTCCCTCTGATTCAGCCCCTCTGATTCAGCCCCTCTGTTTCTCGCCCTCTGTTTCAGCCCCTCTGTTTCAGCCCCTCTGTTTCTGCCCCTCTGTTTCAGCCCCTCTGTTTCTCGCCCTCTGTTTCTGCCCCTCTGTTTCAGCCCCTCTGTTTCTCGCCCTCTGTTTCAGCCCCTCTGTTTCAGTCCCTCTGTTTCTCGCCCTCTGTTTCAGCCCCTCTGTTTCAGCCCCTCTGTATCTCGCCCTCTGTTTCAGCCCCTCTGTTTCAGCCCCTCTGTTTCAGTCCCTCTGTTTCTCGCCCTCTGTTTCAGCCCCTCTGTTTCAGCCCCTCTGTTTCTCGCCCTCTGTTTCAGCCCCTCTGTTTCTTGCCCTCTGTTTCAGCCACTCTGTTTCTCGCCCTCTGTTTCAGCCTCTCTGTATCTCGCCCTCTGTTTCAGCCCCTCTGTTTCAGCCCCTCTGTTTCAGCCGCTCTGGATCAGCCCTCTGTTTCTCGCCCTCTGTTTCAGGCCCTCTGTTTCTCGTCCTCTGTTTCAGCCTCTCTGTTTCTCGCCCTCTGTTTCAGCCCCTCTCTTTCAGCTCCTCTGTATCTCGCCCTCTGTTTCAGCCCCTCTGTTTCACGCCCTCTGTATCAGCCGCTTTGTTTCAGCCCCTCTGTTTCAGCCCCTCTGTTTCAGTCCCTCTGTTTCTCGCCCTCTGTTTCAGCCCCTCTGTTTCAGCCCCTCTGTTTCTCGCCCTCTGTTTCAGCCCCTCTGTATCTCGCCCTCTGTTTCAGCCCCTCTGTTTCAGCCCCTCTGTTTCAGTCCCTCTGTTTCTCGCCCTCTGTTTCAGCCCCTCTGTTTCAGCCCCTCTGTTTCTCGCCCTCTGTTTCAGCCCCTCTGTTTCTTGCCCTCTGTTTCAGCCACTCTGTTTCTCGCCCTCTGTTTCAGCCACTCTGTTTCTCGCCCTCTGTTTCAGCCTCTCTGTATCTCGCCCTCTGTTTCAGCCCCTCTGTTTCAGCCCCTCTGTTTCAGCCGCTCTGTTTCAGCCCTCTGTTTCTCGCCCTCTGTTTCAGGCCCTCTGTTTCTCGCCCTCTGTTTCAGCCTCTCTGTTTCTCGCCCTCTGTTTCAGCCCCTCTCTTTCAGCTCCTCTGTATCTCGCCCTCTGTTTCAGCCCCTCTGTTTCACGCCCTCTGTATCAGCCGCTTTGTTTCAGCCCCTCTGTTTCAGCCCCTCTGTTTCTCGCCCTCTGTTTCAGCCCCTCTGTTTCAGTCCCTCTGTTTCTCGCCCTCTGTTTCAGCCCCTCTGTTTCAGCCCCTCTGTATCTCGCCCTCTGTTTCAGCCCCTCTGTTTCAGCCCCTCTGTTTCAGTCCCTCTGTTTCTCGCCCTCTGTTTCAGCCCCTCTGTTTCAGCCCCTCTGTTTCTCGCCCTCTGTTTCAGCCCCTCTGTTTCTTGCCCTCTGTTTCAGCCACTCTGTTTCTCGCCCTCTGTTTCAGCCACTCTGTTTCTCGCCCTCTGTTTCAGCCTCTCTGTATCTCGCCCTCTGTTTCAGCCCCTCTGTTTCAGCCCCTCTGTTTCAGCCGCTCTGTTTCAGCCCTCTGTTTCTCGCCCTCTGTTTCAGGCCCTCTGTTTCTCGTCCTCTGTTTCAGCCTCTCTGTTTCTCGCCCTCTGTTTCAGCCCCCTCTTTCAGCTCCTCTGTATCTCGCCCTCTGTTTCAGCCCCTCTGTTTCACGCCCTCTGTATCAGCCGCTTTGTTTCAGCCCCTCTGTTTCAGCCCCTCTGTTTCAGTCCCTCTGTTTCTCGCCCTCTGTTTCAGCCCCTCTGTTTCAGCCCCTCTGTTTCTCGCCCTCTGTTTCAGCCCCTCTGTATCTCGCCCTCTGTTTCAGCCCCTCTGTTTCAGCCCCTCTGTTTCAGTCCCTCTGTTTCTCGCCCTCTGTTTCAGCCCCTCTGTTTCAGCCCCTCTGTTTCTCGCCCTCTGTTTCAGCCCCTCTGTTTCTTGCACTCTGTTTCAGCCACTCTGTTTCTCGCCCTCTGTTTCAGCCACTCTGTTTCTCGCCCTCTGTTTCAGCCTCTCTGTATCTCGCCCTCTGTTTCAGCCCCTCTGTTTCAGCCCCTCTGTTTCAGCCGCTCTGTTTCAGCCCTCTGTTTCTCGCCCTCTGTTTCAGGCCCTCTGTTTCTCGCCCTCTGTTTCAGCCTCTCTGTTTCTCGCCCTCTGTTTCAGCCCCTCTCTTTCAGCTCCTCTGTATCTCGCCCTCTGTTTCAGCCCCTCTGTTTCACGCCCTCTGTATCAGCCGCTTTGTTTCAGCCCCTCTGTTTCAGCCCCTCTGTTTCAGTCCCTCTGTTTCTCGCCCTCTGTTTCAGCCCCTCTGTTTCAGCCCCTCTGTCAGCCCTCTGTTTCTCGCCCTCTGTTTCAGGCCCTCTGTTTCTCGCCCTCTGTTCCAGCCTCTCTGTTTCTCGCCCTCTGTTTCAGCCCCTCTCCTTCAGCCCCTCTGTATCTCGCCCTCTGTTTCAGCCCCTCTGTTTCTCGCCCTCTGTATCAGCCGCTTTGTTAGTAGCCCCTCTGTTTCAGCCCCTCTGTTTCAGTCCCTCTGTTTCTCGCCCTCTGTTACAGCCCCTCTGTTTCAGCCCCTCTGTTTCTCGCCCTCTGTTTCAGCCCCTCTGTTTCAGCCCCTCTGATTCAGCCCATCTGATTCAGCCCCTTTGTTTCAGCCCCTCTGTTTCTCGCCCTCTGTTTCAGCCCCTCTGTTTCTCGACCTCTGTTTCAGCCCCTCTGTTTCTCGCCCTCTGTTTCAGTCCCTCTGTTTCGCGCTCTCTGTTCCAGCCCCTTTGTTTCAGTCCCTCTGTTTCTCGCCCTCTGTTTCTGCACGTCTGTTTCTCGCCCTCTGTTTCAGCCACTCTGTTTCTCGCCCTCTCTTTCAGTCCCTCTGTTTCTCGCCCTCTGTTTCAGCCCCTCTGATTCAGCCCCTCTGTTTCAGCCCCTCTGAATCAGCCCCTCTGATTCAGCCCCTCTGTTTCAGCCCCTCTGTTTCAGCCACTCTGTTTCTACCTCTGTTTCAGCCCCTCTGTTTCTCACCCTCTGTTTCAACCCCTCTGTTTCAGCCCCTCTGTTTCTCGCCCTCTGTTTCAGCCCCTCTGTTTCAGCCCCTCTGTATCTCGCCCTCTGTATCTCGCCCTCTGTTTCAGCCAGTCTGTTTCTCGCCCTCTGTTTCAGCCCCTCTGTTTCAGCCCCTCTGATTCAGCCCGCCTGATTCAGCCCCTCTGTTTCTCGCCCTCTGTTTCAGCCACGCTGTTTCAGCCCCTCTGTTTCTTGCCCTCTGTTTCAGCCCCTCTGTTTCTCGCCCTCTGCTTCAGCCTCTCTGTTTCTCGCCCTCGGATTCAGCCCCTCTGTTTCAGCCCCTCTGTTTAAGCCCCTCTGTTTCAGCCGCTCTGTTTCTCGCCCTCTGTTTCAGCCCCTCTGTTTCTCGCCCTCTGTTTCAGCCCCTCTGATTCAGCCACTCTGTTTCAGCCCCTCTGATTCAGCCCCTCTGTTTCAGCCCCTCTATTTCAGCCCCTTTGTTTCAGCCCCTCTGTTTCATCCACTCTGTTTCTCGCCCTCTGTTTCTCACCCTCTGTTTCTCGCCCTCTGTTTCAGCCCCTCTGTTTTTCGCGCTCTGTTTCAGCGCCTCTGTTTCTGCCCCTCTGTTTCAGGCTCTCTGTTTCAGCCCATCTGTTTCAGCCCCTCTGTTGAAGCCCCTCTGTTTCTCGCCCTCTGTTTCTCGCCCGCTGTTTCAGCCCCTTTGTTTCTCGCCCACTGTTTCAGCCCCTCTGTTTCAGTCCCTCTGATTCAGCCCCTCTGATTCAGCCCCTCTGTTTCTCGCCCTCTGTTTCAGCCCCTCTGTTTCAGCCCCTCTGTTTCTGCCCCTCTGTTTCAGCCCCTCTGTTTTTCGCCCTCTGTTTCAGCCGACTCTGTTTCTCGCCCTCTGTTTCAGCCCCTCTGTTTCAGCCCCTCTGATTCAGCCCATCTGATTCAGCACCTCTGTTTCAGCCCCTCTGTTTCTCGCCCTCTGTTTCAGCCCCTCTGTTTCTCGCCCTCTGTTTCAGCCCCTCTGTTTCTCGCCCTCTGTTTCAGTCCCTCTGTTTCGCGCTCTCTGTTCCAGCCCCTTTGTTTCAGTCCCTCTGTTTCTCGCCCTCTGTTTCTGCACGTCTCTTTCTCGCCCTCTGTTTCAGCCACTCTGTTTCTCGCCCTCTCTTTCAGTCCATCTGATTCTCGCCCTCTGTTTCAGCCCCTCTGATTCAGCCCCTCTGTTTCAGCCCCTCTGAATCAGCCCCTCTGATTCAGCCCCTCTGTTTCAGCCCCTCTGTTTCAGCCCCTCTGTTTCTACATCTGTTTCAGCCCCTCTGTTTCTCACCCTCTGTTTCAACCCCTCTGTTTCAGCCCCTCTGTTTCAGGCTCTCTGTTTCAGCCCATCTGTTTCAGCCCCTCTGTTTAAGCCCCTCTGTTTCTCGCCCTCTGTTTCTCGCCCGCTGTTTCAGCCCCTTTGTTTCTCGCCCACTGTTTCAGCCCCTCTGTTTCAGTCCCTCTGATTCAGCCCCTCTGATTCAGCCCCTCTGTTTCTCGCCCTCTGTTTCAGCCCCTCTGTTTCAGCCCCTCTGTTTCTGCCCCTCTGTTTCAGCCCCTCTGTTTCTCGCCCTCTGTTTCAGCCCCTCTGTTTTTCGCCCTCTGTTTCAGCCCCTCTGTTTCTCGCCCTCTGTTTCAGGCTCTCTGATTCAGCCCGTCTGTTTCAGCCCCTCTGTTTCAGCCCCTCTGTTTCTCGCCCTCTGTTTCTCGCCCGCTGTTTCAGCCCCTTTGTTTCTCGCCCTCTGTTTCAGCCCCTCTGATTCAGACCCTCTGTTTCAGCCCCTCTGTTTCAGCCCCTCTGTTTCTCGCCCTCAGTTTCTGCCCCTCTGTTTCTCGCCCTCTGTTTCAGCCCCTCTGTTTCAGCCCCTCTGTTTCTCGCCCGCTGTTTCAGCCCCTCTGTTTCTCGCCCTCTGTTTCAGCCCCTCTGATTCAGCCACTCTGTTTCAGCCCCTCTGATTCAGCCCCTCTGTTTCAGCCCCTCTATTTCAGCCCCTTTGTTTCAGCCCCTCTGTTTCATCCACTCTGTTTCTCGCCCTCTGTTTCTCACCCTCTGTTTCTCGCCCTCTGTTTCAGCCCCTCTGTTTTTCGCCCTCTGTTTCAGCGCCTCTGTTTCTGCCCCTCTGTTTCAGGCTCTCTGTTTCAGCCCATCTGTTTCAGCCCCTCTGTTGAAGCCCCTCTGTTTCTCGCCCTCTGTTTCTCGCCCGCTGTTTCAGCCCCTTTGTTTCTCGCCCACTGTTTCAGCCCCTTTGTTTCAGTCCCTCTGATTCAGCCCCTCTGATTCAGCCCCTCTGTTTCTCGCCCTCTGTTTCAGCCCCTCTGTTTCAGCCCCTCTGTTTCTGCCCCTCTGTTTCAGCCCCTCTGTTTCTCGCCCTCTGTTTCAGCCCCTCTGTTTCTCGCCCTCTGTTTCAGCCGACTCTGTTTCTCGCCCTCTGTTTCAGGCTCTCTGATTCAGCCCGTCTGTTTCAGCCCCTCTGTTTCAGCCCCTCTGTTTCTCGCCCTCTGTTTCTCGCCCGCTGTTTCAGCCCCTTTGTTTCTCGCCCTCTGTTTCAGCCCCTCTGATTCAGACCCTCTGTTTCAGCCCCTCTGTTTCAGCCCCTCTGTTTCTCGCCCTCAGTTTCTGCCCCTCTGTTTCTCGCCCTCTGTTTCAGCCCCTCTGTTTCAGCCCCTCTGTTTCTCGCCCTCTGTTTCAGCCCCTCTGTTTCTCGCCCTCTGTTTCAGACCCTCTGTTTCAGCCCCTCTGTTTCTCGCCCTCTGTTTCTGCACGTCTCTTTCTCGCCCTCTGTTTCAGCCACTCTGTTTCTCGCCCTCTCTTTCAGTCCATCTGTTTCTCGCCCTCTGTTTCAGCCCCTCTGATTCAGCCCCTCTGTTTCAGCCCCTCTGAATCAGCCCCTCTGATTCAGCCCCTCTGTTTCAGCCCCTCTGTTTCAGCCCCTCTGTTTCTACCTCTGTTTCAGCCCCTCTGTTTCTCACCCTCTGTTTCAACCCCTCTGTTTCAGCCCCTCTGTTTCTCGCCCTCTGTTTCAGCCCCTCTGTTTCTCGCCCTCTCTTTCAGCCCCTCTGTTTCTCGCCCTCTGTTTCAGCCCCTCTGTTTCAGCCCCTCTGTTTCAGCCCCTCTGTTTCAGCCCCTCTGTATCTCGCCCTCTGTTTCAGCCCCTCTGTTTCTCGCCCTCTGTTTCAGCCCCTCTATTTCTCGCCCTCTGTTTCAGCCGCTCTGTTTCAGCCCCACTGTTTCAGCCCCTCTGTTTCAGCCCCTCTGTTTCTCGCCCTCTGTTTCAGCCCCTCTGTTTCTCGCCCTCTGTTTCAGCCCCTCTGTTTCTCGCCCTCTGTTTCAGCCCCTCTGTTTCAGCCCCTCTGTTTCAGTCCCTCTGTTTCTCGCCCTCTGTTTCTCGCACTCTGTTTCAGCCCCTCTGTTTCTCGCCCTCTGTTTCAGCCCCTCTGTTTCTCGCCCTCTGTTTCAGCCCCTCTGTTTCAGCCCCTCTATTTCAGCCCCTCTGTTTCTCGCCCTCTGTTTCAGCCCCTCTGTTTCCTGCCCTCTGTTTCAGCCCCTCTGTTTCTCGCCCTCTGTTTCAGCCTCTCTGTTTCTCGCCCTCGGATTCAGCCCCTCTGTTTCAGCCCCTCTGTTTAAGCCCCTCTGTTTCAGCCGCTCTGTTTCTCGCCCTCTGTTTCAGCCCCTCTGTTTCTCGCCCTCTGTTTCAGCCCCTCTGATTCAGCCACTCTGTTTCAGCCCCTCTGATTCAGTCCCTCTGTTTCAGCCCCTCTATTTCAGCCCCTTTGTTTCAGCCCCTCTGTTTCATCCACTCTGTTTCTCGCCCTCTGTTTCTCACCCTCTGTTTCTCGCCCTCTGTTTCAGCCCCTCTGTTTTTCGCCCTCTGTTTCAGCCCCTCTGTTTCTGCCCCTCTGTTTCAGGCTCTCTGTTTCAGCCCATCTGTTTCAGCCCCTCTGTTTAAGCCCCTCTGTTTCTCGCCCTCTGTTTCTCGCCCGCTGTTTCAGCCCCTTTGTTTCTCGCCCACTGTTTCAGCCCCTCTGTTTCAGTCCCTCTGATTCAGCCCCTCTGATTCAGCCCCTCTGTTTCTCGCCCTCTGTTTCAGCCCCTCTGTTTCAGCCCCTCTGTTTCTGCCCCTCTGTTTCAGCCCCTCTGTTTCTCGCCCTCTGTTTCAGCCCCTCTGTTTTTCGCCCTCTGTTTCAGCCCCTCTGTTTCTCGCCCTCTGTTTCAGGCTCTCTGATTCAGCCCGTCTGTTTCAGCCCCTCTGTTTCAGCCCCTCTGTTTCTCGCCCTCTGTTTCTCGCCCGCTGTTTCAGCCCCTTTGTTTCTCGCCCTCTGTTTCAGCCCCTCTGATTCAGACCCTCTGTTTCAGCCCCTCTGTTTCAGCCCCTCTGTTTCTCGCCCTCAGTTTCTGCCCCTCTGTTTCTCGCCCTCTGTTTCAGCCCCTCTGTTTCAGCCCCTCTGTTTCTCGCCCTCTGTTTCAGCCCCTCTGTTTCTCGCCCTCTGTTTCAGACCCTCTGTTTCAGCCCCTCTGTTTCTCGCCCTCTGTTTCTGCCCATCAGTTTCTCGCCCTCTGTTTCAGCCCCTCTGTTTCTCGCCTTCCTTTTCAGCCCCTCTGATTCAGCCCCTCTGTTTCAGCCCTTCTGATTCAGCCCCTCTGATTCAGCCCCTCTGTTTCAGCTCCTCTGTTTCTCGCCCTCTGTTTCAGCCCCTCTGTTTCTCGCCCTCTGTTTCAGCCCCTCTGATTAAGCCCCTCTGTTTCAGCCCCTCTGAATCAGCCCCTCTGATTCAGCCCCTCTGTTTCAGCCCCTCTGTTTCAGCGCCTCTGTTTCTCGCCCTCTGTTTCAGCCCCTCTGTTTCTCACCCTCTGTTTCAGCCCCTCTGTTTCAGCCCCTCTGTTTCTCGCTCTCTGTTTCAGCCCCTCTGTGTCTCGCCCTCTGTTTCAGCTCCTCTGATTCAGCCCCTCTGTTTCTCGCCCTCTGTTTCAGCCACTCTGTTTCTCGCGCTCTGTTTCAGCCACTCTGTTTCAGCCCCTCTGTATCTCGCCCTCTGTTTCAGCCCCTCTATTTCTCGCCCTCTGTTTCAGCCCCTCTGTTTTAGCCCCACTGTTTCAGCCCCTTTGTTTCAGCCCCTCTGTTTCTCGCCCTCTGTTTCAGCCGCTCTGTTTCTCGCCCTATGTATCAGCCCCTCTGTTTCAGCCCCACTGTTTCAGTCCCTCTGTTTCTCGCCCTCTGTTTCTGGCCCTCTGTTTCAGCCCCTCTGTTTCTCGCTCTCTGTTTCAGCCCCTCTGTTTCAGCCCCTCTGTTTCAGCCCCTCTGTTTCTCGCCCTCTGTTTCAGCCCCTCTGTTTCTTGCCCTCTATTTCAGCCACTCTGTTTCTCGCCCTCTGTTTCAGCCTCTCTGTTTCTCGCCCTCTGTTTCAGACCCTCTGTTTCAGCCCCTCTGTTTCAGCCCCTCTGTTTCAGCCCCTCTGTTTCTCGCCCTCTGTTTCAGACCCTCTGTTTCAGCCCCTCTGTTTCAGCCCCTCTGTTTCTCGCCCTCTGTTTCAGCCTCTCTGTTTCTTGCCCTCTGTTTCAGCCCCTCTGTTTCAGCCCCTCTGCTTCAGCCCCTCTATTTCTCGCCCTCTGCATCAGCCGCTTTGTTTCAGCCCCTTTGTTTCAGCCCCTCTTTTTCAGCCCCTCTGTTTGTCGCCCTCTGTTTCTCACCCTCTGTTTCAGCCCCTCTGTTTCTCGCCCTTAGTTTCAGCCCCTCTGTTTCAGCCCCTCTGATTCAGCCCGTCTGATTCAGCCCCTCTGTTTCTCGCCCTCTGTTCCAGCCACTCTGTTTCAGCCCCTCTGTTTCTTGCCCTCTGTTTCAGCCCTTCTGATTCAGCCCCTCTGATTCAGCCCCTCTGTTTCTCGCCCTCTGTTTCAGCCCCTCTGTTTCTGCCCTTCTGTCTCAGCCTCTCTGTTTCAGCCCCTCTGTTTCTTGCCCTCTGTTTCAGCCCCTCTGTTTCTCGAACTCTGTTTCAGTCCCTCTGTTTCTCGCCATCTGTTTCAGCCCCTCTGTTTTGCGCTCTCAGTTTCAGCCCCTCTGTTTCTGCTCCTCTGTTTCTCGCCCTCTGTTTCTGCCCCTCTGTTTCTCGCCCTCTGTTTCAGCCCCTCTGTTTCTCGCCCTCTGTTTCAGCCCCTCTGATTAAGCCCCTCTGTTTCAGCCCCTCTGATTCAGCCCCTCTGTTTCAGCACCTCTGTTTCAGCCCCTCTGTTTCTCGTCCTCTGTTTCAGCCCCTCTGTTTCTCACCCTCTGTTTCAGCCCCTCTGTTTCAGCCCCTCTGTTTCTCGCCCTCTGTTTCAGCCCCTCTGTTTCTCGCTCTCTGTTTCAGCCCATCTGTTTCTCGCCCTCTGTTTCAGCCCCTCTGATTCAGCCCCTCTGTTTCTCGCCCTCTGTTTCAGCCCCTCTGTTTCTCGCCCTCTGTTTCAGCCCCTCTGTTTCTCGCCCTCTGTTTCAGCCGCACTGTTTTATCCCCTCTGTTTCAGCCCCTCTGTTTCAGCCCCTCTGTTTCAGCCCCTCTGTTTCTCGCCCTCTGTTTCAGCCCCTCTGTTTCTCGCCCTCTGTTTCAGCCCCTCTATTTCTCGCCCTCTGTTTCAGCCCCTCTGTTTTAGCCCCACTGTTTCAGCCCCTTTGTTTCAGCCCCTCTGTTTCTCGCCCTCTGTTTCAGCCGCTCTGTTTCTCGCCCTCTGTATCAGCCCCTCTGTATCAGCACCTCTGTTTCAGTCCCGCTGTTTCTCGCCCTCTGTTTCAGCCCCTCTGTTTCAGCCCCTCTGTTTCTCGCCCTCTGTTTCAGCCCCTCTGTTTCTTGCCCTCTGTTTCAGCCACTCTGTTTCTCGCCCTCTGTTTCAGCCTCTCTGTATCTCGCCCTCTGTTTCAGCCCCTCTGTTTCAGCCCCTCTGTTTCAGTCCCTCTGTTTCTCGCCCTCTGTTTCAGCCCCTCTGTTTCAGCCCCTCTGTTTCTCGCCCTCTGTTTCAGCCCCTCTGTTTCTTGCCCTCTGTTTCAGCCACTCTGTTTCTCGCCCTCTGTTTCAGCCACTCTGTTTCTCGCCCTCTGTTTCAGCCTCTCTGTATCTCGCCCTCTGTTTCAGCCCCTCTGTTTCAGCCCCTCTGTTTCAGCCGCTCTGTTTCAGCCCTCTGTTTCTCACCCTCTGTTTCAGGCCCTCTGTTTCTCGCCCTCTGTTTCAGCCTCTCTGTTTCTCGCCCTCTGTTTCAGCCCCTCTCTTTCAGCTCCTCTGTATCTCGCCCTCTGTTTCAGCCCCTCTGTTTCACGCCCTCTGTATCAGCCGCTTTGTTTCAGCCCCTCTGTTTCAGCCCCTCTGTTTCAGTCCCTCTGTTTCTCGCCCTCTGTTTCAGCCCCTCTGTTTCAGCCCCTCTGTTTCTCGCCCTCTGTTTCAGCCCCTCTGTTTCAGCCCCTCTGTTTCAGCCCCTCTGTCAGCCCTCTGTTTCTCGCCCTCTGTTTCAGGCCCTCTGTTTCTCGCCCTCTGTTCCAGCCTCTCTGTTTCTCGCCCTCTGTTTCAGCCCCTCTCTTTCAGCCCCTCTGTATCTCGCCCTCTGTTTCAGCCCCTCTGTTTCTCGCCCTCTGTATCAGCCGCTTTGTTAGTAGCCCCTCTGTTTCAGCCCCTCTGTTTCAGTCCCTCTGTTTCTCGCCCTCTGTTACAGCCCCTCTGTTTCAGCCCCTCTGTTTCTCGCCCTCTGTTTCAGCCCCTCTGTTTCAGCCCCTCTGATTCAGCCCATCTGATTCAGCCCCTTTGTTTCAGCCCCTCTGTTTCTCGCCCTCTGTTTCAGCCCCTCTGTTTCTCGACCTCTGTTTCAGCCCCTCTGTTTCTCGCCCTCTGTTTCAGTCCCTCTGTTTCGCGCTCTCTGTTCCAGCCCCTTTGTTTCAGTCCCTCTGTTTCTCGCCCTCTGTTTCTGCACGTCTGTTTCTCGCCCTCTGTTTCAGCCACTCTGTTTCTCGCCCTCTCTTTCAGTCCCTCTGTTTCTCGCCCTCTGTTTCAGCCCCTCTGATTCAGCCCCTCTGTTTCAGCCCCTCTGAATCAGCCCCTCTGATTCAGCCCCTCTGTTTCAGCCCCTCTGTTTCAGCCACTCTGTTTCTACCTCTGTTTCAGCCCCTCTGTTTCTCACCCTCTGTTTCAACCCCTCTGTTTCAGCCCCTCTGTTTCTCGCCCTCTGTTTCAGCCCCTCTGTTTCAGCCCCTCTGTATCTCGCCCTCTGTATCTCGCCTTCTGTTTCAGCCAGTCTGTTTCTCGCCCTCTGTTTCAGCCCCTCTGTTTCAGCCCCTCTGATTCAGCCCGTCTGATTCAGCCCCTCTGTTTCTCGCCCTCTGTTTCAGCCACGCTGTTTCAGCCCCTCTGTTTCTTGCCCTCTGTTTCAGCCCCTCTGTTTCTCGCCCTCTGTTTAAGCCCCTCTGTTTCTCGCCCTCTGTTTCGGCCCCTCTGTTTCTCGCCCTCTGTTTCAGTCCCTCTGTTTCTCGCCCTCTGTTTCTGCCCGTCTGTTTCTCGCCCTCTGTTTCAGCCCCTCTGTTTCTCGCCCTCTGTTTCAGCCCCTCTGTTACTCGCCCTCGTTTTCAGCCCCTCTGTTTCTTCCCCTCTGATTCAGCCCGTCTGATTCAGCCCCTCTGTTTCTCGCCCTCTGTTCCAGCCACTCTGTTTCAGCCCCTCTGTTTCTTGCCCTCTGTTTCAGCGCTTCTGATTCAGCCCCTCTGATTCAGCCCCTTTGTTTCTCGCCCTCTGTTTCAGCCCCTCTGTTTCTGCCCTTCTGTTTCAGCCTCTCTGTTTCAGCCCCTCTGTTTCTTGCCCGCTGTTTCAGCCCCTCTGTTTCTTGACCTCTGTTTCAGTCCCTCTGTTTCTCGCCATCTGTTTCAGCCCCTCTGTTTCGCGCTCTCTGTTTCAGCCCCTCTGTTTCTCGCCCTCTGTTTCAGCCCCTCTGATTCAGCCCCTCTGTTTCAGCCCCTCTGATTAAGCCCCTCTGATTCAGCCCCTCTGAATCAGCCCCTCTGATTCAGCCCCTCTGTTTCAGCCCCTCTGTTTCAGCCCCTCTGTTTCTCGCCCTCTGTTTCTCACCCTCTGTTTCAGCCCCTCTGTTTCTCGCTCTCTGTTTCAGCCCATCTGTTTCTCGCCCTCTGTTTCAGCCCCTCTGATTCAGCCCCTCTGTTTCTCGCCCTCTGTTTCAGCCCCTCTGTTTCTCGCCCTCTGTTTCAGCCCCTCTGTTTCTCACCCTCTGTTTCAGCCCCTCTGTTTCAGCCCCACTGTTTCAGCCCCTCTGTTTCAGCCACTCTGTTTCTCGCCCTCTTTTTCAGCCCCTCTGTTTCTCGCCCTCTGTTTCAGCCGCTCTGTTTCAGCCCCACTGTTTCAGCCCCTCTGTTTTAGCCCCTCTGTTTCTCGCCCTCTGTTTCAGCCCCTCTGTTTCTCGCCCTCTGTTTCAGCCCCTCTGTTTCTCGCCCTCTGTTTCAGCCCCTCTGTTTCAGCCCCTCTGTTTCAGTCCCGCTGTTTCTCGCCCTCTGTTTCTCGCACTCTGTTTCAGCCCCTCTGTTTCAGCCCCTCTGTTTCTCGCCCTCTGTTTCAGCCCCTCTGTTTCTCACCCTCTGTTTCAGCCCCTCTGTATCTCGCCCTCTGTATCTCGCCTTCTGTTTCAGCCAGTCTGTTTCTCGCCCTCTGTTTCAGCCCCTCTGTTTCAGCCCCTCTGATTCAGCCCGTCTGATTCAGCCCCTCTGTTTCTCGCCCTCTGTTTCAGCCACGCTGTTTCAGCCCCTCTGTTTCTTGCCCTCTGTTTCAGCCCCTCTGTTTCTCGCCCTCTGTTTAAGCCCCTCTGTTTCTCGCCCTCTGTTTCGGCCCCTCTGTTTCTCGCCCTCTGTTTCAGTCCCTCTGTTTCTCGCCCTCTGTTTCTGCCCGTCTGTTTCTCGCCCTCTGTTTCAGCCCCTCTGTTTCTCGCCCTCTGTTTCAGCCCCTCTGTTACTCGCCCTCGTTTTCAGCCCCTCTGTTTCTTCCCCTCTGATTCAGCCCGTCTGATTCAGCCCCTCTGTTTCTCGCCCTCTGTTCCAGCCACTCTGTTTCAGCCCCTCTGTTTCTTGCCCTCTGTTTCAGCGCTTCTGATTCAGCCCCTCTGATTCAGCCCCTTTGTTTCTCGCCCTCTGTTTCAGCCCCTCTGTTTCTGCCCTTCTGTTTCAGCCTCTCTGTTTCAGCCCCTCTGTTTCTTGCCCGCTGTTTCAGCCCCTCTGTTTCTTGACCTCTGTTTCAGTCCCTCTGTTTCTCGCCATCTGTTTCAGCCCCTCTGTTTCGCGCTCTCTGTTTCAGCCCCTCTGTTTCTCGCCCTCTGTTTCAGCCCCTCAGATTCAGCCCCTCTGTTTCAGCCCCTCTGATTAAGCCCCTCTGATTCAGCCCCTCTGAATCAGCCCCTCTGATTCAGCCCCTCTGTTTCAGCCCCTCTGTTTCAGCCCCTCTGTTTCTCGCCCTCTGTTTCTCACCCTCTGTTTCAGCCCCTCTGTTTCTCGCTCTCTGTTTCAGCCCATCTGTTTCTCGCCCTCTGTTTCAGCCCCTCTGATTCAGCCCCTCTGTTTCTCGCCCTCTGTTTCAGCCCCTCTGTTTCTCGCCCTCTGTTTCAGCCCCTCTGTTTCTCACCCTCTGTTTCAGCCCCTCTGTTTCAGCCCCACTGTTTCAGCCCCTCTGGTTCAGCCACTCTGTTTCTCGCCCTCTTTTTCAGCCCCTCTGTTTCTCGCCCTCTGTTTCAGCCGCTCTGTTTCAGCCCCACTGTTTCAGCCCCTCTGTTTTAGCCCCTCTGTTTCTCGCCCTCTGTTTCAGCCCCTCTGTTTCTCGCCCTCTGTTTCAGCCCCTCTGTTTCTCGCCCTCTGTTTCAGCCCCTCTGTTTCAGCCCCTCTGTTTCAGTCCCGCTGTTTCTCGCCCTCTGTTTCTCGCACTCTGTTTCAGCCCCTCTGTTTCTCGCCCTCTGTTTCAGCCCCTCTGTTTCTCACCCTCTGTTTCAGCCCCTCTGTTTCAGCCCCTCTGTTTCAGTCCCTCTGTTTCTCGCCCTCTGTTTCAGCCCCTCTGTTTCAGCCCCTCTGTTTCTCGCCCTCTGTTTCAGCCCCTCTGTTTCTTGCCCTCTGTTTCAGCCACTCTGTTTCTCGCCCTCTGTTTCAGCCTCTCTGTATCTCGCCCTCTGTTTCAGCCCCTCTGTTTCAGCCCCTCTGTTTCAGTCCCTCTGTTTCTCGCCCTCTGTTTCAGCCCCTCTGTTTCAGCCCCTCTGTTTCTCGCCCTCTGTTTCAGCCCCTCTGTTTCTTGCCCTCTGTTTCAGCCACTCTGTTTCTCGCCCTCTGTTTCAGCCACTCTGTTTCTCGCCCTCTGTTTCAGCCTCTCTGTATCTCGCCCTCTGTTTCAGCCCCTCTGTTTCAGCCCCTCTGTTTCAGACGCTCTGTTTCAGCCCTCTGTTTCTCGCCCTCTGTTTCAGGCCCTCTGTTTCTCGCCCTCTGTTTCAGCCTCTCTGTTTCTCGCCCTCTGTTTCAGCCCCTCTCTTTCAGCTCCTCTGTATCTCGCCCTCTGTTTCAGCCCCTCTGTTTCTCGCCCTCTGTATCAGCCGCTTTGTTTCAGCCCCTCTGTTTCAGCCCCTCTGTTTCAGTCCCTCTGTTTCTCGCCCTCTGTTTCAGCCCCTCTGTTTCAGCCCCTCTGTTTCTCACCCTCTGTTTCAGCCCCTCTGTTTCAGCCCCTCTGTTTCAGCCCCTCTGTCAGCCCTCTGTTTCTCGCCCTCTGTTTCAGGCCCTCTGTTTCTCGCCCTCTGTTCCAGCCTCTCTGTTTCTCGCCCTCTGTTTCAGCCCCTCTCTTTCAGCCCCTCTGTATCTCGCCCTCTGTTTCAGCCCCTCTGTTTCTCGCCCTCTGTATCAGCCGCTTTGTTAGTAGCCCCTCTGTTTCAGCCCCTCTGTTTCAGTCCCTCTGTTTCTCGCCCTCTGTTACAGCCCCTCTGTTTCAGCCCCTCTGTTTCTCGCCCTCTGTTTCAGCCCCTCTGTTTCAGCCCCTCTGATTCAGCCCATCTGATTCAGCCCCTTTGTTTCAGCCCCTCTGTTTCTCGCCCTCTGTTTCAGCCCCTCTGTTTCTCGACCTCTGTTTCAGCCCCTCTGTTTCTCGCCCTCTGTTTCAGTCCCTCTGTTTCGCGCTCTCTGTTCCAGCCCCTTTGTTTCAGTCCCTCTGTTTCTCGCCCTCTGTTTCTGCACGTCTGTTTCTCGCCCTCTGTTTCAGCCACTCTGTTTCTCGCCCTCTCTTTCAGTCCCTCTGTTTCTCGCCCTCTGTTTCAGCCCCTCTGATTCAGCCCCTCTGTTTCAGCCCCTCTGAATCAGCCCCTCTGATTCAGCCCCTCTGTTTCAGCCCCTCTGTTTCAGCCACTCTGTTTCTACCTCTGTTTCAGCCCCTCTATTTCTCACCCTCTGTTTCAACCCCTCTGTTTCAGCCCCTCTGTTTCTCGCCCTCTGTTTCAGCCCCTCTGTTTCAGCCCCTCTGTATCTCGCCCTCTGTATCTCGCCCTCTGTTTCAGCCAGTCTGTTTCTCGCGCTCTGTTTCAGCCCCTCTGTTTCAGCCCCTCTGATTCAGCCCGTCTGATTCAGCCCCTCTGTTTCTCGCCCTCTGTTTCAGCCACGCTGTTTCAGCCCCTCTGTTTCTTGCCCTCTGTTTCAGCCCCTCTGTTTCTCGCCCTCTGTTTAAGCCCCTCTGTTTCTCGCCCTCTGTTTCGGCCCCTCTGTTTCTCGCCCTCTGTTTCAGTCCCTCTGTTTCGCGCTCTCTGTTTCAGCCCCTCTGTTTCAGTCCCTCTGTTTCTCGCCCTCTGTTTCTGCCCGTCTGTTTCTCGCCCTCTGTTTCAGCCCCTCTGTTTCTCGCCCTCTGTTTCAGCCCCTCTGTTTCTCGCCCTCGGTTTCAGCCCCTCTGTTTCTTCCCCTCTGATTCAGCCCGTCTGATTCAGCCCCTCTGTTTCTCGCCCTCTGTTCCAGCCACTCTGTTTCAGCCCCTCTGTTTCTTGCCCTCTGTTTCAGCCCTTCTGATTCAGCCCCTCTGATTCAGCCCCTTTGTTTCTCGCCCTCTGTTTCAGCCCCTCTGTTTCTGCCCTTCTGTTTCAGCCTCTCTGTTTCAGCCCCTCTGTTTCTTGCCCGCTGTTTCAGCCCCTCTGTTTCTCGACCTCTGTTTCAGTCCCTCTGTTTCTCGCCATCTGTTTCAGCCCCTCTGTTTCGCGCTCTCTGTTTCAGCCCCTCTGTTTCTCGCCCTCTGTTTCAGCCCCTCTGATTCAGCCCCTCTGTTTCAGCCCCTCTGATTAAGCCCCTCTGATTCAGCCCCTCTGAATCAGCCCCTCTGATTCAGCCCCTCTGTTTCAGCCCCTCTGTTTCAGCCCCTCTGTTTCTCGCCCTCTGTTTCTCACCCTCTGTTTCTCACCCTCTGTTTCAGCCCCTCTGTTTCAGCCCCACTGTTTCTCGCCCTCTGTTTCAGCCCCTCTGTTTCTCGCCCTCTGTTTCAGCTCCTCTGATTCAGCCCCTCTGTTTCTCGCCCTCTTTTTCAGCCCCTCTGTTTCTCGCCCTCTGTTTCAGCCCCTCTGTTTCAGCCCCTCTGTTTCAGCCCCTCTGTTTCTCGCCCTCTGTTTCAGCCCCTCTGTTTCTCGCCCTGTGTTTCAGCCCCTCTGTTTCTCGCCCTCTGTTTCAGCCGCTCTGTTTCAGCCCCACTGTTTCAGCCCCTCTGTTTTAGCCCCTCTGTTTCTCGCCCTCTGTTTCAGCCCCTCTGTTTCTCGCCCTCTGTTTCAGCCCCTCTGTTTCTCGCCCTCTGTTTCTCGCCCTCTGTTTCTCGCACTCTGTTTCAGCCCCTCTGTTTCAGCCCCTCTGTTTCTCGCCCTCTGTTTCAGCACCTCTGTTTCTCACCCTCTGTTTCAGCCTCTCTGTTTCTCGCCCTCTGTTTCAGCCCCTCTGTTTCAGCCCCTCTGTTTCAGCCCCTCTATTTCTCGCCCTCTGCATCAGCCGCTTTGTTTCAGCACCTCTGTTTCAGCCCCTCTTTTTCAGCCCCTCTGTTTCTCGCCCTCTGTTTCTCGCCCTCTGTTTCAGCCCCTCTGTTTCTCGCCCTTAGTTTCAGCCCCTCTGTTTCAGCCCCTCTGATTCAGCCCGTCTGATTCAGCCCCTCTGTTTCTCGCCCTCTGTTCCAGCCACTCTGTTTCAGCCCCTCTGTTTCTTGCCCTCTGTTTCAGCCCTTCAGATTCAGCCCCTCTGATTCAGCCCCTCTGTTTCTCGCCCTCTGTTTCAGCCCCTCTGTTTCTGCCCTTCTGTCTCAGGCTCTCTGTTTCAGCCCCTCTGTTTCTTGCCCTCTGTTTCAGCCCTTTTGTTTCTCGAACTCTGTTTCAGTCCCTCTGTTTCTCGCCATATGTTTCAGCCCCTCTGTTTCGCGCTCTCTGTTTCAGCCCCTCTGTTTCTGCTCCTCTGTTTCTCGCCCTCTGTTTCTGCCCCTCTGTTTCTCGCCCTCTGTTTCAGCCCCTCTGTTTCTCGCCCTCTGTTTCAGCCCCTCTGATTAAGCCCCTCTGTTTCAGCCCCTCTGATTAAGCCCCTCTGATTCAGCCCCTCTGAATCAGCCCCTCTGATTCAGCCCCTCTGTTTCAGCCCCTCTGTTTCAGCCCCTCTGTTTCTCGCCCTCTGTTTCAGCCCCTCTGTTTCTCACCCTCTGTTTCAGCCCCTCTGTTTCAGCCCCTCTGTTTCTCGCCCTCTGTTTCAGCCCCTCTGTTTCTCGCTCTCTGTTTCAGCCCATCTGTTTCTCGCCCTCTGTTTCAGCCCCTCTGATTCAGCCCCTCTGTTTCTCGCCCTCTGTTTCAGCCCCTCTGTTTCTCGCCCTCTGTTTCAGCCCCTCTGTTTCTCGCCCTCTGTTTCAGCCGCACTGTTTTATCCCCTCTGTTTCAGCCCCTCTGTTTCAGCCCCTCTGTTTCAGCCCCTCTGTTTCTCGCCCTCTGTTTCAGCCCCTCTGTTTCTCGCCCTCTGTTTCAGCCCCTCTATTTCTCGCCCTCTGTTTCAGCCCCTCTGTTTTAGCCCCACTGTTTCAGCCCCTTTGTTTCAGCCCCTCTGTTTCTCGCCCTCTGTTTCAGCCGCTCTGTTTCTCGCCCTCTGTATCAGCCCCTCTGTATCAGCACCTCTGTTTCAGTCCCTCTGTTTCTCGCCCTCTGTTTCAGCCCCTCTGTTTCAGCCCCTCTGTTTCTCGCCCTCTGTTTCAGCCCCTCTGTTTCTTGCCCTCTGTTTCAGCCACTCTGTTTCTCGCCCTCTGTTTCAGCCTCTCTGTATCTCGCCCTCTGTTTCAGCCCCTCTGTTTCAGCCCCTCTGTTTCAGTCCCTCTGTTTCTCGCCCTCTGTTTCAGCCCCTCTGTTTCAGCCCCTCTGTTTCTCGCCCTCTGTTTCAGCCCCTCTGTTTCTTGCCCTCTGTTTCAGCCACTCTGTTTCTCGCCCTCTGTTTCAGCCACTCTGTTTCTCGCCCTCTGTTTCAGCCTCTCTGTATCTCGCCCTCTGTTTCAGCCCCTCTGTTTCAGCCCCTCTGTTTCAGCCGCTCTGTTTCAGCCCTCTGTTTCTCGCCCTCTGTTTCAGGCCCTCTGTTTCTCGCCCTCTGTTTCAGCCTCTCTGTTTCTCGCCCTCTGTTTCAGCCCCTCTCTTTCAGCTCCTCTGTATCTCGCCCTCTGTTTCAGCCCCTCTGTTTCTCGCCCTCTGTATCAGCCGCTTTGTTTCAGCCCCTCTGTTTCAGCCCCTCTGTTTCAGTCCCTCTGTTTCTCGCCCTCTGTTTCAGCCCCTCTGTTTCAGCCCCTCTGCTTCTCGCCCTCTGTTTCAGCCCCTCTGTTTCAGCCCCTCTGTTTCAGCCCCTCTGTCAGCCCTCTGTTTCTCGCCCTCTGTTTCAGGCCCTCTGTTTCTCGCCCTCTGTTCCAGCCTCTCTGTTTCTCGCCTTCTGTTTCAGCCCCTCTCTTTCAGCCCCTCTGTATCTCGCCCTCTGTTTCAGCCCCTCTGTTTCTCGCCCTCTGTATCAGCCGCTTTGTTAGTAGCCCCTCTGTTTCAGCCCCTCTGTTTCAGTCCCTCTGTTTCTCGCCCTCTGTTACAGCCCCTCTGTTTCAGCCCCTCTGTTTCTCGCCCTCTGTTTCAGCCCCTCTGTTTCAGCCCCTCTGATTCAGCCCATCTGATTCAGCCCCTTTGTTTCAGCCCCTCTGTTTCTCGCCCTCTGTTTCAGCCCCTCTGTTTCTCGACCTCTGTTTCAGCCCCTCTGTTTCTCGCCCTCTGTTTCAGTCCCTCTGTTTCGCGCTCTCTGTTCCAGCCCCTTTGTTTCAGTCCCTCTGTTTCTCGCCCTCTGTTTCTGCACGTCTGTTTCTCGCCCTCTGTTTCAGCCCCTCTGTTTCTCGCCCTCTCTTTCAGTCCCTCTGTTTCTCGCCCTCTGTTTCAGCCCCTCTGATTCAGCCCCTCTGTTTCAGCCCCTCTGAATCAGCCCCTCTGATTCAGCACCTCTGTTTCAGCCCCTCTGTTTCAGCCACTCTGTTTCTACCTCTGTTTCAGCCCCTCTGTTTCTCACCCTCTGTTTCAACCCCTCTGTTTCAGCCCCTCTGTTTCTCGCCCTCTGTTTCAGCCCCTCTGTTTCAGCCCCTCTGTATCTCGCCCTCTGTATCTCGCCCTCTGTTTCAGCCAGTCTGTTTCTCGCCCTCTGTTTCAGCCCCTCTGTTTCATCCCCTCTGATTCAGCCCGTCTGATTCAGCCCCTCTGTTTCTCGCCCTCTGTTTCAGCCACGCTGTTTCAGCCCCTCTGTTTCTTGCCCTCTGTTTCAGCCCCTCTGTTTCTCGCCCTCTGTTTCAGCCCCTCTATTTCTCGCCCTCTGTTTCAGCCCCTCTGTTTTAGCCCCACTGTTTCAGCCCCTTTGTTTCAGCCCGTCTGTTTCTCACCCTCTGTTTCAGCCGTTCTGTTTCTCGCCCTCTGTATCAGCCCCTCTGTATCAGCACCTCTGTTTCAGTCCCTCTGTTTCTCGCCCTCTGTTTCAGCCCCTCTGTTTCAGCCCCTCTGTTTCTCGCCCTCTGTTTCAGCCCCTCTGTTTCTTGCCCTCTGTTTCAGCCACTCTGTATCTCGCCCTCTGTTTCTCACCCTCTGTTTCTCGCCCTCTGTTTCAGCCCCTCTGTTTTTCGCCCTCTGTTTCAGCGCCTCTGTTTCTGCCCCTCTGTTTCAGGCTCTCTGTTTCAGCCCATCTGTTTCAGCCCCTCTGTTGAAGCCCCTCTGTTTCTCGCCCTCTGTTTCTCGCCCGCTGTTTCAGCCCCTTTGTTTCTCGCCCACTGTTTCAGCCCCTTTGTTTCAGTCCCTCTGATTCAGCCCCTCTGATTCAGCCCCTCTGTTTCTCGCCCTCTGTTTCAGCCCCTCTGTTTCAGCCCCTCTGTTTCTGCCCCTCTGTTTCAGCCCCTCTGTTTCTCGCCCTCTGTTTCAGCCCCTCTGTTTCTCGCCCTCTGTTTCAGCCGACTCTGTTTCTCGCCCTCTGTTTCAGGCTCTCTGATTCAGCCCGTCTGTTTCAGCCCCTCTGTTTCAGCCCCTCTGTTTCTCGCCCTCTGTTTCTCGCCCGCTGTTTCAGCCCCTTTGTTTCTCGCCCTCTGTTTCAGCCCCTCTGATTCAGACCCTCTGTTTCAGCCCCTCTGTTTCAGCCCCTCTGTTTCTCGCCCTCAGTTTCTGCCCCTCTGTTTCTCGCCCTCTGTTTCAGCCCCTCTGTTTCAGCCCCTCTGTTTCTCGCCCTCTGTTTCAGCCCCTCTGTTTCTCGCCCTCTGTTTCAGCCCCTCTGTTTCTCGCCCTCTGTTTCAGCCCCTCTGTTTCTCACCCTCTGTTTCAGCCCCTCTGTTTCAGCCCCACTGTTTCAGCCCCTCTGTTTCAGCCACTCTGTTTCTCGCCCTCTTTTTCAGCCCCTCTGTTTCTCGCCCTCTGTTTCAGCCGCTCTGTTTCAGCCCCACTGTTTCAGCCCCTCTGTTTTAGCCCCTCTGTTTCTCGCCCTCTGTTTCAGCCCCTCTGTTTCTCGCCCTCTGTTTCAGCCCCTCTGTTTCTCGCCCTCTGTTTCAGCCCCTCTGTTTCAGCCCCTCTGTTTCAGTCCCGCTGTTTCTCGCCCTCTGTTTCTCGCACTCTGTTTCAGCCCCTCTGTTTCAGCCCCTCTGTTTCTCGCCCTCTGTTTCAGCCCCTCTGTTTCTCACCCTCTGTTTCAGCCCCTCTGTATCTCGCCCTCTGTATCTCGCCTTCTGTTTCAGCCAGTCTGTTTCTCGCCCTCTGTTTCAGCCCCTCTGTTTCAGCCCCTCTGATTCAGCCCGTCTGATTCAGCCCCTCTGTTTCTCGCCCTCTGTTTCAGCCACGCTGTTTCAGCCCCTCTGTTTCTTGCCCTCTGTTTCAGCCCCTCTGTTTCTCGCCCTCTGTTTAAGCCCCTCTGTTTCTCGCCCTCTGTTTCGGCCCCTCTGTTTCTCGCCCTCTGTTTCAGTCCCTCTGTTTCTCGCCCTCTGTTTCTGCCCGTCTGTTTCTCGCCCTCTGTTTCAGCCCCTCTGTTTCTCGCCCTCTGTTTCAGCCCCTCTGTTACTCGCCCTCGTTTTCAGCCCCTCTGTTTCTTCCCCTCTGATTCAGCCCGTCTGATTCAGCCCCTCTGTTTCTCGCCCTCTGTTCCAGCCACTCTGTTTCAGCCCCTCTGTTTCTTGCCCTCTGTTTCAGCGCTTCTGATTCAGCCCCTCTGATTCAGCCCCTTTGTTTCTCGCCCTCTGTTTCAGCCCCTCTGTTTCTGCCCTTCTGTTTCAGCCTCTCTGTTTCAGCCCCTCTGTTTCTTGCCCGCTGTTTCAGCCCCTCTGTTTCTTGACCTCTGTTTCAGTCCCTCTGTTTCTCGCCATCTGTTTCAGCCCCTCTGTTTCGCGCTCTCTGTTTCAGCCCCTCTGTTTCTCGCCCTCTGTTTCAGCCCCTCTGATTCAGCCCCTCTGTTTCAGCCCCTCTGATTAAGCCCCTCTGATTCAGCCCCTCTGAATCAGCCCCTCTGATTCAGCCCCTCTGTTTCAGCCCCTCTGTTTCAGCCCCTCTGTTTCTCGCCCTCTGTTTCTCACCCTCTGTTTCAGCCCCTCTGTTTCTCGCTCTCTGTTTCAGCCCATCTGTTTCTCGCCCTCTGTTTCAGCCCCTCTGATTCAGCCCCTCTGTTTCTCGCCCTCTGTTTCAGCCCCTCTGTTTCTCGCCCTCTGTTTCAGCCCCTCTGTTTCTCACCCTCTGTTTCAGCCCCTCTGTTTCAGCCCCACTGTTTCAGCCCCTCTGGTTCAGCCACTCTGTTTCTCGCCCTCTTTTTCAGCCCCTCTGTTTCTCGCCCTCTGTTTCAGCCGCTCTGTTTCAGCCCCACTGTTTCAGCCCCTCTGTTTTAGCCCCTCTGTTTCTCGCCCTCTGTTTCAGCCCCTCTGTTTCTCGCCCTCTGTTTCAGCCCCTCTGTTTCTCGCCCTCTGTTTCAGCCCCTCTGTTTCAGCCCCTCTGTTTCAGTCCCGCTGTTTCTCGCCCTCTGTTTCTCGCACTCTGTTTCAGCCCCTCTGTTTCTCGCCCTCTGTTTCAGCCCCTCTGTTTCTCACCCTCTGTTTCAGCCTCTCTGTTTCTCGCCCTCTGTTTCAGCCCCTCTGTTTCAGCCCCTCTGTTTCAGCCCCTCTATTTCTCGCCCTCTGCATCAGCCGCTTTGTTTCAGCACCTCTGTTTCAGCCCCTCTTTTTCAGCCCCTCTGTTTCTCGCCCTCTGTTTCTCGCCCTCTGTTTCAGCCCCTCTGTTTCTCGCCCTTAGTTTCAGCCCCTCTGTTTCAGCCCCTCTGATTCAGCCCGTCTGATTCAGCCCCTCTGTTTCTCGCCCTCTGTTCCAGCCACTCTGTTTCAGCCCCTCTGTTTCTTGCCCTCTGTTTCAGCCCTTCAGATTCAGCCCCTCTGATTCAGCCCCTCTGTTTCTCGCCCTCTGTTTCAGCCCCTCTGTTTCTGCCCTTCTGTCTCAGCCTCTCTGTTTCAGCCCCTCTGTTTCTTGCCCTCTGTTTCAGCCCCTCTGTTTCTCGAACTCTGTTTCAGTCCCTCTGTTTCTCGCCATCTGTTTCAGCCCCTCTGTTTCGCGCTCTCTGTTTCAGCCCCTCTGTTTCTGCTCCTCTGTTTCTCGCCCTCTGTTTCTGCCCCTCTGTTTCTCGCCCTCTGTTTCAGCCCCTCTGTTTCTCGCCCTCTGTTTCAGCCCCTCTGATTAAGCCCCTCTGTTTCAGCCCCTCTGATTAAGCCCCTCTGATTCAGCCCCTCTGAATCAGCCCCTCTGATTCAGCCCCTCTGTTTCAGCCCCTCTGTTTCAGCCCCTCTGTTTCTCGCCCTCTGTGTCAGCCCCTCTGTTTCTCACCCTCTGTTTCAGCCCCTCTGTTTCAGCCCCTCTGTTTCTCGCCCTCTGTTTAACCCCCTCTGTTTCTCGCTCTCTGTTTCAGCCCATCTGTTTCTCGCCCTCTGTTTCAGCCCCTCTGATTCAGCCCCTCTGTTTCTCGCCCTCTGTTTCAGCCCCTCTGTTTCTCGCCCTCTGTTTCAGCCCCTCTGTTTCTCGCCCTCTGTTTCAGCCGCACTGTTTTATCCCCTCTGTTTCAGCCCCTCTGTTTCAGCCCCTCTGTTTCAGCCCCTCTGTTTCTCGCCCTCTGTTTCAGCCCCTCTGTTTCTCGCCCTCTGTTTCAGCCCCTCTATTTCTCGCCCTCTGTTTCAGCCCCTCTGTTTTAGCCCCACTGTTTCAGCCCCTTTGTTTCAGCCCGTCTGTTTCTCGCCCTCTGTTTCAGCCGCTCTGTTTCTCGCCCTCTGTATCAGCCCCTCTGTATCAGCACCTCTGTTTCAGTCCCTCTGTTTCTCGCCCTCTGTTTCAGCCCCTCTGTTTCAGCCCCTCTGTTTCTCGCCCTCTGTTTCAGCCCCTCTGTTTCTTGCCCTCTGTTTCAGCCACTCTGTTTCTCGCCCTCTGTTTCAGCCTCTCTGTATCTCGCCCTCTGTTTCAGCCCCTCTGTTTCAGCCCCTCTGTTTCAGTCCCTCTGTTTCTCGCCCTCTGTTTCAGCCCCTCTGTTTCAGCCCCTCTGTTTCTCGCCCTCTGTTTCAGCCCCTCTGTTTCTTGCCCTCTGTTTCAGCCACTCTGTTTCTCGCCCTCTGTTTCAGCCACTCTGTTTCTCGCCCTCTGTTTCAGCCTCTCTGTATCTCGCCCTCTGTTTCAGCCCCTCTGTTTCAGCCCCTCTGTTTCAGACGCTCTGTTTCAGCCCTCTGTTTCTCGCCCTCTGTTTCAGGCCCTCTGTTTCTCGCCCTCTGTTTCAGCCTCTCTGTTTCTCGCCCTCTGTTTCAGCCCCTCTCTTTCAGCTCCTCTGTATCTCGCCCTCTGTTTCAGCCCCTCTGTTTCTCGCCCTCTGTATCAGCCGCTTTGTTTCAGCCCCTCTGTTTCAGCCCCTCTGTTTCAGTCCCTCTGTTTCTCGCCCTCTGTTTCAGCCCCTCTGTTTCAGCCCCTCTGTTTCTCACCCTCTGTTTCAGCCCCTCTGTTTCAGCCCCTCTGTTTCAGCCCCTCTGTCAGCCCTCTGTTTCTCGCCCTCTGTTTCAGGCCCTCTGTTTCTCGCCCTCTGTTCCAGCCTCTCTGTTTCTCGCCCTCTGTTTCAGCCCCTCTCTTTCAGCCCCTCTGTATCTCGCCCTCTGTTTCAGCCCCTCTGTTTCTCGCCCTCTGTATCAGCCGCTTTGTTAGTAGCCCCTCTGTTTCAGCCCCTCTGTTTCAGTCCCTCTGTTTCTCGCCCTCTGTTACAGCCCCTCTGTTTCAGCCCCTCTGTTTCTCGCCCTCTGTTTCAGCCCCTCTGTTTCAGCCCCTCTGATTCAGCCCATCTGATTCAGCCCCTTTGTTTCAGCCCCTCTGTTTCTCGCCCTCTGTTTCAGCCCCTCTGTTTCTCGACCTCTGTTTCAGCCCCTCTGTTTCTCGCCCTCTGTTTCAGTCCCTCTGTTTCGCGCTCTCTGTTCCAGCCCCTTTGTTTCAGTCCCTCTGTTTCTCGCCCTCTGTTTCTGCACGTCTGTTTCTCGCCCTCTGTTTCAGCCACTCTGTTTCTCGCCCTCTCTTTCAGTCCCTCTGTTTCTCGCCCTCTGTTTCAGCCCCTCTGATTCAGCCCCTCTGTTTCAGCCCCTCTGAATCAGCCCCTCTGATTCAGCCCCTCTGTTTCAGCCCCTCTGTTTCAGCCACTCTGTTTCTACCTCTGTTTCAGCCCCTCTATTTCTCACCCTCTGTTTCAACCCCTCTGTTTCAGCCCCTCTGTTTCTCGCCCTCTGTTTCAGCCCCTCTGTTTCAGCCCCTCTGTATCTCGCCCTCTGTATCTCGCCCTCTGTTTCAGCCAGTCTGTTTCTCGCCCTCTGTTTCAGCCCCTCTGTTTCAGCCCCTCTGATTCAGCCCGTCTGATTCAGCCCCTCTGTTTCTCGCCCTCTGTTTCAGCCACGCTGTTTCAGCCCCTCTGTTTCTTGCCCTCTGTTTCAGCCCCTCTGTTTCTCGCCCTCTGTTTAAGCCCCTCTGTTTCTCGCCCTCTGTTTCGGCCCCTCTGTTTCTCGCCCTCTGTTTCAGTCCCTCTGTTTCGCGCTCTCTGTTTCAGCCCCTCTGTTTCAGTCCCTCTGTTTCTCGCCCTCTGTTTCTGCCCGTCTGTTTCTCGCCCTCTGTTTCAGCCCCTCTGTTTCTCGCCCTCTGTTTCAGCCCCTCTGTTTCTCGCCCTCGGTTTCAGCCCCTCTGTTTCTTCCCCTCTGATTCAGCCCGTCTGATTCAGCCCCTCTGTTTCTCGCCCTCTGTTCCAGCCACTCTGTTTCAGCCCCTCTGTTTCTTGCCCTCTGTTTCAGCCCTTCTGATTCAGCCCCTCTGATTCAGCCCCTTTGTTTCTCGCCCTCTGTTTCAGCCCCTCTGATTCAGCCCCTCTATTTCTCGCCCTCTGTTTCAGCCCCTCTGTTTTAGCCCCACTGTTTCAGCCCCTTTGTTTCAGCCCCTCTGTTTCTCGCCCTCTGTTTCAGCCGCTCTGTTTCTCGCCCTCTGTATCAGCCCCTCTGTATCAGCACCTCTGTTTCAGTCCCTCTGTTTCTCGCCCTCTGTTTCAGCCCCTCTGTTTCAGCCCCTCTGTTTCTCGCCCTCTGTTTCAGCCCCTCTGTTTCTTGCCCTCTGTTTCAGCCACTCTGTTTCTCGCCCTCTGTTTCAGCCTCTCTGTATCTCGCCCTCTGTTTCAGCCCCTCTGTTTCAGCCCCTCTGTTTCAGTCCCTCTGTTTCTCGCCCTCTGTTTCAGCCCCTCTGTTTCAGCCCCTCTGTTTCTCGCCCTCTGTTTCAGCCCCTCTGTTTCTTGCCCTCTGTTTCAGCCACTCTGTTTCTCGCCCTCTGTTTCAGCCACTCTGTTTCTCGCCCTCTGTTTCAGCCTCTCTGTATCTCGCCCTCTGTTTCAGCCCCTCTGTTTCAGCCCCTCTGTTTCAGCCGCTCTGTTTCAGCCCTCTGTTTCTCGCCCTCTGTTTCAGGCCCTCTGTTTCTCGCCCTCTGTTTCAGCCTCTCTGTTTCTCGCCCTCTGTTTCAGCCCCTCTCTTTCAGCTCCTCTGTATCTCGCCCTCTGTTTCAGCCCCTCTGTTTCTCGCCCTCTGTATCAGCCGCTTTGTTTCAGCCCCTCTGTTTCAGCCCCTCTGTTTCAGTCCCTCTGTTTCTCGCCCTCTGTTTCAGCCCCTCTGTTTCAGCCCCTCTGCTTCTCGCCCTCTGTTTCAGCCCCTCTGTTTCAGCCCCTCTGTTTCAGCCCCTCTGTCAGCCCTCTGTTTCTCGCCCTCTGTTTCAGGCCCTCTGTTTCTCGCCCTCTGTTCCAGCCTCTCTGTTTCTCGCCTTCTGTTTCAGCCCCTCTCTTTCAGCCCCTCTGTATCTCGCCCTCTGTTTCAGCCCCTCTGTTTCTCGCCCTCTGTATCAGCCGCTTTGTTAGTAGCCCCTCTGTTTCAGCCCCTCTGTTTCAGTCCCTCTGTTTCTCGCCCTCTGTTACAGCCCCTCTGTTTCAGCCCCTCTGTTTCTCGCCCTCTGTTTCAGCCCCTCTGTTTCAGCCCCTCTGATTCAGCCCATCTGATTCAGCCCCTTTGTTTCAGCCCCTCTGTTTCTCGCCCTCTGTTTCAGCCCCTCTGTTTCTCGACCTCTGTTTCAGCCCCTCTGTTTCTCGCCCTCTGTTTCAGTCCCTCTGTTTCGCGCTCTCTGTTCCAGCCCCTTTGTTTCAGTCCCTCTGTTTCTCGCCCTCTGTTTCTGCACGTCTGTTTCTCGCCCTCTGTTTCAGCCCCTCTGTTTCTCGCCCTCTCTTTCAGTCCCTCTGTTTCTCGCCCTCTGTTTCAGCCCCTCTGATTCAGCCCCTCTGTTTCAGCCCCTCTGAATCAGCCCCTCTGATTCAGCACCTCTGTTTCAGCCCCTCTGTTTCAGCCACTCTGTTTCTACCTCTGTTTCAGCCCCTCTGTTTCTCACCCTCTGTTTCAACCCCTCTGTTTCAGCCCCTCTGTTTCTCGCCCTCTGTTTCAGCCCCTCTGTTTCAGCCCCTCTGTATCTCGCCCTCTGTATCTCGCCCTCTGTTTCAGCCAGTCTGTTTCTCGCCCTCTGTTTCAGCCCCTCTGTTTCATCCCCTCTGATTCAGCCCGTCTGATTCAGCCCCTCTGTTTCTCGCCCTCTGTTTCAGCCACGCTGTTTCAGCCCCTCTGTTTCTTGCCCTCTGTTTCAGCCCCTCTGTTTCTCGCCCTCTGTTTCAGCCCCTCTATTTCTCGCCCTCTGTTTCAGCCCCTCTGTTTTAGCCCCACTGTTTCAGCCCCTTTGTTTCAGCCCGTCTGTTTCTCACCCTCTGTTTCAGCCGTTCTGTTTCTCGCCCTCTGTATCAGCCCCTCTGTATCAGCACCTCTGTTTCAGTCCCTCTGTTTCTCGCCCTCTGTTTCAGCCCCACTGTTTCAGCCCCTCTGTTTCTCGCCCTCTGTTTCAGCCCCTCTGTTTCTTGCCCTCTGTTTCAGCCACTCTGTATCTCGCCCTCTGTTTCTCACCCTCTGTTTCTCGCCCTCTGTTTCAGCCCCTCTGTTTTTCGCCCTCTGTTTCAGCGCCTCTGTTTCTGCCCCTCTGTTTCAGGCTCTCTGTTTCAGCCCATCTGTTTCAGCCCCTCTGTTGAAGCCCCTCTGTTTCTCGCCCTCTGTTTCTCGCCCGCTGTTTCAGCCCCTTTGTTTCTCGCCCACTGTTTCAGCCCCTTTGTTTCAGTCCCTCTGATTCAGCCCCTCTGATTCAGCCCCTCTGTTTCTCGCCCTCTGTTTCAGCCCCTCTGTTTCAGCCCCTCTGTTTCTGCCCCTCTGTTTCAGCCCCTCTGTTTCTCGCCCTCTGTTTCAGCCCCTCTGTTTCTCGCCCTCTGTTTCAGCCGACTCTGTTTCTCGCCCTCTGTTTCAGGCTCTCTGATTCAGCCCGTCTGTTTCAGCCCCTCTGTTTCAGCCCCTCTGTTTCTCGCCCTCTGTTTCTCGCCCGCTGTTTCAGCCCCTTTGTTTCTCGCCCTCTGTTTCAGCCCCTCTGATTCAGACCCTCTGTTTCAGCCCCTCTGTTTCAGCCCCTCTGTTTCTCGCCCTCAGTTTCTGCCCCTCTGTTTCTCGCCCTCTGTTTCAGCCCCTCTGTTTCAGCCCCTCTGTTTCTCGCCCTCTGTTTCAGCCCCTCTGTTTCTCGCCCTCTGTTTCAGACCCTCTGTTTCAGCCCCTCTGTTTCTCGCCCTCTGTTTCTGCACGTCTCTTTCTCGCCCTCTGTTTCAGCCACTCTGTTTCTCGCCCTCTCTTTCAGTCCATCTGTTTCTCGCCCTCTGTTTCAGCCCCTCTGATTCAGCCCCTCTGTTTCAGCCCCTCTGAATCAGCCCCTCTGATTCAGCCCCTCTGTTTCAGCCCCTCTGTTTCAGCCCCTCTGTTTCTACCTCTGTTTCAGCCCCTCTGTTTCTCACCCTCTGTTTCAACCCCTCTGTTTCAGCCCCTCTGTTTCTCGCCCTCTGTTTCAGCCCCTCTGTTTCTCGCCCTCTCTTTCAGCCCCTCTGTTTCTCGCCCTCTGTTTCAGCCCCTCTGTTTCAGCCCCTCTGTTTCAGCCCCTCTGTTTCAGCCCCTCTGTATCTCGCCCTCTGTTTCAGCCCCTCTGTTTCTCGCCCTCTGTTTCAGCCCCTCTATTTCTCGCCCTCTGTTTCAGCCGCTCTGTTTCAGCCCCACTGTTTCAGCCCCTCTGTTTCAGCCCCTCTGTTTCTCGCCCTCTGTTTCAGCCCCTCTGTTTCTCGCCCTCTGTTTCAGCCCCTCTGTTTCTCGCCCTCTGTTTCAGCCCCTCTGTTTCAGCCCCTCTGTTTCAGTCCCTCTGTTTCTCGCCCTCTGTTTCTCGCACTCTGTTTCAGCCCCTCTGTTTCTCGCCCTCTGTTTCAGCCCCTCTGTTTCTCGCCCTCTGTTTCAGCCCCTCTGTTTCAGCCCCTCTATTTCAGCCCCTCTGTTTCTCGCCCTCTGTTTCAGCCCCTCTGTTTCCTGCCCTCTGTTTCAGCCCCTCTGTTTCTCGCCCTCTGTTTCAGCCTCTCTGTTTCTCGCCCTCGGATTCAGCCCCTCTGTTTCAGCCCCTCTGTTTAAGCCCCTCTGTTTCAGCCGCTCTGTTTCTCGCCCTCTGTTTCAGCCCCTCTGTTTCTCGCCCTCTGTTTCAGCCCCTCTGATTCAGCCACTCTGTTTCAGCCCCTCTGATTCAGTCCCTCTGTTTCAGCCCCTCTATTTCAGCCCCTTTGTTTCAGCCCCTCTGTTTCATCCACTCTGTTTCTCGCCCTCTGTTTCTCACCCTCTGTTTCTCGCCCTCTGTTTCAGCCCCTCTGTTTTTCGCCCTCTGTTTCAGCCCCTCTGTTTCTGCCCCTCTGTTTCAGGCTCTCTGTTTCAGCCCATCTGTTTCAGCCCCTCTGTTTAAGCCCCTCTGTTTCTCGCCCTCTGTTTCTCGCCCGCTGTTTCAGCCCCTTTGTTTCTCGCCCACTGTTTCAGCCCCTCTGTTTCAGTCCCTCTGATTCAGCCCCTCTGATTCAGCCCCTCTGTTTCTCGCCCTCTGTTTCAGCCCCTCTGTTTCAGCCCCTCTGTTTCTGCCCCTCTGTTTCAGCCCCTCTGTTTCTCGCCCTCTGTTTCAGCCCCTCTGTTTTTCGCCCTCTGTTTCAGCCCCTCTGTTTCTCGCCCTCTGTTTCAGGCTCTCTGATTCAGCCCGTCTGTTTCAGCCCCTCTGTTTCAGCCCCTCTGTTTCTCGCCCTCTGTTTCTCGCCCGCTGTTTCAGCCCCTTTGTTTCTCGCCCTCTGTTTCAGCCCCTCTGATTCAGACCCTCTGTTTCAGCCCCTCTGTTTCAGCCCCTCTGTTTCTCGCCCTCAGTTTCTGCCCCTCTGTTTCTCGCCCTCTGTTTCAGCCCCTCTGTTTCAGCCCCTCTGTTTCTCGCCCTCTGTTTCAGCCCCTCTGTTTCTCGCCCTCTGTTTCAGACCCTCTGTTTCAGCCCCTCTGTTTCTCGCCCTCTGTTTCTGCCCCTCAGTTTCTCGCCCTCTGTTTCAGCCCCTCTGTTTCTCGCCTTCCTTTTCAGCCCCTCTGATTCAGCCCCTCTGTTTCAGCCCTTCTGATTCAGCCCCTCTGATTCAGCCCCTCTGTTTCTCGCCCTCTGTTTCAGCCCCTCTGTTTCAGCCCCTCTGTTTCAGCCCCTCTGTTTCAGCCCCTCTGTTTCTCGACCTCTGTTTCAGTCCCTCTGTTTCTCGCCATCTGTTTCAGCCCCTCTGTTTCGCGCTCTCTGTTTCAGCCCCTCTGTTTCAGCTCCTCTGTTTCTCGCCCTCTGTTTCAGCCCCTCTGTTTCTCGCCCTCTGTTTCAGCCCCTCTGATTAAGCCCCTCTGTTTCAGCCCCTCTGAATCAGCCCCTCTGATTCAGCCCCTCTGTTTCAGCCCCTCTGTTTCAGCGCCTCTGTTTCTCGCCCTCTGTTTCAGCCCCTCTGTTTCTCACCCTCTGTTTCAGCCCCTCTGTTTCAGCCCCTCTGTTTCTTGCTCTCTGTTTCAGCCCCTCTGTTTCTCGCCCTCTGTTTCAGCTCCTCTGATTCAGCCCCTCTGTTTCTCGCCCTCTGTTTCAGCCACTCTGTTTCTCGCGCTCTGTTTCAGCCACTCTGTTTCAGCCCCTCTGTATCTCGCCCTCTGTTTCAGCCCCTCTATTTCTCGCCCTCTGTTTCAGCCCCTCTGTTTTAGCCCCACTGTTTCAGCCCCTTTGTTTCAGCCCCTCTGTTTCTCGCCCTCTGTTTCAGCCGCTCTGTTTCTCGCCCTATGTATCAGCCCCTCTGTTTCAGCCCCACTGTTTCAGTCCCTCTGTTTCTCGCCCTCTGTTTCTGGCCCTCTGTTTCAGCCCCTCTGTTTCTCGCTCTCTGTTTCAGCCCCTCTGTTTCAGCCCCTCTGTTTCAGCCCCTCTGTTTCTCGCCCTCTGTTTCAGCCCCTCTGTTTCTTGCCCTCTATTTCAGCCACTCTGTTTCTCGCCCTCTGTTTCAGCCTCTCTGTTTCTCGCCCTCTGTTTCAGACCCTCTGTTTCAGCCCCTCTGTTTCAGCCCCTCTGTTTCAGCCCCTCTGTTTCTCGCCCTCTGTTTCAGACCCTCTGTTTCAGCCCCTCTGTTTCAGCCCCTCTGTTTCTCGCCCTCTGTTTCAGCCTCTCTGTTTCTTGCCCTCTGTTTCAGCCCCTCTGTTTCAGCCCCTCTGCTTCAGCCCCTCTATTTCTCGCCCTCTGCATCAGCCGCTTTGTTTCAGCCCCTTTGTTTCAGCCCCTCTTTTTCAGCCCCTCTGTTTGTCGCCCTCTGTTTCTCACCCTCTGTTTCAGCCCCTCTGTTTCTCGCCCTTAGTTTCAGCCCCTCTGTTTCAGCCCCTCTGATTCAGCCCGTCTGATTCAGCCCCTCTGTTTCTCGCCCTCTGTTCCAGCCACTCTGTTTCAGCCCCTCTGTTTCTTGCCCTCTGTTTCAGCCCTTCTGATTCAGCCCCTCTGATTCAGCCCCTCTGTTTCTCGCCCTCTGTTTCAGCCCCTCTGTTTCTGCCCTTCTGTCTCAGCCTCTCTGTTTCAGCCCCTCTGTTTCTTGCCCTCTGTTTCAGCCCCTCTGTTTCTCGAACTCTGTTTCAGTCCCTCTGTTTCTCGCCATCTGTTTCAGCCCCTCTGTTTTGCGCTCTCAGTTTCAGCCCCTCTGTTTCTGCTCCTCTGTTTCTCGCCCTCTGTTTCTGCCCCTCTGTTTCTCGCCCTCTGTTTCAGCCCCTCTGTTTCTCGCCCTCTGTTTCAGCCCCTCTGATTAAGCCCCTCTGTTTCAGCCCGTCTGATTCAGCCCCTCTGTTTCAGCACCTCTGTTTCAGCCCCTCTGTTTCTCGTCCTCTGTTTCAGCCCCTCTGTTTCTCACCCTCTGTTTCAGCCCCTCTGTTTCAGCCCCTCTGTTTCTCGCCCTCTGTTTCAGCCCCTCTGTTTCTCGCTCTCTGTTTCAGCCCATCTGTTTCTCGCCCTCTGTTTCAGCCCCTCTGATTCAGCCCCTCTGTTTCTCGCCCTCTGTTTCAGCCCCTCTGTTTCTCGCCCTCTGTTTCAGCCCCTCTGTTTCTCGCCCTCTGTTTCAGCCGCACTGTTTTATCCCCTCTGTTTCAGCCCCTCTGTTTCAGCCCCTCTGTTTCAGCCCCTCTGTTTCTCGCCCTCTGTTTCAGCCCCTCTGTTTCTCGCCCTCTGTTTCAGCCCCTCTATTTCTCGCCCTCTGTTTCAGCCCCTCTGTTTTAGCCCCACTGTTTCAGCCCCTTTGTTTCAGCCCCTCTGTTTCTCGCCCTCTGTTTCAGCCGCTCTGTTTCTCGCCCTCTGTATCAGCCCCTCTGTATCAGCACCTCTGTTTCAGTCCCGCTGTTTCTCGCCCTCTGTTTCAGCCCCTCTGTTTCAGCCCCTCTGTTTCTCGCCCTCTGTTTCAGCCCCTCTGTTTCTTGCCCTCTGTTTCAGCCACTCTGTTTCTCGCCCTCTGTTTCAGCCTCTCTGTATCTCGCCCTCTGTTTCAGCCCCTCTGTTTCAGCCCCTCTGTTTCAGTCCCTCTGTTTCTCGCCCTCTGTTTCAGCCCCTCTGTTTCTTGCCCTCTGTTTCAGCCACTCTGTTTCTCGCCCTCTGTTTCAGCCACTCTGTTTCTCGCCCTCTGTTTCAGCCTCTCTGTATCTCGCCCTCTGTTTCAGCCCCTCTGTTTCAGCCCCTCTGTTTCAGCCGCTCTGTTTCAGCCCTCTGTTTCTCACCCTCTGTTTCAGGCCCTCTGTTTCTCGCCCTCTGTTTCAGCCTCTCTGTTTCTCGCCCTCTGTTTCAGCCCCTCTCTTTCAGCTCCTCTGTATCTCGCCCTCTGTTTCAGCCCCTCTGTTTCACGCCCTCTGTATCAGCCGCTTTGTTTCAGCCCCTCTGTTTCAGCCCCTCTGTTTCAGTCCCTCTGTTTCTCGCCCTCTGTTTCAGCCCCTCTGTTTCAGCCCCTCTGTTTCTCGCCCTCTGTTTCAGCCCCTCTGTTTCAGCCCCTCTGTTTCAGCCCCTCTGTCAGCCCTCTGTTTCTCGCCCTCTGTTTCAGGCCCTCTGTTTCTCGCCCTCTGTTCCAGCCTCTCTGTTTCTCGCCCTCTGTTTCAGCCCCTCTCTTTCAGCCCCTCTGTATCTCGCCCTCTGTTTCAGCCCCTCTGTTTCTCGCCCTCTGTATCAGCCGCTTTGTTAGTAGCCCCTCTGTTTCAGCCCCTCTGTTTCAGTCCCTCTGTTTCTCGCCCTCTGTTACAGCCCCTCTGTTTCAGCCCCTCTGTTTCTCGCCCTCTGTTTCAGCCCCTCTGTTTCAGCCCCTCTGATTCAGCCCATCTGATTCAGCCCCTTTGTTTCAGCCCCTCTGTTTCTCGCCCTCTGTTTCAGCCCCTCTGTTTCTCGACCTCTGTTTCAGCCCCTCTGTTTCTCGCCCTCTGTTTCAGTCCCTCTGTTTCGCGCTCTCTGTTCCAGCCCCTTTGTTTCAGTCCCTCTGTTTCTCGCCCTCTGTTTCTGCACGTCTGTTTCTCGCCCTCTGTTTCAGCCACTCTGTTTCTCGCCCTCTCTTTCAGTCCCTCTGTTTCTCGCCCTCTGTTTCAGCCCCTCTGATTCAGCCCCTCTGTTTCAGCCCCTCTGAATCAGCCCCTCTGATTCAGCCCCTCTGTTTCAGCCCCTCTGTTTCAGCCACTCTGTTTCTACCTCTGTTTCAGCCCCTCTGTTTCTCACCCTCTGTTTCAACCCCTCTGTTTCAGCCCCTCTTTTTCAGCCCCTCTGTTTGTCGCCCTCTGTTTCTCACCCTCTGTTTCAGCCCCTCTGTTTCTCGCCCTTAGTTTCAGCCCCTCTGTTTCAGCCCCTCTGATTCAGCCCGTCTGATTCAGCCCCTCTGTTTCTCGCCCTCTGTTCCAGCCACTCTGTTTCAGCCCCTCTGTTTCTTGCCCTCTGTTTCAGCCCTTCTGATTCAGCCCCTCTGATTCAGGCCCTCTGTTTCTCGCCCTCTGTTTCAGCCCCTCTGTTTCTGCCCTTCTGTCTCAGCCTCTCTGTTTCAGCCCCTCTGTTTCTTGCCCTCTGTTTCAGCCCCTCTGTTTCTCGAACTCTGTTTCAGTCCCTCTGTTTCTCGCCATCTGTTTCAGCCCCTCTGTTTTGCGCTCTCAGTTTCAGCCCCTCTGTTTCTGCTCCTCTGTTTCTCGCCCTCTGTTTCTGCCCCTCTGTTTCTCGCCCTCTGTTTCAGCCCCTCTGTTTCTCGCCCTCTGTTTCAGCCCCTCTGATTAAGCCCCTCTGTTTCAGCCCCTCTGATTCAGCCCCTCTGTTTCAGCACCTCTGTTTCAGCCCCTCTGTTTCTCGTCCTCTGTTTCAGCCCCTCTGTTTCTCACCCTCTGTTTCAGCCCCTCTGTTTCAGCCCCTCTGTTTCTCGCCCTCTGTTTCAGCCCCTCTGTTTCTCGCTCTCTGTTTCAGCCCATCTGTTTCTCGCCCTCTGTTTCAGCCCCTCTGATTCAGCCCCTCTGTTTCTCGCCCTCTGTTTCAGCCCCTCTGTTTCTCGCCCTCTGTTTCAGCCCCTCTGTTTCTCGCCCTCTGTTTCAGCCGCACTGTTTTATCCCCTCTGTTTCAGCCCCTCTGTTTCAGCCCCTCTGTTTCAGCCCCTCTGTTTCTCGCCCTCTGTTTCAGCCCCTCTGTTTCTCGCCCTCTGTTTCAGCCCCTCTATTTCTCGCCCTCTGTTTCAGCCCCTCTGTTTTAGCCCCACTGTTTCAGCCCCTTTGTTTCAGCCCCTCTGTTTCTCGCCCTCTGTTTCAGCCGCTCTGTTTCTCGCCCTCTGTATCAGCCCCTCTGTATCAGCACCTCTGTTTCAGTCCCGCTGTTTCTCGCCCTCTGTTTCAGCCCCTCTGTTTCAGCCCCTCTGTTTCTCGCCCTCTGTTTCAGCCCCTCTGTTTCTTGCCCTCTGTTTCAGCCACTCTGTTTCTCGCCCTCTGTTTCAGCCTCTCTGTATCTCGCCCTCTGTTTCAGCCCCTCTGTTTCAGCCCCTCTGTTTCAGTCCCTCTGTTTCTCGCCCTCTGTTTCAGCCCCTCTCTTTCAGCCCCTCTGTTTCTCGCCCTCTGTTTCAGCCCCTCTGTTTCTTGCCCTCTGTTTCAGCCACTCTGTTTCTCGCCCTCTGTTTCAGCCACTCTGTTTCTCGCCCTCTGTTTCAGCCTCTCTGTATCTCGCCCTCTGTTTCAGCCCCTCTGTTTCAGCCCCTCTGTTTCAGCCGCTCTGTTTCAGCCCTCTGTTTCTCACCCTCTGTTTCAGGCCCTCTGTTTCTCGCCCTCTGTTTCAGCCTCTCTGTTTCTCGCCCTCTGTTTCAGCCCCTCTCTTTCAGCTCCTCTGTATCTCGCCCTCTGTTTCAGCCCCTCTGTTTCACGCCCTCTGTATCAGCCGCTTTGTTTCAGCCCCTCTGTTTCAGCCCCTCTGTTTCAGTCCCTCTGTTTCTCGCCCTCTGTTTCAGCCCCTCTGTTTCAGCCCCTCTGTTTCTCGCCCTCTGTTTCAGCCCCTCTGTTTCAGCCCCTCTGTTTCAGCCCCTCTGTCAGCCCTCTGTTTCTCGCCCTCTGTTTCAGGCCCTCTGTTTCTCGCCCTCTGTTCCAGCCTCTCTGTTTCTCGCCCTCTGTTTCAGCCCCTCTCTTTCAGCCCCTCTGTATCTCGCCCTCTGTTTCAGCCCCTCTGTTTCTCGCCCTCTGTATCAGCCGCTTTGTTAGTAGCCCCTCTGTTTCAGCCCCTCTGTTTCAGTCCCTCTGTTTCTCGCCCTCTGTTACAGCCCCTCTGTTTCAGCCCCTCTGTTTCTCGCCCTCTGTTTCAGCCCCTCTGTTTCAGCCCCTCTGATTCAGCCCATCTGATTCAGCCCCTTTGTTTCAGCCCCTCTGTTTCTCGCCCTCTGTTTCAGCCCCTCTGTTTCTCGACCTCTGTTTCAGCCCCTCTGTTTCTCGCCCTCTGTTTCAGTCCCTCTGTTTCGCGCTCTCTGTTCCAGCCCCTTTGTTTCAGTCCCTCTGTTTCTCGCCCTCTGTTTCTGCACGTCTGTTTCTCGCCCTCTGTTTCAGCCACTCTGTTTCTCGCCCTCTCTTTCAGTCCCTCTGTTTCTCGCCCTCTGTTTCAGCCCCTCTGATTCAGCCCCTCTGTTTCAGCCCCTCTGAATCAGCCCCTCTGATTCAGCCCCTCTGTTTCAGCCCCTCTGTTTCAGCCACTCTGTTTCTACCTCTGTTTCAGCCCCTCTGTTTCTCACCCTCTGTTTCAACCCCTCTGTTTCAGCCCCTCTGTTTCTCGCCCTCTGTTTCAGCCCCTCTGTTTCAGCCCCTCTGTATCTCGCCCTCTGTATCTCGCCTTCTGTTTCAGCCAGTCTGTTTCTCGCCCTCTGTTTCAGCCCCTCTGTTTCAGCCCCTCTGATTCAGCCCGTCTGATTCAGCCCCTCTGTTTCTCGCCCTCTGTTTCAGCCACGCTGTTTCAGCCCCTCTGTTTCTTGCCCTCTGTTTCAGCCCCTCTGTTTCTCGCCCTCTGTTTAAGCCCCTCTGTTTCTCGCCCTCTGTTTCGGCCCCTCTGTTTCTCGCCCTCTGTTTCAGTCCCTCTGTTTCTCGCCCTCTGTTTCTGCCCGTCTGTTTCTCGCCCTCTGTTTCAGCCCCTCTGTTTCTCGCCCTCTGTTTCAGCCCCTCTGTTACTCGCCCTCGGTTTCAGCCCCTCTGTTTCTTCCCCTCTGATTCAGCCCGTCTGATTCAGCCCCTCTGTTTCTCGCCCTCTGTTCCAGCCACTCTGTTTCAGCCCCTCTGTTTCTTGCCCTCTGTTTCAGCGCTTCTGATTCAGCCCCTCTGATTCAGCCCCTTTGTTTCTCGCCCTCTGTTTCAGCCCCTCTGTTTCTGCCCTTCTGTTTCAGCCTCTCTGTTTCAGCCCCTCTGTTTCTTGCCCGCTGTTTCAGCCCCTCTGTTTCTTGACCTCTGTTTCAGTCCCTCTGTTTCTCGCCATCTGTTTCAGCCCCTCTGTTTCGCGCTCTCTGTTTCAGCCCCTCTGTTTCTCGCCCTCTGTTTCAGCCCCTCTGATTCAGCCCCTCTGTTTCAGCCCCTCTGATTAAGCCCCTCTGATTCAGCCCCTCTGAATCAGCCCCTCTGATTCAGCCCCTCTGTTTCAGCCCCTCTGTTTCAGCCCCTCTGTTTCTCGCCCTCTGTTTCTCACCCTCTGTTTCAGCCCCTCTGTTTCTCGCTCTCTGTTTCAGCCCATCTGTTTCTCGCCCTCTGTTTCAGCCCCTCTGATTCAGCCCCTCTGTTTCTCGCCCTCTGTTTCAGCCCCTCTGTTTCTCGCCCTCTGTTTCAGCCCCTCTGTTTCTCACCCTCTGTTTCAGCCCCTCTGTTTCAGCCCCACTGTTTCAGCCCCTCTGTTTCAGCCACTCTGTTTCTCGCCCTCTTTTTCAGCCCCTCTGTTTCTCGCCCTCTGTTTCAGCCCCTCTGTTTCAGCCCCACTGTTTCAGCCCCTCTGTTTTAGCCCCTCTGTTTCTCGCCCTCTGTTTCAGCCCCTCTGTTTCTCGCCCTCTGTTTCAGCCCCTCTGTTTCTCGCCCTCTGTTTCAGCCCCTCTGTTTCAGCCCCTCTGTTTCAGTCCCGCTGTTTCTCGCCCTCTGTTTCTCGCACTCTGTTTCAGCCCCTCTGTTTCAGCCCCTCTGTTTCTCGCCCTCTGTTTCAGCCCCTCTGTTTCTCACCCTCTGTTTCAGCCTCTCTGTTTCTCGCCCTCTGTTTCAGCCCCTCTGTTTCAGCCCCTCTGTTTCAGCCCCTCTATTTCTCGCCCTCTGCATCAGCCGCTTTGTTTCAGCACCTCTGTTTCAGCCCCTCTTTTTCAGCCCCTCTGTTTCTCGCCCTCTGTTTCTCGCCCTCTGTTTCAGCCCCTCTGTTTCTCGCCCTTAGTTTCAGCCCCTCTGTTTCAGCCCCTCTGATTCAGCCCGTCTGATTCAGCCCCTCTGTTTCTCGCCCTCTGTTCCAGCCACTCTGTTTCAGCCCCTCTGTTTCTTGCCCTCTGTTTCAGCCCTTCAGATTCAGCCCCTCTGATTCAGCCCCTCTGTTTCTCGCCCTCTGTTTCAGCCCCTCTGTTTCTGCCCTTCTGTCTCAGCCTCTCTGTTTCAGCCCCTCTGTTTCTTGCCCTCTGTTTCAGCCCCTCTGTTTCTCGAACTCTGTTTCAGTCCCTCTGTTTCTCGCCATCTGTTTCAGCCCCTCTGTTTCGCGCTCTCTGTTTCAGCCCCTCTGTTTCTGCTCCTCTGTTTCTCGCCCTCTGTTTCTGCCCCTCTGTTTCTCGCCCTCTGTTTCAGCCCCTCTGTTTCTCGCCCTCTGTTTCAGCCCCTCTGATTAAGCCCCTCTGTTTCAGCCCCTCTGATTAAGCCCCTCTGATTCAGCCCCTCTGAATCAGCCCCTCTGATTCAGCCCCTCTGTTTCAGCCCCTCTGTTTCAGCCCCTCTGTTTCTCGCCCTCTGTTTCAGCCCCTCTGTTTCTCACCCTCTGTTTCAGCCCCTCTGTTTCAGCCCCTCTGTTTCTCGCCCTCTGTTTAACCCCCTCTGTTTCTCGCTCTCTGTTTCAGCCCATCTGTTTCTCGCCCTCTGTTTCAGCCCCTCTGATTCAGCCCCTCTGTTTCTCGCCCTCTGTTTCAGCCCCTCTGTTTCTCGCCCTCTGTTTCAGCCCCTCTGTTTCTCGCCCTCTGTTTCAGCCGCACTGTTTTATCCCCTCTGTTTCAGCCCCTCTGTTTCAGCCCCTCTGTTTCAGCCCCTCTGTTTCTCGCCCTCTGTTTCAGCCCCTCTGTTTCTTGCCCTCTGTTTCAGCGCTTCTGATTCAGCCCCTCTGATTCAGCCCCTTTGTTTCTCGCCCTCTGTTTCAGCCCCTCTGTTTCTGCCCTTCTGTTTCAGCCTCTCTGTTTCAGCCCCTCTGTTTCTTGCCCGCTGTTTCAGCCCCTCTGTTTCTTGACCTCTGTTTCAGTCCCTCTGTTTCTCGCCATCTGTTTCAGCCCCTCTGTTTCGCGCTCTCTGTTTCAGCCCCTCTGTTTCTCGCCCTCTGTTTCAGCCCCTCTGATTCAGCCCCTCTGTTTCAGCCCCTCTGATTAAGCCCCTCTGATTCAGCCCCTCTGAATCAGCCCCTCTGATTCAGCCCCTCTGTTTCAGCCCCTCTGTTTCAGCCCCTCTGTTTCTCGCCCTCTGTTTCTCACCCTCTGTTTCAGCCCCTCTGTTTCTCGCTCTCTGTTTCAGCCCATCTGTTTCTCGCCCTCTGTTTCAGCCCCTCTGATTCAGCCCCTCTGTTTCTCGCCCTCTGTTTCAGCCCCTCTGTTTCTCGCCCTCTGTTTCAGCCCCTCTGTTTCTCACCCTCTGTTTCAGCCCCTCTGTTTCAGCCCCACTGTTTCAGCCCCTCTGTTTCAGCCACTCTGTTTCTCGCCCTCTTTTTCAGCCCCTCTGTTTCTCGCCCTCTGTTTCAGCCCCTCTGTTTCAGCCCCACTGTTTCAGCCCCTCTGTTTTAGCCCCTCTGTTTCTCGCCCTCTGTTTCAGCCCCTCTGTTTCTCGCCCTCTGTTTCAGCCCCTCTGTTTCTCGCCCTCTGTTTCAGCCCCTCTGTTTCAGCCCCTCTGTTTCAGTCCCGCTGTTTCTCGCCCTCTGTTTCTCGCACTCTGTTTCAGCCCCTCTGTTTCAGCCCCTCTGTTTCTCGCCCTCTGTTTCAGCCCCTCTGTTTCTCACCCTCTGTTTCAGCCTCTCTGTTTCTCGCCCTCTGTTTCAGCCCCTCTGTTTCAGCCCCTCTGTTTCAGCCCCTCTATTTCTCGCCCTCTGCATCAGCCGCTTTGTTTCAGCACCTCTGTTTCAGCCCCTCTTTTTCAGCCCCTCTGTTTCTCGCCCTCTGTTTCTCGCCCTCTGTTTCAGCCCCTCTGTTTCTCGCCCTTAGTTTCAGCCCCTCTGTTTCAGCCCCTCTGATTCAGCCCGTCTGATTCAGCCCCTCTGTTTCTCGCCCTCTGTTCCAGCCACTCTGTTTCAGCCCCTCTGTTTCTTGCCCTCTGTTTCAGCCCTTCAGATTCAGCCCCTCTGATTCAGCCCCTCTGTTTCTCGCCCTCTGTTTCAGCCCCTCTGTTTCTGCCCTTCTGTCTCAGGCTCTCTGTTTCAGCCCCTCTGTTTCTTGCCCTCTGTTTCAGCCCCTCTGTTTCTCGAACTCTGTTTCAGTCCCTCTGTTTCTCGCCATCTGTTTCAGCCCCTCTGTTTCGCGCTCTCTGTTTCAGCCCCTCTGTTTCTGCTCCTCTGTTTCTCGCCCTCTGTTTCTGCCCCTCTGTTTCTCGCCCTCTGTTTCAGCCCCTCTGTTTCTCGCCCTCTGTTTCAGCCCCTCTGATTAAGCCCCTCTGTTTCAGCCCCTCTGATTAAGCCCCTCTGATTCAGCCCCTCTGAATCAGCCCCTCTGATTCAGCCCCTCTGTTTCAGCCCCTCTGTTTCAGCCCCTCTGTTTCTCGCCCTCTGTTTCAGCCCCTCTGTTTCTCACCCTCTGTTTCAGCCCCTCTGTTTCAGCCCCTCTGTTTCTCGCCCTCTGTTTAACCCCCTCTGTTTCTCGCTCTCTGTTTCAGCCCATCTGTTTCTCGCCCTCTGTTTCAGCCCCTCTGATTCAGCCCCTCTGTTTCTCGCCCTCTGTTTCAGCCCCTCTGTTTCTCGCCCTCTGTTTCAGCCCCTCTGTTTCTCGCCCTCTGTTTCAGCCGCACTGTTTTATCCCCTCTGTTTCAGCCCCTCTGTTTCAGCCCCTCTGTTTCAGCCCCTCTGTTTCTCGCCCTCTGTTTCAGCCCCTCTGTTTCTCGCCCTCTGTTTCAGCCCCTCTATTTCTCGCCCTCTGTTTCAGCCCCTCTGTTTTAGCCCCACTGTTTCAGCCCCTTTGTTTCAGCCCCTCTGTTTCTCGCCCTCTGTTTCAGCTGCTCTGTTTCTCGCCCTCTGTATCAGCCCCTCTGTATCAGCACCTCTGTTTCAGTCCCTCTGTTTCTCGCCCTCTGTTTCAGCCCCTCTGTTTCAGCCCCTCTGTTTCTCGCCCTCTGTTTCAGCCCCTCTGTTTCTTGCCCTCTGTTTCAGCCACTCTGTTTCTCGCCCTCTGTTTCAGCCTCTCTGTATCTCGCCCTCTGTTTCAGCCCCTCTGTTTCAGCCCCTCTGTTTCAGTCCCTCTGTTTCTCGCCCTCTGTTTCAGCCCCTCTGTTTCAGCCCCTCTGTTTCTCGCCCTCTGTTTCAGCCCCTCTGTTTCTTGCCCTCTGTTTCAGCCACTCTGTTTCTCGCCCTCTGTTTCAGCCACTCTGTTTCTCGCCCTCTGTTTCAGCCTCTCTGTATCTCGCCCTCTGTTTCAGCCCCTCTGTTTCAGCCCCTCTGATTCAGCCCATCTGATTCAGCCCCTTTGTTTCAGCCCCTCTGTTTCTCGCCCTCTGTTTCAGCCCCTCTGTTTCTCGACCTCTGTTTCAGCCCCTCTGTTTCTCGCCCTCTGTTTCAGTCCCTCTGTTTCGCGCTCTCTGTTCCAGCCCCTTTGTTTCAGTCCCTCTGTTTCTCGCCCTCTGTTTCTGCACGTCTGTTTCTCGCCCTCTGTTTCAGCCACTCTGTTTCTCGCCCTCTCTTTCAGTCCCTCTGTTTCTCGCCCTCTGTTTCAGCCCCTCTGATTCAGCCCCTCTGTTTCAGCCCCTCTGAATCAGCCCCTCTGATTCAGCCCCTCTGTTTCAGCCCCTCTGTTTCAGCCACTCTGTTTCTACCTCTGTTTCAGCCCCTCTGTTTCTCACCCTCTGTTTCAACCCCTCTGTTTCAGCCCCTCTGTTTCTCGCCCTCTGTTTCAGCCCCTCTGTTTCAGCCCCTCTGTATCTCGCCCTCTGTATCTCGCCCTCTGTTTCAGCCAGTCTGTTTCTCGCGCTCTGTTTCAGCCCCTCTGTTTCAGCCCCTCTGATTCAGCCCGTCTGATTCAGCCCCTCTGTTTCTCGCCCTCTGTTTCAGCCACGCTGTTTCAGCCCCTCTGTTTCTTGCCCTCTGTTTCAGCCCCTCTGTTTCTCGCCCTCTGTTTAAGCCCCTCTGTTTCTCGCCCTCTGTTTCGGCCCCTCTGTTTCTCGCCCTCTGTTTCAGTCCCTCTGTTTCGCGCTCTCTGTTTCAGCCCCTCTGTTTCAGTCCCTCTGTTTCTCGCCCTCTGTTTCTGCCCGTCTGTTTCTCGCCCTCTGTTTCAGCCCCTCTGTTTCTCGCCCTCTGTTTCAGCCCCTCTGTTTCTCGCCCTCGGTTTCAGCCCCTCTGTTTCTTCCCCTCTGATTCAGCCCGTCTGATTCAGGCCCTCTGTTTCTCGCCCTCTGTTCCAGCCACTCTGTTTCAGCCCCTCTGTTTCTTGCCCTCTGTTTCAGCCCTTCTGATTCAGCCCCTCTGATTCAGCCCCTTTGTATCTCGCCCTCTGTTTCAGCCCCTCTGTTTCTGCCCTTCTGTTTCAGCCTCTCTGTTTCAGGCCCTCTGTTTCTTGCCCGCTGTTTCAGCCCCTCTGTTTCTCGACCTCTGTTTCAGTCCCTCTGTTTCTCGCCATCTGTTTCAGCCCCTCTGTTTCGCGCTCTCTGTTTCAGCCCCTCTGTTTCTCGCCCTCTGTTTCAGCCTCTCTGTTTCTCGCCCTCTGTTTCAGCCCCTCTCTTTCAGCTCCTCTGTATCTCGCCCTCTGTTTCAGCCCCTCTGTTTCTCGCCCTCTGTATCAGCCGCTTTGTTTCAGCCCCTCTGTTTCAGCCCCTCTGTTTCAGTCCCTCTGTTTCTCGCCCTCTGTTTCAGCCCCTCTGTTTCAGCCCCTCTGTTTCTCGCCCTCTGTTTCAGCCCCTCTGTTTCAGCCCCTCTGTTTCAGCCCCTCTGTCAGCCCTCTGTTTCTCGCCCTCTGTTTCAGGCCCTCTGTTTCTCGCCCTCTGTTCCAGCCTCTCTGTTTCTCGCCTTCTGTTTCAGCCCCTCTCTTTCAGCCCCTCTGTATCTCGCCCTCTGCTTCAGCCCCTCTGTTTCTCGCCCTCTGTATCAGCCGCTTTGTTAGTAGCCCCTCTGTTTCAGCCCCTCTGTTTCAGTCCCTCTGTTTCTCGCCCTCTGTTACAGCCCCTCTGTTTCAGCCCCTCTGTTTCTCGCCCTCTGTTTCAGCCCCTCTGTTTCAGCCCCTCTGATTCAGCCCATCTGATTCAGCCCCTTTGTTTCAGCCCCTCTGTTTCTCGCCCTCTGTTTCAGCCCCTCTGTTTCTCGACCTCTGTTTCAGCCCCTCTGTTTCTCGCCCTCTGTTTCAGTCCCTCTGTTTCGCGCTCTCTGTTCCAGCCCCTTTGTTTCAGTCCCTCTGTTTCTCGCCCTCTGTTTCTGCACGTCTGTTTCTCGCCCTCTGTTTCAGCCCCTCTGTTTCTCGCCCTCTCTTTCAGTCCCTCTGTTTCTCGCCCTCTGTTTCAGCCCCTCTGATTCAGCCCCTCTGTTTCAGCCCCTCTGAATCAGCCCCTCTGATTCAGCCCCTCTGTTTCAGCCCCTCTGTTTCAGCCACTCTGTTTCTACCTCTGTTTCAGCCCCTCTGTTTCTCACCCTCTGTTTCAACCCCTCTGTTTCAGCCCCTCTGTTTCTCGCCCTCTGTTTCAGCCCCTCTGTTTCAGCCCCTCTGTATCTCGCCCTCTGTATCTCGCCCTCTGTTTCAGCCAGTCTGTTTCTCGCCCTCTGTTTCAGCCCCTCTGTTTCATCCCCTCTGATTCAGCCCGTCTGATTCAGCCCCTCTGTTTCTCGCCCTCTGTTTCAGCCACGCTGTTTCAGCCCCTCTGTTTCTTGCCCTCTGTTTCAGCCCCTCTGTTTCTCGCCCTCTGTTTCAGCCCCTCTATTTCTCGCCCTCTGTTTCAGCCCCTCTGTTTTAGCCCCACTGTTTCAGCCCCTTTGTTTCAGCCCGTCTGTTTCTCGCCCTCTGTTTCAGCCGTTCTGTTTCTCGCCCTCTGTATCAGCCCCTCTGTATCAGCACCTCTGTTTCAGTCCCTCTGTTTCTCGCCCTCTGTTTCAGCCCCTCTGTTTCAGCCCCTCTGTTTCTCGCCCTCTGTTTCAGCCCCTCTGTTTCTTGCCCTCTGTTTCAGCCACTCTGTATCTCGCCCTCTGTTTCAGCCCCTCTGTTTCAGCCCCTCTGTTTCAGTCCCTCTGTTTCTCGCCCTCTGTTTCAGCCCCTCTGTTTCAGCCCCTCTGTTTCTCGCCCTCTGTTTCAGCCCCTCTGTTTCTTGCCCTCTGTTTCAGCCACTCTGTTTCTCGCCCTCTGTTTCAGCCACTCTGTTTCTCGCCCTCTGTTTCAGCCTCTCAGTATCTCGCCCTCTGTTTCAGCCCCTCTGTTTCAGCCCCTCTGTTTCAGCCGCTCTGTTTCAGCCCTCTGTTTCTCGCCCTCTGTTTCAGGCCCTCTGTTTCTCGCCCTCTGTTTCAGCCTCTCTGTTTCACGCCCTCTGTTTCAGCCCCTCTCTTTCAGCTCCTCTGTATCTCGCCCTCTGTTTCAGCCCCTCTGTTTCTCGCCCTCTGTATCAGCCGCTTTGTTTCAGCCCCTCTGTTTCAGCCCCTCTGTTTCAGTCCCTCTGTTTCTCGCCCTCTGTTTCAGCACCTCTGTTTCAGCCCCTCTGTTTCTCGCCCTCTGTTTCAGCCCCTCTGTTTCAGCCCCTCTGTTTCAGCCCCTCTGTCAGCCCTCTGTTTCTCGCCCTCTGTTTCAGGCCCTCTGTTTCTCGCCCTCTGTTCCAGCCTCTCTGTTTCTCGCCCTCTGTTTCAGCCCCTCTCTTTCAGCCCCTCTGTATCTCGCCCTCTGTTTCAGCCCCTCTGTTTCTCGCCCTCTGTATCAGCCGCTTTGTTAGTAGCCCCTCTGTTTCAGCCCCTCTGTTTCAGTCCCTCTGTTTCTCGCCCTCTGTTACAGCCCCTCTGTTTCAGCCCCTCTGTTTCTCGCCCTCTGTTTCAGCCCCTCTGTTTCAGCCCCTCTGATTCAGCCCATCTGATTCAGCCCCTTTGTTTCAGCCCCTCTGTTTCTCGCCCTCTGTTTCAGCCCCTCTGTTTCTCGACCTCTGTTTCAGCCCCTCTGTTTCTCGCCCTCTGTTTCAGTCCCTCTGTTTCGCGCTCTCTGTTCCAGCCCCTTTGTTTCAGTCCCTCTGTTTCTCGCCCTCTGTTTCTGCACGTCTGTTTCTCGCCCTCTGTTTCAGCCACTCTGTTTCTCGCCCTCTCTTTCAGTCCCTCTGTTTCTCGCCCTCTGTTTCAGCCCCTCTGATTCAGCCCCTCTGTTTCAGCCCCTCTGAATCAGCCCCTCTGATTCAGCCCCTCTGTTTCAGCCCCTCTGTTTCAGCCACTCTGTTTCTACCTCTGTTTCAGCCCCTCTGTTTCTCACCCTCTGTTTCAACCCCTCTGTTTCAGCCCCTCTGTTTCTCGCCCTCTGTTTCAGCCCCTCTGTTTCAGCCCCTCTGTATCTCGCCCTCTGTATCTCGCACTCTGTTTCAGCCAGTCTGTTTCTCGCCCTCTGTTTCAGCCCCTCTGTTTCATCCCCTCTGATTCAGCCCGTCTGATTCAGCCCCTCTGTTTCTCGCCCTCAGTTTCAGCCACGCTGTTTCAGCCCCTCTGTTTCTTGCCCTCTGTTTCAGCCCCTCTGTTTCTCGCCCTCTGTTTCAGCTCCCCTGATTAACCCCTCTGTTTCTCGCCCTCTGTTTCAGCCACTCTGTATCTCGCCCTCTTTTTCAGCCCCTCTGTTTCTCGCCCTCTGTTTCAGCCCCTCTGTTTCAGCCCCTCTGTTTCAGCCCCTCTGTTTCTCGCCCTCTGTTTCAGCCCCTCTGTTTCTTGCCCTGTGTTCCAGCCCCTCTATTTCTCGCCCTCTGTTTCAGCCGCTCTGTTTCAGCCCCACTGTTTCAGCCCCTCTGTTTCAGCCCCTCTGTTTCTCGCCCTCTGTTTCTCGCCATCTGTTTCAGCCCCTCTGTTTCTCGCCCTCTGTTTCAGCCCCTCTGTTTCAGCCCCTCTGTTTCAGCCCCTCTGTTTCAGTCCCTCTGTTTCTCGCCCTCTGTTTCTCGCACTCTGTTTCAGCCCCTCTGTTTCTCGCCCTCTGTTTCAGCCCCTCTGTTTTTCGCCCTCTGTTTCAGCCCCTCTGTTTCAGCCCCTCTGTTTCAGCCCCTCTGTTTCAGCCCCTCTGTTTCTCGCCCTCTTTTTCAGCCCCTCTGTTTCTTGCCCTCTGTTTCAGCCCCTCTGTTTCTCGCCCTCTGTTTCAGCCTCTCTGTTTCTCGCCCTCGGATTCAGCCCCTCTGTTTCAGCCCCTCTGTTTCAGCCCCTCTGTTTCAGCCCCTCTGTTTCTCGCCCGCTGTTTCAGCCCCTCTGTTTCTCGCCCTCTGTTTCAGCCCCTCTGATTCAGCCACTCTGTTTCAGCCCCTCTGATTCAGCCCCTCTGTTTCAGCCCCTCTATTTCAGCCCCTTTGTTTCAGCCCCTCTGTTTCATCCACTCTGTTTCTCGCCCTCTGTTTCTCACCCTCTGTTTCTCGCCCTCTGTTTCAGCCCCTCTGTTTTTCGCCCTCAGTTTCAGCCCCTCTGTTTCTCGCCCTCTGTTTCAGGCTCTCTGTTTCAGCCCGTCTGTTTCAGCCCCTCTGTTTCAGCCCCTCTGTTTCTCGCCCTCTGTTTCTCGCCCGCTGTTTCAGCCCCTTTGTTTCTCGCCCACTGTTTCAGCCCCTCTGTTTCAGTCCCTCTGATTCAGCCCCTCTGATTCAGCCCCTCTGTTTCTCGCCCTCTGTTTCAGCCCCTCTGTTTCATCCACTCTGTTTCTGCCCCTCTGTTTCAGCCCCTCTGTTTCTCGCCCTCTGTTTCAGGCTCTCTGTTTCAGCCCGTCTGTTTCAGCCCCTCTGTTTCAGCCCCTCTGTTTCTCGCCCTCTGTTTCTCGCCCGCGGTTTCAGCCCCTTTGTTTCTCGCCCTCTGTTTCAGCCCCTCTGATTCAGAACCTCTGTTTCAGCCCCTCTGTTTCAGCCCCTCTGTTTCTTGCCCTCAGTTTCTGCCCCCCTGTTTCTCGCCCTCTGTTTCAGCCCCTCTGTTTCAGCCCCTCTGTTTCTCGCCCTCTGTTTCAGCCCCTCTGTTTCTCGCCCTCTGTTTCAGACCCTCTGTTTCAGCCACTCTGTTTCTCGCCCTCTGTTTCTGCCCCTCAGTTTCTCGCCCTCTGTTTCAGCCCCTCTGTTTCTCGCCTTCTGTTTCAGCCCCTCTGATTCAGCCCCTCTGTTTCAGCCCTTCTGATTCAGCCCCTCTGATTCAGCCCCTCTGTTTCTCGCCCTCTGTTTCAGCCCCTCTGTTTCTCGACCTCTGTTTCAGTCCCTCTGTTTCTCGCCATCTGTTTCAGCCCCTCTGTTTCGCCCTCTCTGTTTCAGCCCCTCTGTTTCAGCTCCTCTGTTTCTCGCCCTCTTTTTCTGCCCCTCTGTTTCTCGCCCTCTGTTTCAGCCCCTCTGTTTCTCGCCCTCTGTTTCAGCCCCTCTGAATCAGCCCCTCTGATTCAGCCCCTCTGTTTCAGCGCCTCTGTTTCAGCCCCTCTGTTTCTCGCCCTCTGTTTCAGCCTCTCTGTTTCTCACCCTCTGTTTCAGCCCCTCTGTTTCCGCCCCTCTGTTTCTCGCTCTCTGTTTCAGCCCCTCTGTTTCTCGCCCTCTGTTTCAGCCCCTCTGATTCAGCCCCTCTGTTTCACGCCCTCTGTTTCAGCCCCTCTGTTTCTCGCCCTCTGTTTCAGCCCCTCTGTTTCTCGCCCTCTGTTTCAGCCCCTCTGTTTCAGCCCCTCTGTTTCAGCCCCTCTGTTTCTCGCCCCCTGTTTCAGCCCCTCTGTTTCTCGCCCTCTGTTTCAGCCCCTCTGTTTCTCGCCCTCTGTTTCAGCCCCTCTATTTCTCGCCCTCTGTTTCAGCCCCTCTGTTTTAGCCCCACTGTTTCAGCGCCTTTGTTTCAGCCACTCTGTTTCTCGCCCTCTGTTTCAGCCACTCTGTTTCTCGCCCTCTGTATCAGCCCCTCTGTTTCAGCCCCACTGATTCAGTCCCTCTGTTTCTCGCCCTCTGTTTCTGGCCCTCTGTTTCAGTCCCTCTGTTTCTCGCCCTCTGTTTCAGCCTCTCTGTTTCTCGCCCTCTGTTTCAGACCCTCTGTTTCAGCCCCTCTGTTTCAGCCCGTCTGTTTCAGCCCCTCTGTCTCTCGCCCTCTGTTTCAGCCCCTCTGTTTCTCGCCCTCTGTTTCAGCCCCTCTGTTTCAGCCCCTCTGTTTCAGCCCCTCTATTTCTCGCCCTCTGCATCAGCCGCTTTGTTTCAGCCCCTCTGTTTCAGCCCCTCTTTTTCAGCCCCTCTGTTTCTCGCCCTCTGTTTTTCGCCCTCTGTTTCAGCCCCTCTGTTTCTCGCCCTCTGTTTCAGCCCCTCTGTTTCAGCCCCTCTGATTCAGCCCGTCTGATTCAGCCACTCTGTTTCTCGCCCTCTGTTCCAGCCACTCTGTTTCAGCCCGTCTGTTTCTTGCCCTCTGTTTCTCGCCCTCTGTTTCAGCCCCTCTGTTTCTGCCCTTCTGTTTCAGCCTCTCTGTTTCAGCCCCTCTGTTTCTTGCCCTCTGTTTCAGCCCCTCTATTTCAGCCCCTTTGTTTCTCGCCCACTGTTTCAGCCCCTCTGTTTCAGTCCCTCTGATTCAGCCCCTCTGATTCAGCCCCTCTGTTTCTCGCCCTCTGTTTCAGCCCCTCTGTTTCAGCCCCTCTGTTTCTGCCCCTCTGTTTCAGCCCCTCTGTTTCTCGCCCTCTGTTTCAGCCCCTCTGTTTCTCGCCCTCTGTTTCAGCCGACTCTGTTTCTCGCCCTCTGTTTCAGGCTCTCTGATTCAGCCCGTCTGTTTCAGCCCCTCTGTTTCAGCCCCTCTGTTTCTCGCCCTCTGTTTCTCGCCCGCTGTTTCAGCCCCTTTGTTTCTCGCCCTCTGTTTCAGCCCCTCTGATTCAGACCCTCTGTTTCAGCCCCTCTGTTTCAGCCCCTCTGTTTCTCGCCCTCAGTTTCTGCCCCTCTGTTTCTCGCCCTCTGTTTCAGCCCCTCTGTTTCAGCCCCTCTGTTTCTCGCCCTCTGTTTCAGCCCCTCTGTTTCTCGCCCTCTGTTTCAGACCCTCTGTTTCAGCCCCTCTGTTTCTCGCCCTCTGTTTCTGCACGTCTCTTTCTCGCCCTCTGTTTCAGCCACTCTGTTTCTCGCCCTCTCTTTCAGTCCATCTGTTTCTCGCCCTCTGTTTCAGCCCCTCTGATTCAGCCCCTCTGTTTCAGCCCCTCTGAATCAGCCCCTCTGATTCAGCCCCTCTGTTTCAGCCCCTCTGTTTCAGCCCCTCTGTTTCTACCTCTGTTTCAGCCCCTCTGTTTCTCACCCTCTGTTTCAACCCCTCTGTTTCAGCCCCTCTGTTTCTCGCCCTCTGTTTCAGCCCCTCTGTTTCTCGCCCTCTGTTTCAGCCCCTCTGTTTCTCGCCCTCTGTTTCAGCCCCTCTGATTCAGCCCCTCTGTTTCAGCCCCTCTGTTTCAGCCCCTCTGTATCTCGCCCTCTGTTTCAGCCCCTCTGTTTCTCGCCCTCTGTTTCAGCCCCTCTATTTCTCGCCCTCTGTTTCAGCCGCTCTGTTTCAGCCCCACTGTTTCAGCCCCTCTGTTTCAGCCCCTCTGTTTCTCGCCCTCTGTTTCAGCCCCTCTGTTTCTCGCCCTCTGTTTCAGCCCCTCTGTTTCTCGCCCTCTGTTTCAGCCCCTCTGTTTCAGCCCCTCTGTTTCAGTCCCTCTGTTTCTCGCCCTCTGTTTCTCGCACTCTGTTTCAGCCCCTCTGTTTCTCGCCCTCTGTTTCAGCCCCTCTGTTTCTCGCCCTCTGTTTCAGCCCCTCTGTTTCAGCCCCTCTATTTCAGCCCCTCTGTTTCTCGCCCTCTGTTTCAGCCCCTCTGTTTCCTGCCCTCTGTTTCAGCCCCTCTGTTTCTCGCCCTCTGTTTCAGCCTCTCTGTTTCTCGCCCTCGGATTCAGCCCCTCTGTTTCAGCCCCTCTGTTTAAGCCCCTCTGTTTCAGCCGCTCTGTTTCTCGCCCTCTGTTTCAGCCCCTCTGTTTCTCGCCCTCTGTTTCAGCCCCTCTGATTCAGCCACTCTGTTTCAGCCCCTCTGATTCAGTCCCTCTGTTTCAGCCCCTCTATTTCAGCCCCTTTGTTTCAGCCCCTCTGTTTCATCCACTCTGTTTCTCGCCCTCTGTTTCTCACCCTCTGTTTCTCGCCCTCTGTTTCAGCCCCTCTGTTTTTCGCCCTCTGTTTCAGCCCCTCTGTTTCTGCCCCTCTGTTTCAGGCTCTCTGTTTCAGCCCATCTGTTTCAGCCCCTCTGTTTAAGCCCCTCTGTTTCTCGCCCTCTGTTTCTCGCCCGCTGTTTCAGCCCCTTTGTTTCTCGCCCACTGTTTCAGCCCCTCTGTTTCAGTCCCTCTGATTCAGCCCCTCTGATTCAGCCCCTCTGTTTCTCGCCCTCTGTTTCAGCCCCTCTGTTTCAGCCCCTCTGTTTCTGCCCCTCTGTTTCAGCCCCTCTGTTTCTCGCCCTCTGTTTCAGCCCCTCTGTTTTTCGCCCTCTGTTTCAGCCCCTCTGTTTCTCGCCCTCTGTTTCAGGCTCTCTGATTCAGCCCGTGTGTTTCAGCCCCTCTGTTTCAGCCCCTCTGTTTCTCGCCCTCTGTTTCTCGCCCGCTGTTTCAGCCCCTTTGTTTCTCGCCCTCTGTTTCAGCCCCTCTGATTCAGACCCTCTGTTTCAGCCCCTCTGTTTCAGCCCCTCTGTTTCTCGCCCTCAGTTTCTGCCCCTCTGTTTCTCGCCCTCTGTTTCAGCCCCTCTGTTTCAGCCCCTCTGTTTCTCGCCCTCTGTTTCAGCCCCTCTGTTTCTCGCCCTCTGTTTCAGACCCTCTGTTTCAGCCCCTCTGTTTCTCGCCCTCTGTTTCTGCCCCTCAGTTTCTCGCCCTCTGTTTCAGCCCCTCTGTTTCTCGCCTTCCTTTTCAGCCCCTCTGATTCAGCCCCTCTGTTTCAGCCCTTCTGATTCAGCCCCTCTGATTCAGCCCCTCTGTTTCTCGCCCTCTGTTTCAGCCCCTCTGTTTCAGCCCTTCTGTTTCAGCCCCTCTGTTTCAGCCCCTCTGTTTCTCGACCTCTGTTTCAGTCCCTCTGTTTCTCGCCATCTGTTTCAGCCCCTCTGTTTCGCGCTCTCTGTTTCAGCCCCTCTGTTTCAGCTCCTCTGTTTCTCGCCCTCTGTTTCAGCCCCTCTGTTTCTCGCCCTCTGTTTCAGCCCCTCTGATTAAGCCCCTCTGTTTCAGCCCCTCTGAATCAGCCCCTCTGATTCAGCCCCTCTGTTTCAGCCCCTCTGTTTCAGCGCCTCTGTTTCTCGCCCTCTGTTTCAGCCCCTCTGTTTCTCACCCTCTGTTTCAGCCCCTCTGTTTCAGCCCCTCTGTTTCTCGCTCTCTGTTTCAGCCCCTCTGTTTCTCGCCCTCTGTTTCAGCTCCTCTGATTCAGCCCCTCTGTTTCTCGCCCTCTGTTTCAGCCACTCTGTTTCTCGCGCTCTGTTTCAGCCACTCTGTTTCAGCCCCTCTGTATCTCGCCCTCTGTTTCAGCCCCTCTATTTCTCGCCCTCTGTTTCAGCCCCTCTGTTTTAGCCCCACTGTTTCAGCCCCTTTGTTTCAGCCCCTCTGTTTCTCGCCCTCTGTTTCAGCCGCTCTGTTTCTCGCCCTATGTATCAGCCCCTTTGTTTCAGCCCCACTGTTTCAGTCCCTCTGTTTCTCGCCCTCTGTTTCTGGCCCTCTGTTTCAGCCCCTCTGTTTCTCGCTCTCTGTTTCAGCCCCTCTGTTTCAGCCCCTCTGTTTCAGCCCCTCTGTTTCTCGCCCTCTGTTTCAGCCCCTCTGTTTCTTGCCCTCTATTTCAGCCACTCTGTTTCTCGCCCTCTGTTTCAGCCTCTCTGTTTCTCGCCCTCTGTTTCAGACCCTCTGTTTCAGCCCCTCTGTTTCAGCCCCTCTGTTTCAGCCCCTCTGTTTCTCGCCCTCTGTTTCAGACCCTCTGTTTCAGCCCCTCTGTTTCAGCCCCTCTGTTTCTCGCCCTCTGTTTCAGCCTCTCTGTTTCTTGCCCTCTGTTTCAGCCCCTCTGTTTCAGCCCCTCTGCTTCAGCCCCTCTATTTCTCGCCCTCTGCATCAGCCGCTTTGTTTCAGCCCCTTTGTTTCAGCCCCTCTTTTTCAGCCCCTCTGTTTGTCGCCCTCTGTTTCTCACCCTCTGTTTCAGCCCCTCTGTTTCTCGCCCTTAGTTTCAGCCCCTCTGTTTCAGCCCCTCTGATTCAGCCCGTCTGATTCAGCCCCTCTGTTTCTCGCCCTCTGTTCCAGCCACTCTGTTTCAGCCCCTCTGTTTCTTGCCCTCTGTTTCAGCCCTTCTGATTCAGCCCCTCTGATTCAGCCCCTCTGTTTCTCGCCCTCTGTTTCAGCCCCTCTGTTTCTGCCCTTCTGTCTCAGCCTCTCTGTTTCAGCCCCTCTGTTTCTTGCCCTCTGTTTCAGCCCCTCTGTTTCTCGAACTCTGTTTCAGTCCCTCTGTTTCTCGCCATCTGTTTCAGCCCCTCTGTTTTGCGCTCTCTGTTTCAGCCCCTCTGTTTCTGCTCCTCTGTTTCTCGCCCTCTGTTTCTGCCCCTCTGTTTCTCGCCCTCTGTTTCAGCCCCTCTGTTTCTCGCCCTCTGTTTCAGCCCCTCTGATTAAGCCCCTCTGTTTCAGCCCCTCTGATTCAGCCCCTCTGTTTCAGCACCTCTGTTTCAGCCCCTCTGTTTCTCGTCCTCTGTTTCAGCCCCTCTGTTTCTCACCCTCTGTTTCAGCCCCTCTGTTTCAGCCCCTCTGTTTCTCGCCCTCTGTTTCAGCCCCTCTGTTTCTCGCTCTCTGTTTCAGCCCATCTGTTTCTCGCCCTCTGTTTCAGCCCCTCTGATTCAGCCCCTCTGTTTCTCGCCCTCTGTTTCAGCCCCTCTGTTTCTCGCCCTCTGTTTCAGCCCCTCTGTTTCTCGCCCTCTGTTTCAGCCGCACTGTTTTATCCCCTCTGTTTCAGCCCCTCTGTTTCAGCCCCTCTGTTTCAGCCCCTCTGTTTCTCGCCCTCTGTTTCAGCCCCTCTGTTTCTCGCCCTCTGTTTCAGCCCCTCTATTTCTCGCCCTCTGTTTCAGCCCCTCTGTTTTAGCCCCACTGTTTCAGCCCCTTTGTTTCAGCCCCTCTGTTTCTCGCCCTCTGTTTCAGCCGCTCTGTTTCTCGCCCTCTGTATCAGCCCCTCTGTATCAGCACCTCTGTTTCAGTCCCTCTGTTTCTCGCCCTCTGTTTCAGCCCCTCTGTTTCAGCCCCTCTGTTTCTCGCCCTCTGTTTCAGCCCCTCTGTTTCTTGCCCTCTGTTTCAGCCACTCTGTTTCTCGCCCTCTGTTTCAGCCTCTCTGTATCTCGCCCTCTGTTTCAGCCCCTCTGTTTCAGCCCCTCTGTTTCAGTCCCTCTGTTTCTCGCCCTCTGTTTCAGCCCCTCTGTTTCAGCCCCTCTGTTTCTCGCCCTCTGTTTCAGCCCCTCTGTTTCTTGCCCTCTGTTTCAGCCACTCTGTTTCTCGCCCTCTGTTTCAGCCACTCTGTTTCTCGCCCTCTGTTTCAGCCTCTCTGTATCTCGCCCTCTGTTTCAGCCCCTCTGTTTCAGCCCCTCTGTTTCAGCCGCTCTGTTTCAGCCCTCTGTTTCTCACCCTCTGTTTCAGGCCCTCTGTTTCTCGCCCTCTGTTTCAGCCTCTCTGTATCTCGCCCTCTGTTTCAGCCCCTCTGTTTCAGCCCCTCTGTTTCAGCCGCTCTCTTTCAGCTCCTCTGTATCTCGCCCTCTGTTTCAGCCCCTCTGTTTCACGCCCTCTGTATCAGCCGCTTTGTTTCAGCCCCTCTGTTTCAGCCCCTCTGTTTCAGTCCCTCTGTTTCTCGCCCTCTGTTTCAGCACCTCTGTTTCAGCCCCTCTGTTTCTCGCCCTCTGTTTCAGCCCCTCTGTTTCAGCCCCTCTGTTTCAGCCCCTCTGTCAGCCCTCTGTTTCTCGCCCTCTGTTTCAGGCCCTCTGTTTCTCGCCCTCTGTTCCAGCCTCTCTGTTTCTCGCCCTCTGTTTCAGCCCCTCTCTTTCAGCCCCTCTGTATCTCGCCCTCTGTTTCAGCCCCTCTGTTTCTCGCCCTCTGTATCAGCCGCTTTGTTAGTAGCCCCTCTGTTTCAGCCCCTCTGTTTCAGTCCCTCTGTTTCTCGCCCTCTGTTACAGCCCCTCTGTTTCAGCCCCTCTGTTTCTCGCCCTCTGTTTCAGCCCCTCTGTTTCAGCCCCTCTGATTCAGCCCATCTGATTCAGCCCCTTTGTTTCAGCCCCTCTGTTTCTCGCCCTCTGTTTCAGCCCCTCTGTTTCTCGACCTCTGTTTCAGCCCCTCTGTTTCTCGCCCTCTGTTTCAGTCCCTCTGTTTCGCGCTCTCTGTTCCAGCCCCTTTGTTTCAGTCCCTCTGTTTCTCGCCCTCTGTTTCTGCACGTCTGTTTCTCGCCCTCTGTTTCAGCCACTCTGTTTCTCGCCCTCTCTTTCAGTCCCTCTGTTTCTCGCCCTCTGTTTCAGCCCCTCTGATTCAGCCCCTCTGTTTCAGCCCCTCTGAATCAGCCCCTCTGATTCAGCCCCTCTGTTTCAGCCCCTCTGTTTCAGCCACTCTGTTTCTACCTCTGTTTCAGCCCCTCTGTTTCTCACCCTCTGTTTCAACCCCTCTGTTTCAGCCCCTCTGTTTCTCGCCCTCTGTTTCAGCCCCTCTGTTTCAGCCCCTCTGTATCTCGCCCTCTGTATCTCGCCTTCTGTTTCAGCCAGTCTGTTTCTCGCCCTCTGTTTCAGCCCCTCTGTTTCAGCCCCTCTGATTCAGCCCGTCTGATTCAGCCCCTCTGTTTCTCGCCCTCTGTTTCAGCCACGCTGTTTCAGCCCCTCTGTTTCTTGCCCTCTGTTTCAGCCCCTCTGTTTCTCGCCCTCTGTTTAAGCCCCTCTGTTTCTCGCCCTCTGTTTCGGCCCCTCTGTTTCTCGCCCTCTGTTTCAGTCCCTCTGTTTCTCGCCCTCTGTTTCTGCCCGTCTGTTTCTCGCCCTCTGTTTCAGCCCCTCTGTTTCTCGCCCTCTGTTTCAGCCCCTCTGTTACTCGCCCTCGGTTTCAGCCCCTCTGTTTCTTCCCCTCTGATTCAGCCCGTCTGATTCAGCCCCTCTGTTTCTCGCCCTCTGTTCCAGCCACTCTGTTTCAGCCCCTCTGTTTCTTGCCCTCTGTTTCAGCGCTTCTGATTCAGCCCCTCTGATTCAGCCCCTTTGTTTCTCGCCCTCTGTTTCAGCCCCTCTGTTTCTGCCCTTCTGTTTCAGCCTCTCTGTTTCAGCCCCTCTGTTTCTTGCCCGCTGTTTCAGCCCCTCTGTTTCTTGACCTCTGTTTCAGTCCCTCTGTTTCTCGCCATCTGTTTCAGCCCCTCTGTTTCGCGCTCTCTGTTTCAGCCCCTCTGTTTCTCGCCCTCTGTTTCAGCCCCTCTGATTCAGCCCCTCTGTTTCAGCCCCTCTGATTAAGCCCCTCTGATTCAGCCCCTCTGAATCAGCCCCTCTGATTCAGCCCCTCTGTTTCAGCCCCTCTGTTTCAGCCCCTCTGTTTCTCGCCCTCTGTTTCTCGCCCTCTGTTTCAGCCCCTCTGATTCAGCCCCTCTGTTTCAGCCCCACTGTTTCAGCCCCTCTGTTTCAGCCCCTCTGTTTCTCGCCCTCTGTTTCAGCCCCTCTGTTTCTCGCCCTCTGTTTCAGCCCCTCTGTTTCTCGCCCTCTGTTTCAGCCCCTCTGTTTCAGCCCCTCTGTTTCAGTCCCTCTGTTTCTCGCCCTCTGTTTCTCGCACTCTGTTTCAGCCCCTCTGTTTCTCGCCCTCTGTTTCAGCCCCTCTGTTTCTCGCCCTCTGTTTCAGCCCCTCTGTTTCAGCCCCTCTATTTCAGCCCCTCTGTTTCTCGCCCTCTGTTTCAGCCCCTCTGTTTCCTGCCCTCTGTTTCAGCCCCTCTGTTTCTCGCCCTCTGTTTCAGCCTCTCTGTTTCTCGCCCTCGGATTCAGCCCCTCTGTTTCAGCCCCTCTGTTTAAGCCCCTCTGTTTCAGCCGCTCTGTTTCTCGCCCTCTGTTTCAGCCCCTCTGTTTCTCGCCCTCTGTTTCAGCCCCTCTGATTCAGCCACTCTGTTTCAGCCCCTCTGATTCAGTCCCTCTGTTTCAGCCCCTCTATTTCAGCCCCTTTGTTTCAGCCCCTCTGTTTCATCCACTCTGTTTCTCGCCCTCTGTTTCTCACCCTCTGTTTCTCGCCCTCTGTTTCAGCCCCTCTGTTTTTCGCCCTCTGTTTCAGCCCCTCTGTTTCTGCCCCTCTGTTTCAGGCTCTCTGTTTCAGCCCATCTGTTTCAGCCCCTCTGTTTAAGCCCCTCTGTTTCTCGCCCTCTGTTTCTCGCCCGCTGTTTCAGCCCCTTTGTTTCTCGCCCACTGTTTCAGCCCCTCTGTTTCAGTCCCTCTGATTCAGCCCCTCTGATTCAGCCCCTCTGTTTCTCGCCCTCTGTTTCAGCCCCTCTGTTTCAGCCCCTCTGTTTCTGCCCCTCTGTTTCAGCCCCTCTGTTTCTCGCCCTCTGTTTCAGCCCCTCTGTTTTTCGCCCTCTGTTTCAGCCCCTCTGTTTCTCGCCCTCTGTTTCAGGCTCTCTGATTCAGCCCGTGTGTTTCAGCCCCTCTGTTTCAGCCCCTCTGTTTCTCGCCCTCTGTTTCTCGCCCGCTGTTTCAGCCCCTTTGTTTCTCGCCCTCTGTTTCAGCCCCTCTGATTCAGACCCTCTGTTTCAGCCCCTCTGTTTCAGCCCCTCTGTTTCTCGCCCTCAGTTTCTGCCCCTCTGTTTCTCGCCCTCTGTTTCAGCCCCTCTGTTTCAGCCCCTCTGTTTCTCGCCCTCTGTTTCAGCCCCTCTGTTTCTCGCCCTCTGTTTCAGACCCTCTGTTTCAGCCCCTCTGTTTCTCGCCCTCTGTTTCTGCCCCTCAGTTTCTCGCCCTCTGTTTCAGCCCCTCTGTTTCTCGCCTTCCTTTTCAGCCCCTCTGATTCAGCCCCTCTGTTTCAGCCCTTCTGATTCAGCCCCTCTGATTCAGCCCCTCTGTTTCTCGCCCTCTGTTTCAGCCCCTCTGTTTCAGCCCTTCTGTTTCAGCCCCTCTGTTTCAGCCCCTCTGTTTCTCGACCTCTGTTTCAGTCCCTCTGTTTCTCGCCATCTGTTTCAGCCCCTCTGTTTCGCGCTCTCTGTTTCAGCCCCTCTGTTTCAGCTCCTCTGTTTCTCGCCCTCTGTTTCAGCCCCTCTGTTTCTCGCCCTCTGTTTCAGCCCCTCTGATTAAGCCCCTCTGTTTCAGCCCCTCTGAATCAGCCCCTCTGATTCAGCCCCTCTGTTTCAGCCCCTCTGTTTCAGCGCCTCTGTTTCTCGCCCTCTGTTTCAGCCCCTCTGTTTCTCACCCTCTGTTTCAGCCCCTCTGTTTCAGCCCCTCTGTTTCTCGCTCTCTGTTTCAGCCCCTCTGTTTCTCGCCCTCTGTTTCAGCTCCTCTGATTCAGCCCCTCTGTTTCTCGCCCTCTGTTTCAGCCACTCTGTTTCTCGCGCTCTGTTTCAGCCACTCTGTTTCAGCCCCTCTGTATCTCGCCCTCTGTTTCAGCCCCTCTATTTCTCGCCCTCTGTTTCAGCCCCTCTGTTTTAGCCCCACTGTTTCAGCCCCTTTGTTTCAGCCCCTCTGTTTCTCGCCCTCTGTTTCAGCCGCTCTGTTTCTCGCCCTATGTATCAGCCCCTCTGTTTCAGCCCCACTGTTTCAGTCCCTCTGTTTCTCGCCCTCTGTTTCTGGCCCTCTGTTTCAGCCCCTCTGTTTCTCGCTCTCTGTTTCAGCCCCTCTGTTTCAGCCCCTCTGTTTCAGCCCCTCTGTTTCTCGCCCTCTGTTTCAGCCCCTCTGTTTCTTGCCCTCTATTTCAGCCACTCTGTTTCTCGCCCTCTGTTTCAGCCTCTCTGTTTCTCGCCCTCTGTTTCAGACCCTCTGTTTCAGCCCCTCTGTTTCAGCCCCTCTGTTTCAGCCCCTCTGTTTCTCGCCCTCTGTTTCAGACCCTCTGTTTCAGCCCCTCTGTTTCAGCCCCTCTGTTTCTCGCCCTCTGTTTCAGCCTCTCTGTTTCTTGCCCTCTGTTTCAGCCCCTCTGTTTCAGCCCCTCTGCTTCAGCCCCTCTATTTCTCGCCCTCTGCATCAGCCGCTTTGTTTCAGCCCCTTTGTTTCAGCCCCTCTTTTTCAGCCCCTCTGTTTGTCGCCCTCTGTTTCTCACCCTCTGTTTCAGCCCCTCTGTTTCTCGCCCTTAGTTTCAGCCCCTCTGTTTCAGCCCCTCTGATTCAGCCCGTCTGATTCAGCCCCTCTGTTTCTCGCCCTCTGTTCCAGCCACTCTGTTTCAGCCCCTCTGTTTCTTGCCCTCTGTTTCAGCCCTTCTGATTCAGCCCCTCTGATTCAGCCCCTCTGTTTCTCGCCCTCTGTTTCAGCCCCTCTGTTTCTGCCCTTCTGTCTCAGCCTCTCTGTTTCAGCCCCTCTGTTTCTTGCCCTCTGTTTCAGCCCCTCTGTTTCTCGAACTCTGTTTCAGTCCCTCTGTTTCTCGTCATCTGTTTCAGCCCCTCTGTTTTGCGCTCTCTGTTTCAGCCCCTCTGTTTCTGCTCCTCTGTTTCTCGCCCTCTGTTTCTGCCCCTCTGTTTCTCGCCCTCTGTTTCAGCCCCTCTGTTTCTCGCCCTCTGTTTCAGCCCCTCTGATTAAGCCCCTCTGTTTCAGCCCCTCTGATTCAGCCCCTCTGTTTCAGCACCTCTGTTTCAGCCCCTCTGTTTCTCGTCCTCTGTTTCAGCCCCTCTGTTTCTCACCCTCTGTTTCAGCCCCTCTGTTTCAGCCCCTCTGTTTCTCGCCCTCTGTTTCAGCCCCTCTGTTTCTCGCTCTCTGTTTCAGCCCATCTGTTTCTCGCCCTCTGTTTCAGCCCCTCTGATTCAGCCCCTCTGTTTCTCGCCCTCTGTTTCAGCCCCTCTGTTTCTCGCCCTCTGTTTCAGCCCCTCTGTTTCTCGCCCTCTGTTTCAGCCGCACTGTTTTATCCCCTCTGTTTCAGCCCCTCTGTTTCAGCCCCTCTGTTTCAGCCCCTCTGTTTCTCGCCCTCTGTTTCAGCCCCTCTGTTTCTCGCCCTCTGTTTCAGCCCCTCTATTTCTCGCCCTCTGTTTCAGCCCCTCTGTTTTAGCCCCACTGTTTCAGCCCCTTTGTTTCAGCCCCTCTGTTTCTCGCCCTCTGTTTCAGCCGCTCTGTTTCTCGCCCTCTGTATCAGCCCCTCTGTATCAGCACCTCTGTTTCAGTCCCTCTGTTTCTCGCCCTCTGTTTCAGCCCCTCTGTTTCAGCCCCTCTGTTTCTCGCCCTCTGTTTCAGCCCCTCTGTTTCTTGCCCTCTGTTTCAGCCACTCTGTTTCTCGCCCTCTGTTTCAGCCACTCTGTTTCTCGCCCTCTGTTTCAGCCTCTCTGTATCTCGCCCTCTGTTTCAGCCCCTCTGTTTCAGCCCCTCTGTTTCAGCCGCTCTGTTTCAGCCCTCTGTTTCTCACCCTCTGTTTCAGGCCCTCTGTTTCTCGCCCTCTGTTTCAGCCTCTCTGTTTCTCGCCCTCTGTTTCAGCCCCTCTCTTTCAGCTCCTCTGTATCTCGCCCTCTGTTTCAGCCCCTCTGTTTCACGCCCTCTGTATCAGCCGCTTTGTTTCAGCCCCTCTGTTTCAGCCCCTCTGTTTCAGTCCCTCTGTTTCTCGCCCTCTGTTTCAGCCCCTCTGTTTCAGCCCCTCTGTTTCTCGCCCTCTGTTTCAGCCCCTCTGTTTCAGCCCCTCTGTTTCAGCCCCTCTGTCAGCCCTCTGTTTCTCGCCCTCTGTTTCAGGCCCTCTGTTTCTCGCCCTCTGTTCCAGCCTCTCTGTTTCTCGCCCTCTGTTTCAGCCCCTCTCTTTCAGCCCCTCTGTATCTCGCCCTCTGTTTCAGCCCCTCTGTTTCTCGCCCTCTGTATCAGCCGCTTTGTTAGTAGCCCCTCTGTTTCAGCCCCTCTGTTTCAGTCCCTCTGTTTCTCGCCCTCTGTTACAGCCCCTCTGTTTCAGCCCCTCTGTTTCTCGCCCTCTGTTTCAGCCCCTCTGTTTCAGCCCCTCTGATTCAGCCCATCTGATTCAGCCCCTTTGTTTCAGCCCCTCTGTTTCTCGCCCTCTGTTTCAGCCCCTCTGTTTCTCGACCTCTGTTTCAGCCCCTCTGTTTCTCGCCCTCTGTTTCAGTCCCTCTGTTTCGCGCTCTCTGTTCCAGCCCCTTTGTTTCAGTCCCTCTGTTTCTCGCCCTCTGTTTCTGCACGTCTGTTTCTCGCCCTCTGTTTCAGCCACTCTGTTTCTCGCCCTCTCTTTCAGTCCCTCTGTTTCTCGCCCTCTGTTTCAGCCCCTCTGATTCAGCCCCTCTGTTTCAGCCCCTCTGAATCAGCCCCTCTGATTCAGCCCCTCTGTTTCAGCCCCTCTGTTTCAGCCACTCTGTTTCTACCTCTGTTTCAGCCCCTCTGTTTCTCACCCTCTGTTTCAACCCCTCTGTTTCAGCCCCTCTGTTTCTCGCCCTCTGTTTCAGCCCCTCTGTTTCAGCCCCTCTGTATCTCGCCCTCTGTATCTCGCCTTCTGTTTCAGCCAGTCTGTTTCTCGCCCTCTGTTTCAGCCCCTCTGTTTCAGCCCCTCTGATTCAGCCCGTCTGATTCAGCCCCTCTGTTTCTCGCCCTCTGTTTCAGCCACGCTGTTTCAGCCCCTCTGTTTCTTGCCCTCTGTTTCAGCCCCTCTGTTTCTCGCCCTCTGTTTAAGCCCCTCTGTTTCTCGCCCTCTGTTTCGGCCCCTCTGTTTCTCGCCCTCTGTTTCAGTCCCTCTGTTTCTCGCCCTCTGTTTCTGCCCGTCTGTTTCTCGCCCTCTGTTTCAGCCCCTCTGTTTCTCGCCCTCTGTTTCAGCCCCTCTGTTACTCGCCCTCGGTTTCAGCCCCTCTGTTTCTTCCCCTCTGATTCAGCCCGTCTGATTCAGCCCCTCTGTTTCTCGCCCTCTGTTCCAGCCACTCTGTTTCAGCCCCTCTGTTTCTTGCCCTCTGTTTCAGCGCTTCTGATTCAGCCCCTCTGATTCAGCCCCTTTGTTTCTCGCCCTCTGTTTCAGCCCCTCTGTTTCTGCCCTTCTGTTTCAGCCTCTCTGTTTCAGCCCCTCTGTTTCTTGCCCGCTGTTTCAGCCCCTCTGTTTCTTGACCTCTGTTTCAGTCCCTCTGTTTCTCGCCATCTGTTTCAGCCCCTCTGTTTCGCGCTCTCTGTTTCAGCCCCTCTGTTTCTCGCCCTCTGTTTCAGCCCCTCTGATTCAGCCCCTCTGTTTCAGCCCCTCTGATTAAGCCCCTCTGATTCAGCCCCTCTGAATCAGCCCCTCTGATTCAGCCCCTCTGTTTCAGCCCCTCTGTTTCAGCCCCTCTGTTTCTCGCCCTCTGTTTCTCACCCTCTGTTTCAGCCCCTCTGTTTCTCGCTCTCTGTTTCAGCCCATCTGTTTCTCGCCCTCTGTTTCAGCCCCTCTGATTCAGCCCCTCTGTTTCTCGCCCTCTGTTTCAGCCCCTCTGTTTCTCGCCCTCTGTTTCAGCCCCTCTGTTTCTCACCCTCTGTTTCAGCCCCTCTGTTTCAGCCCCACTGTTTCAGCCCCTCTGTTTCAGCCACTCTGTTTCTCGCCCTCTTTTTCAGCCCCTCTGTTTCTCGCCCTCTGTTTCAGCCGCTCTGTTTCAGCCCCACTGTTTCAGCCCCTCTGTTTTAGCCCCTCTGTTTCTCGCCCTCTGTTTCAGCCCCTCTGTTTCTCGCCCTCTGTTTCAGCCCCTCTGTTTCTCGCCCTCTGTTTCAGCCCCTCTGTTTCAGCCCCTCTGTTTCAGTCCCGCTGTTTCTCGCCCTCTGTTTCTCGCACTCTGTTTCAGCCCCTCTGTTTCAGCCCCTCTGTTTCTCGCCCTCTGTTTCAGCCCCTCTGTTTCTCACCCTCTGTTTCAGCCTCTCTGTTTCTCGCCCTCTGTTTCAGCCCCTCTGTTTCAGCCCCTCTGTTTCAGCCCCTCTATTTCTCGCCCTCTGCATCAGCCGCTTTGTTTCAGCACCTCTGTTTCAGCCCCTCTTTTTCAGCCCCTCTGTTTCTCGCCCTCTGTTTCTCGCCCTCTGTTTCAGCCCCTCTGTTTCTCGCCCTTAGTTTCAGCCCCTCTGTTTCAGCCCCTCTGATTCAGCCCGTCTGATTCAGCCCCTCTGTTTCTCGCCCTCTGTTCCAGCCACTCTGTTTCAGCCCCTCTGTTTCTTGCCCTCTGTTTCAGCCCTTCAGATTCAGCCCCTCTGATTCAGCCCCTCTGTTTCTCGCCCTCTGTTTCAGCCCCTCTGTTTCTGCCCTTCTGTCTCAGCCTCTCTGTTTCAGCCCCTCTGTTTCTTGCCCTCTGTTTCAGCCCCTCTGTATCTCGAACTCTGTTTCAGTCCCTCTGTTTCTCGCCATCTGTTTCAGCCCCTCTGTTTCGCGCTCTCTGTTTCAGCCCCTCTGTTTCTGCTCCTCTGTTTCTCGCCCTCTGTTTCTGCCCCTCTGTTTCTCGCCCTCTGTTTCAGCCCCTCTGTTTCTCGCCCTCTGTTTCAGCCCCTCTGATTAAGCCCCTCTGTTTCAGCCACTCTGATTAAGCCCCTCTGATTCAGCCCCTCTGAATCAGCCCCTCTGATTCAGCCCCTCTGTTTCAGCCCCTCTGTTTCAGCCCCTCTGTTTCTCGCCCTCTGTGTCAGCCCCTCTGTTTCTCACCCTCTGTTTCAGCCCCTCTGTTTCAGCCCCTCTGTTTCTCGCCCTCTGTTTAACCCCCTCTGTTTCTCGCTCTCTGTTTCAGCCCATCTGTTTCTCGCCCTCTGTTTCAGCCCCTCTGATTCAGCCCCTCTGTTTCTCGCCCTCTGTTTCAGCCCCTCTGTTTCTCGCCCTCTGTTTCAGCCCCTCTGTTTCTCGCCCTCTGTTTCAGCCGCACTGTTTTATCCCCTCTGTTTCAGCCCCTCTGTTTCAGCCCCTCTGTTTCAGCCCCTCTGTTTCTCGCCCTCTGTTTCAGCCCCTCTGTTTCTCGCCCTCTGTTTCAGCCCCTCTATTTCTCGCCCTCTGTTTCAGCCCCTCTGTTTTAGCCCCACTGTTTCAGCCCCTTTGTTTCAGCCCCTCTGTTTCTCGCCCTCTGTTTCAGCCGCTCTGTTTCTCGCCCTCTGTATCAGCCCCTCTGTATCAGCACCTCTGTTTCAGTCCCTCTGTTTCTCGCCCTCTGTTTCAGCCCCTCTGTTTCAGCCCCTCTGTTTCTCGCCCTCTGTTTCAGCCCCTCTGTTTCTTGCCCTCTGTTTCAGCCACTCTGTTTCTCGCCCTCTGTTTCAGCCTCTCTGTATCTCGCCCTCTGTTTCAGCCCCTCTGTTTCAGCCCCTCTGTTTCAGTCCCTCTGTTTCTCGCCCTCTGTTTCAGCCCCTCTGTTTCAGCCCCTCTGTTTCTCGCCCTCTGTTTCAGCCCCTCTGTTTCTTGCCCTCTGTTTCAGCCACTCTGTTTCTCGCCCTCTGTTTCAGCCACTCTGTTTCTTGCCCTCTGTTTCAGCCTCTCTGTATCTCGCCCTCTGTTTCAGCCCCTCTGTTTCAGCCCCTCTGTTTCAGCCGCTCTGTTTCAGCCCTCTGTTTCTCGCCCTCTGTTTCAGGCCCTCTGTTTCTCGCCCTGTGTTTCAGCCTCTCTGTTTCTCGCCCTCTGTTTCAGCCCCTCTCTTTCAGCTCCTCTGTATCTCGCCCTCTGTTTCAGCCCCTCTGTTTCTCGCCCTCTGTATCAGCCGCTTTGTTTCAGCCCCTCTGTTTCAGCCCCTCTGTTTCAGTCCCTCTGTTTCTCGCCCTCTGTTTCAGCCCCTCTGTTTCAGCCCCTCTGTTTCTCGCCCTCTGTTTCAGCCCCTCTGTTTCAGCCCCTCTGTTTCAGCCCCTCTGTCAGCCCTCTGTTTCTCGCCCTCTGTTTCAGGCCCTCTGTTTCTCGCCCTCTGTTCCAGCCTCTCTGTTTCTCGCCCTCTGTTTCAGCCCCTCTCTTTCAGCCCCTCTGTATCTCGCCCTCTGTTTCAGCCCCTCTGTTTCTCGCCCTCTGTATCAGCCGCTTTGTTAGTAGCCCCTCTGTTTCAGCCCCTCTGTTTCAGTCCCTCTGTTTCTCGCCCTCTGTTACAGCCCCTCTGTTTCAGCCCCTCTGTTTCTCGCCCTCTGTTTCAGCCCCTCTGTTTCAGCCCCTCTGATTCAGCCCATCTGATTCAGCCCCTTTGTTTCAGCCCCTCTGTTTCTCGCCCTCTGTTTCAGCCCCTCTGTTTCTCGACCTCTGTTTCAGCCCCTCTGTTTCTCGCCCTCTGTTTCAGTCCCTCTGTTTCGCGCTCTCTGTTCCAGCCCCTTTGTTTCAGTCCCTCTGTTTCTCGCCCTCTGTTTCTGCACGTCTGTTTCTCGCCCTCTGTTTCAGCCACTCTGTTTCTCGCCCTCTCTTTCAGTCCCTCTGTTTCTCGCCCTCTGTTTCAGCCCCTCTGATTCAGCCCCTCTGTTTCAGCCCCTCTGAATCAGCCCCTCTGATTCAGCCCCTCTGTTTCAGCCCCTCTGTTTCAGCCACTCTGTTTCTACCTCTGTTTCAGCCCCTCTGTTTCTCACCCTCTGTTTCAACCCCTCTGTTTCAGCCCCTCTGTTTCTCGCCCTCTGTTTCAGCCCCTCTGTTTCAGCCCCTCTGTATCTCGCCCTCTGTATCTCGCCTTCTGTTTCAGCCAGTCTGTTTCTCGCCCTCTGTTTCAGCCCCTCTGTTTCAGCCCCTCTGATTCAGCCCGTCTGATTCAGCCCCTCTGTTTCTCGCCCTCTGTTTCAGCCACGCTGTTTCAGCCCCTCTGTTTCTTGCCCTCTGTTTCAGCCCCTCTGTTTCTCGCCCTCTGTTTAAGCCCCTCTGTTTCTCGCCCTCTGTTTCGGCCCCTCTGTTTCTCGCCCTCTGTTTCAGTCCCTCTGTTTCGCGCTCTCTGTTTCAGCCCCTCTGTTTCAGTCCCTCTGTTTCTCGCCCTCTGTTTCTGCCCGTCTGTTTCTCGCCCTCTGTTTCAGCCCCTCTGTTTCTCGCCCTCTGTTTCAGCCCCTCTGTTTCTCGCCCTCGGTTTCAGCCCCTCTGTTTCTTCCCCTCTGATTCAGCCCGTCTGATTCAGCCCCTCTGTTTCTCGCCCTCTGTTCCAGCCACTCTGTTTCAGCCCCTCTGTTTCTTGCCCTCTGTTTCAGCCCTTCTGATTCAGCCCCTCTGATTCAGCCCCTTTGTTTCTCGCCCTCTGTTTCAGCCCCTCTGTTTCTGCCCTTCTGTTTCAGCCTCTCTGTTTCAGCCCCTCTGTTTCTTGCCCGCTGTTTCAGCCCCTCTGTTTCTCGACCTCTGTTTCAGTCCCTCTGTTTCTCGCCATCTGTTTCAGCCCCTCTGTTTCGCGCTCTCTGTTTCAGCCCCTCTGTTTCTCGCCCTCTGTTTCAGCCCCTCTGATTCAGCCCCTCTGTTTCAGCCCCTCTGATTAAGCCCCTCTGATTCAGCCCCTCTGAATCAGCCCCTCTGATTCAGCCCCTCTGTTTCAGCCCCTCTGTTTCTCGCCCTCTGTTTCTCACCCTCTGTTTCTCACCCTCTGTTTCAGCCCCTCTGTTTCTCGCCCTCTGTTTCAGCTCCTCTGATTCAGCCCCTCTGTTTCTCGCCCTCTTTTTCAGCCCCTCTGTTTCTCGCCCTCTGTTTCAGCCCCTCTGTTTCAGCCCCTCTGTTTCAGCCCCTCTGTTTCTCGCCCTCTGTTTCAGCCCCTCTGTTTCTCGCCCTGTGTTTCAGCCCCTCTGTTTCTCGCCCTCTGTTTCAGCCGCTCTGTTTCAGCCCCACTGTTTCAGCCCCTCTGTTTTAGCCCCTCTGTTTCTCGCCCTCTGTTTCAGCCCCTCTGTTTCTCGCCCTCTGTTTCAGCCCCTCTGTTTCTCGCCCTCTGTTTCAGCCCCTCTGTTTCAGCCCCTCTGTTTCAGTCCCGCTGTTTCTCGCCCTCTGTTTCTCGCACTCTGTTTCAGCCCCTCTGTTTCAGCCCCTCTGTTTCTCGCCCTCTGTTTCAGCACCTCTGTTTCTCACCCTCTGTTTCAGCCTCTCTGTTTCTCGCCCTCTGTTTCAGCCCCTCTGTTTCAGCCCCTCTGTTTCAGCCCCTCTATTTCTCGCCCTCTGCATCAGCCGCTTTGTTTCAGCACCTCTGTTTCAGCCCCTCTTTTTCAGCCCCTCTGTTTCTCGCCCTCTGTTTCTCGCCCTCTGTTTCAGCCCCTCTGTTTCTCGCCCTTAGTTTCAGCCCCTCTGTTTCAGCCCCTCTGATTCAGCCCGTCTGATTCAGCCCCTCTGTTTCTCGCCCTCTGTTCCAGCCACTCTGTTTCAGCCCCTCTGTTTCTTGCCCTCTGTTTCAGCCCTTCAGATTCAGCCCCTCTGATTCAGCCCCTCTGTTTCTCGCCCTCTGTTTCAGCCCCTCTGTTTCTGCCCTTCTGTCTCAGGCTCTCTGTTTCAGCCCCTCTGTTTCTTGCCCTCTGTTTCAGCCCTTCTGTTTCTCGAACTCTGTTTCAGTCCCTCTGTTTCTCGCCATATGTTTCAGCCCCTCTGTTTCGCGCTCTCTGTTTCAGCCCCTCTGTTTCTGCTCCTCTGTTTCTCGCCCTCTGTTTCTGCCCCTCTGTTTCTCGCCCTCTGTTTCAGCCCCTCTGTTTCTCGCCCTCTGTTTCAGCCCCTCTGATTAAGCCCCTCTGTTTCAGCCCCTCTGATTAAGCCCCTCTGATTCAGCCCCTCTGAATCAGCCCCTCTGATTCAGCCCCTCTGTTTCAGCCCCTCTGTTTCAGCCCCTCTGTTTCTCGCCCTCTGTTTCAGCCCCTCTGTTTCTCACCCTCTGTTTCAGCCCCTCTGTTTCAGCCCCTCTGTTTCTCGCCCTCTGTTTCAGCCCCTCTGTTTCTCGCTCTCTGTTTCAGCCCATCTGTTTCTCGCCCTCTGTTTCAGCCCCTCTGATTCAGCCCCTCTGTTTCTCGCCCTCTGTTTCAGCCCCTCTGTTTCTCGCCCTCTGTTTCAGCCCCTCTGTTTCTCGCCCTCTGTTTCAGCCGCACTGTTTTATCCCCTCTGTTTCAGCCCCTCTGTTTCAGCCCCTCTGTTTCAGCCCCTCTGTTTCTCGCCCTCTGTTTCAGCCCCTCTGTTTCTCGCCCTCTGTTTCAGCCCCTCTATTTCTCGCCCTCTGTTTCAGCCCCTCTGTTTTAGCCCCACTGTTTCAGCCCCTTTGTTTCAGCCCCTCTGTTTCTCGCCCTCTGTTTCAGCCGCTCTGTTTCTCGCCCTCTGTATCAGCCCCTCTGTTTCTCGCCCTCTGTTTCAGCCCCTCTGTTTCTTGCCCTCTGTTTCAGCCACTCTGTTTCTCGCCCTCTGTTTCAGCCTCTCTGTATCTCGCCCTCTGTTTCAGCCCCTCTGTTTCAGCCCCTCTGTTTCAGTCCCTCTGTTTCTCGCCCTCTGTTTCAGCCCCTCTGTTTCAGCCCCTCTGTTTCTCGCCCTCTGTTTCAGCCCCTCTGTTTCTTGCCCTCTGTTTCAGCCACTCTGTTTCTCGCCCTCTGTTTCAGCCACTCTGTTTCTCGCCCTCTGTTTCAGCCTCTCTGTATCTCGCCCTCTGTTTCAGCCCCTCTGTTTCAGCCCCTCTGTTTCAGCCGCTCTGTTTCAGCCCTCTGTTTCTCGCCCTCTGTTTCAGGCCCTCTGTTTCTCGCCCTCTGTTTCAGCCTCTCTGTTTCTCGCCCTCTGTTTCAGCCCCTCTCTTTCAGCTCCTCTGTATCTCGCCCTCTGTTTCAGCCCCTCTGTTTCTCGCCCTCTGTATCAGCCGCTTTGTTTCAGCCCCTCTGTTTCAGCCCCTCTGTTTCAGTCCCTCTGTTTCTCGCCCTCTGTTTCAGCCCCTCTGTTTCAGCCCCTCTGTTTCTCGCCCTCTGTTTCAGCCCCTCTGTTTCAGCCCCTCTGTTTCAGCCCCTCTGTCAGCCCTCTGTTTCTCGCCCTCTGTTTCAGGCCCTCTGTTTCTCGCCCTCTGTTCCAGCCTCTCTGTTTCTCGCCTTCTGTTTCAGCCCCTCTCTTTCAGCCCCTCTGTATCTCGCCCTCTGTTTCAGCCCCTCTGTTTCTCGCCCTCTGTATCAGCCGCTTTGTTAGTAGCCCCTCTGTTTCAGCCCCTCTGTTTCAGTCCCTCTGTTTCTCGCCCTCTGTTACAGCCCCTCTGTTTCAGCCCCTCTGTTTCTCGCCCTCTGTTTCAGCCCCTCTGTTTCAGCCCCTCTGATTCAGCCCATCTGATTCAGCCCCTTTGTTTCAGCCCCTCTGTTTCTCGCCCTCTGTTTCAGCCCCTCTGTTTCTCGACCTCTGTTTCAGCCCCTCTGTTTCTCGCCCTCTGTTTCAGTCCCTCTGTTTCGCGCTCTCTGTTCCAGCCCCTTTGTTTCAGTCCCTCTGTTTCTCGCCCTCTGTTTCTGCACGTCTGTTTCTCGCCCTCTGTTTCAGCCCCTCTGTTTCTCGCCCTCTCTTTCAGTCCCTCTGTTTCTCGCCCTCTGTTTCAGCCCCTCTGATTCAGCCCCTCTGTTTCAGCCCCTCTGAATCAGCCCCTCTGATTCAGCCCCTCTGTTTCAGCCCCTCTGTTTCAGCCACTCTGTTTCTACCTCTGTTTCAGCCCCTCTGTTTCTCACCCTCTGTTTCAACCCCTCTGTTTCAGCCCCTCTGTTTCTCGCCCTCTGTTTCAGCCCCTCTGTTTCAGCCCCTCTGTATCTCGCCCTCTGTATCTCGCCCTCTGTTTCAGCCAGTCTGTTTCTCGCCCTCTGTTTCAGCCCCTCTGTTTCATCCCCTCTGATTCAGCCCGTCTGATTCAGCCCCTCTGTTTCTCGCCCTCTGTTTCAGCCACGCTGTTTCAGCCACTCTGTTTCTTGCCCTCTGTTTCAGCCCCTCTGTTTCTCGCCCTCTGTTTCAGCCCCTCTATTTCTCGCCCTCTGTTTCAGCCCCTCTGTTTTAGCCCCACTGTTTCAGCCCCTTTGTTTCAGCCCGTCTGTTTCTCGCCCTCTGTTTCAGCCGTTCTGTTTCTCGCCCTCTGTATCAGCCCCTCTGTATCAGCACCTCTGTTTCAGTCCCTCTGTTTCTCGCCCTCTGTTTCAGCCCCTCTGTTTCAGCCCCTCTGTTTCTCGCCCTCTGTTTCAGCCCCTCTGTTTCTTGCCCTCTGTTTCAGCCACTCTGTATCTCGCCCTCTGTTTCAGCCCCTCTGTTTCAGCCCCTCTGTTTCAGTCCCTCTGTTTCTCGCCCTCTGTTTCAGCCCCTCTGTTTCAGCCCCTCTGTTTCTCGCCCTCTGTTTCAGCCCCTCTGTTTCTTGCCCTCTGTTTCAGCCACTCTGTTTCTCGCCCTCTGTTTCAGCCACTCTGTTTCTCGCCCTCTGTTTCAGCCTCTCAGTATCTCGCCCTCTGTTTCAGCCCCTCTGTTTCAGCCCCTCTGTTTCAGCCGCTCTGTTTCAGCCCTCTGTTTCTCGCCCTCTGTTTCAGGCCCTCTGTTTCTCGCCCTCTGTTTCAGCCTCTCTGTTTCACGCCCTCTGTTTCAGCCCCTCTCTTTCAGCTCCTCTGTATCTCGCCCTCTGTTTCAGCCCCTCTGTTTCTCGCCCTCTGTATCAGCCGCTTTGTTTCAGCCCCTCTGTTTCAGCCCCTCTGTTTCAGTCCCTCTGTTTCTCGCCCTCTGTTTCAGCCCCTCTGTTTCAGCCCCTCTGTTTCTCGCCCTCTGTTTCAGCCCCTCTGTTTCAGCCCCTCTGTTTCAGCCCCTCTGTCAGCCCTCTGTTTCTCGCCCTCTGTTTCAGGCCCTCTGTTTCTCGCCCTCTGTTCCAGCCTCTCTGTTTCTCGCCCTCTGTTTCAGCCCCTCTCTTTCAGCCCCTCTGTATCTCGCCCTCTGTTTCAGCCCCTCTGTTTCTCGCCCTCTGTATCAGCCGCTTTGTTAGTAGCCCCTCTGTTTCAGCCCCTCTGTTTCAGTCCCTCTGTTTCTCGCCCTCTGTTACAGCCCCTCTGTTTCAGCCCCTCTGTTTCTCGCCCTCTGTTTCAGCCCCTCTGTTTCAGCCCCTCTGATTCAGCCCATCTGATTCAGCCCCTTTGTTTCAGCCCCTCTGTTTCTCGCCCTCTGTTTCAGCCCCTCTGTTTCTCGACCTCTGTTTCAGCCCCTCTGTTTCTCGCCCTCTGTTTCAGTCCCTCTGTTTCGCGCTCTCTGTTCCAGCCCCTTTGTTTCAGTCCCTCTGTTTCTCGCCCTCTGTTTCTGCACGTCTGTTTCTCGCCCTCTGTTTCAGCCACTCTGTTTCTCACCCTCTCTTTCAGTCCCTCTGTTTCTCGCCCTCTGTTTCAGCCCCTCTGATTCAGCCCCTCTGTTTCAGCCCCTCTGAATCAGCCCCTCTGATTCAGCCCCTCTGTTTCAGCCCCTCTGTTTCAGCCACTCTGTTTCTACCTCTGTTTCAGCCCCTCTGTTTCTCACCCTCTGTTTCAACCCCTCTGTTTCAGCCCCTCTGTTTCTCGCCCTCTGTTTCAGCCCCTCTGTTTCAGCCCCTCTGTTTCTCGCCCTCTGTTTCAGCCCCTCTGTTTCTTGCCCTCTGTTTCAGCCACTCTGTTTCTCGCCCTCTGTTTCAGCCACTCTGTTTCTTGCCCTCTGTTTCAGCCTCTCTGTATCTCGCCCTCTGTTTCAGCCCCTCTGTTTCAGCCCCTCTGTTTCAGCCGCTCTGTTTCAGCCCTCTGTTTCTCGCCCTCTGTTTCAGGCCCTCTGTTTCTCGCCCTGTGTTTCAGCCTCTCTGTTTCTCGCCCTCTGTTTCAGCCCCTCTCTTTCAGCTCCTCTGTATCTCGCCCTCTGTTTCAGCCCCTCTGTTTCTCGCCCTCTGTATCAGCCGCTTTGTTTCAGCCCCTCTGTTTCAGCCCCTCTGTTTCAGTCCCTCTGTTTCTCGCCCTCTGTTTCAGCCCCTCTGTTTCAGCCCCTCTGTTTCTCGCCCTCTGTTTCAGCCCCTCTGTTTCAGCCCCTCTGTTTCAGCCCCTCTGTCAGCCCTCTGTTTCTCGCCCTCTGTTTCAGGCCCTCTGTTTCTCGCCCTCTGTTCCAGCCTCTCTGTTTCTCGCCCTCTGTTTCAGCCCCTCTCTTTCAGCCCCTCTGTATCTCGCCCTCTGTTTCAGCCCCTCTGTTTCTCGCCCTCTGTATCAGCCGCTTTGTTAGTAGCCCCTCTGTTTCAGCCCCTCTGTTTCAGTCCCTCTGTTTCTCGCCCTCTGTTACAGCCCCTCTGTTTCAGCCCCTCTGTTTCTCGCCCTCTGTTTCAGCCCCTCTGTTTCAGCCCCTCTGATTCAGCCCATCTGATTCAGCCCCTTTGTTTCAGCCCCTCTGTTTCTCGCCCTCTGTTTCAGCCCCTCTGTTTCTCGACCTCTGTTTCAGCCCCTCTGTTTCTCGCCCTCTGTTTCAGTCCCTCTGTTTCGCGCTCTCTGTTCCAGCCCCTTTGTTTCAGTCCCTCTGTTTCTCGCCCTCTGTTTCTGCACGTCTGTTTCTCGCCCTCTGTTTCAGCCACTCTGTTTCTCGCCCTCTCTTTCAGTCCCTCTGTTTCTCGCCCTCTGTTTCAGCCCCTCTGATTCAGCCCCTCTGTTTCAGCCCCTCTGAATCAGCCCCTCTGATTCAGCCCCTCTGTTTCAGCCCCTCTGTTTCAGCCACTCTGTTTCTACCTCTGTTTCAGCCCCTCTGTTTCTCACCCTCTGTTTCAACCCCTCTGTTTCAGCCCCTCTGTTTCTCGCCCTCTGTTTCAGCCCCTCTGTTTCAGCCCCTCTGTATCTCGCCCTCTGTATCTCGCCCTCTGTTTCAGCCAGTCTGTTTCTCGCGCTCTGTTTCAGCCCCTCTGTTTCAGCCCCTCTGATTCAGCCCGTCTGATTCAGCCCCTCTGTTTCTCGCCCTCTGTTTCAGCCACGCTGTTTCAGCCCCTCTGTTTCTTGCCCTCTGTTTCAGCCCCTCTGTTTCTCGCCCTCTGTTTAAGCCCCTCTGTTTCTCGCCCTCTGTTTCGGCCCCTCTGTTTCTCGCCCTCTGTTTCAGTCCCTCTGTTTCGCGCTCTCTGTTTCAGCCCCTCTGTTTCAGTCCCTCTGTTTCTCGCCCTCTGTTTCTGCCCGTCTGTTTCTCGCCCTCTGTTTCAGCCCCTCTGTTTCTCGCCCTCTGTTTCAGCCCCTCTGTTTCTCGCCCTCGGTTTCAGCCCCTCTGTTTCTTCCCCTCTGATTCAGCCCGTCTGATTCAGCCCCTCTGTTTCTCGCCCTCTGTTCCAGCCACTCTGTTTCAGCCCCTCTGTTTCTTGCCCTCTGTTTCAGCCCTTCTGATTCAGCCCCTCTGATTCAGCCCCTTTGTTTCTCGCCCTCTGTTTCAGCCCCTCTGTTTCTGCCCTTCTGTTTCAGCCTCTCTGTTTCAGCCCCTCTGTTTCTTGCCCGCTGTTTCAGCCCCTCTGTTTCTCGACCTCTGTTTCAGTCCCTCTGTTTCTCGCCATCTGTTTCAGCCCCTCTGTTTCGCGCTCTCTGTTTCAGCCCCTCTGTTTCTCGCCCTCTGTTTCAGCCCCTCTGATTCAGCCCCTCTGTTTCAGCCCCTCTGATTAAGCCCCTCTGATTCAGCCCCTCTGAATCAGCCCCTCTGATTCAGCCCCTCTGTTTCAGCCCCTCTGTTTCAGCCCCTCTGTTTCTCGCCCTCTGTTTCTCACCCTCTGTTTCTCACCCTCTGTTTCAGCCCCTCTGTTTCAGCCCCACTGTTTCTCGCCCTCTGTTTCAGCCCCTCTGTTTCTCGCCCTCTGTTTCAGCTCCTCTGATTCAGCCCCTCTGTTTCTCGCCCTCTTTTTCAGCCCCTCTGTTTCTCGCCCTCTGTTTCAGCCCCTCTGTTTCAGCCCCTCTGTTTCAGCCCCTCTGTTTCTCGCCCTCTGTTTCAGCCCCTCTGTTTCTCGCCCTGTGTTTCAGCCCCTCTGTTTCTCGCCCTCTGTTTCAGCCGCTCTGTTTCAGCCCCACTGTTTCAGCCCCTCTGTTTTAGCCCCTCTGTTTCTCGCCCTCTGTTTCAGCCCCTCTGTTTCTCGCCCTCTGTTTCAGCCCCTCTGTTTCTCGCCCTCTGTTTCAGCCCCTCTGTTTCAGCCCCTCTGTTTCAGTCCCGCTGTTTCTCGCCCTCTGTTTCTCGCACTCTGTTTCAGCCCCTCTGTTTCAGCCCCTCTGTTTCTCGCCCTCTGTTTCAGCACCTCTGTTTCTCACCCTCTGTTTCAGCCTCTCTGTTTCTCGCCCTCTGTTTCAGCCCCTCTGTTTCAGCCCCTCAGTTTCAGCCCCTCTATTTCTCGCCCTCTGCATCAGCCGCTTTGTTTCAGCACCTCTGTTTCAGCCCCTCTTTTTCAGCCCCTCTGTTTCTCGCCCTCTGTTTCTCGCCCTCTGTTTCAGCCCCTCTGTTTCTCGCCCTTAGTTTCAGCCCCTCTGTTTCAGCCCCTCTGATTCAGCCCGTCTGATTCAGCCCCTCTGTTTCTCGCCCTCTGTTCCAGCCACTCTGTTTCAGCCCCTCTGTTTCTTGCCCTCTGTTTCAGCCCTTCAGATTCAGCCCCTCTGATTCAGCCCCTCTGTTTCTCGCCCTCTGTTTCAGCCCCTCTGTTTCTGCCCTTCTGTCTCAGGCTCTCTGTTTCAGCCCCTCTGTTTCTTGCCCTCTGTTTCAGCCCTTCTGTTTCTCGAACTCTGTTTCAGTCCCTCTGTTTCTCGCCATATGTTTCAGCCCCTCTGTTTCGCGCTCTCTGTTTCAGCCCCTCTGTTTCTGCTCCTCTGTTTCTCGCCCTCTGTTTCTGCCCCTCTGTTTCTCGCCCTCTGTTTCAGCCCCTCTGTTTCTCGCCCTCTGTTTCAGCCCCTCTGATTAAGCCCCTCTGTTTCAGCCCCTCTGATTAAGCCCCTCTGATTCAGCCCCTCTGAATCAGCCCCTCTGATTCAGCCCCTCTGTTTCAGCCCCTCTGTTTCAGCCCCTCTGTTTCTCGCCCTCTGTTTCAGCCCCTCTGTTTCTCACCCTCTGTTTCAGCCCCTCTGTTTCAGCCCCTCTGTTTCTCGCCCTCTGTTTCAGCCCCTCTGTTTCTCGCTCTCTGTTTCAGCCCATCTGTTTCTCGCCCTCTGTTTCAGCCCCTCTGATTCAGCCCCTCTGTTTCTCGCCCTCTGTTTCAGCCCCTCTGTTTCTCGCCCTCTGTTTCAGCCCCTCTGTTTCTCGCCCTCTGTTTCAGCCGCACTGTTTTATCCCCTCTGTTTCAGCCCCTCTGTTTCAGCCCCTCTGTTTCAGCCCCTCTGTTTCTCGCCCTCTGTTTCAGCCCCTCTGTTTCTCGCCCTCTGTTTCAGCCCCTCTATTTCTCGCCCTCTGTTTCAGCCCCTCTGTTTTAGCCCCACTGTTTCAGCACCTTTGTTTCAGCCCCTCTGTTTCTCGCCCTCTGTTTCAGCCGCTCTGTTTCTCGCCCTCTGTATCAGCCCCTCTGTTTCTCGCCCTCTGTTTCAGCCCCTCTGTTTCTTGCCCTCTGTTTCAGCCACTCTGTTTCTCGCCCTCTGTTTCAGCCTCTCTGTATCTCGCCCTCTGTTTCAGCCCCTCTGTTTCAGCCCCTCTGTTTCAGTCCCTCTGTTTCTCGCCCTCTGTTTCAGCCCCTCTGTTTCAGCCCCTCTGTTTCTCGCCCTCTGTTTCAGCCCCTCTGTTTCTTGCCCTCTGTTTCAGCCACTCTGTTTCTCGCCCTCTGTTTCAGCCACTCTGTTTCTCGCCCTCTGTTTCAGCCTCTCTGTATCTCGCCCTCTGTTTCAGCCCCTCTGTTTCAGCCCCTCTGTTTCAGCCGCTCTGTTTCAGCCCTCTGTTTCTCGCCCTCTGTTTCAGGCCCTCTGTTTCTCGCCCTCTGTTTCAGCCTCTCTGTTTCTCGCCCTCTGTTTCAGCCCCTCTCTTTCAGCTCCTCTGTATCTCGCCCTCTGTTTCAGCCCCTCTGTTTCTCGCCCTCTGTATCAGCCGCTTTGTTTCAGCCCCTCTGTTTCAGCCCCTCTGTTTCAGTCCCTCTGTTTCTCGCCCTCTGTTTCAGCCCCTCTGTTTCAGCCCCTCTGTTTCTCGCCCTCTGTTTCAGCCCCTCTGTTTCAGCCCCTCTGTTTCAGCCCCTCTGTCAGCCCTCTGTTTCTCGCCCTCTGTTTCAGGCCCTCTGTTTCTCGCCCTCTGTTCCAGCCTCTCTGTTTCTCGCCTTCTGTTTCAGCCCCTCTCTTTCAGCCCCTCTGTATCTCGCCCTCTGTTTCAGCCCCTCTGTTTCTCGCCCTCTGTATCAGCCGCTTTGTTAGTAGCCCCTCTGTTTCAGCCCCTCTGTTTCAGTCCCTCTGTTTCTCGCCCTCTGTTACAGCCCCTCTGTTTCAGCCCCTCTGTTTCTCGCCCTCTGTTTCAGCCCCTCTGTTTCAGCCCCTCTGATTCAGCCCATCTGATTCAGCCCCTTTGTTTCAGCCCCTCTGTTTCTCGCCCTCTGTTTCAGCCCCTCTGTTTCTCGACCTCTGTTTCAGCCCCTCTGTTTCTCGCCCTCTGTTTCAGTCCCTCTGTTTCGCGCTCTCTGTTCCAGCCCCTTTGTTTCAGTCCCTCTGTTTCTCGCCCTCTGTTTCTGCACGTCTGTTTCTCGCCCTCTGTTTCAGCCCCTCTGTTTCTCGCCCTCTCTTTCAGTCCCTCTGTTTCTCGCCCTCTGTATCAGCCCCTCTGATTCAGCCCCTCTGTTTCAGCCCCTCTGAATCAGCCCCTCTGATTCAGCCCCTCTGTTTCAGCCCCTCTGTTTCAGCCACTCTGTTTCTACCTCTGTTTCAGCCCCTCTGTTTCTCACCCTCTGTTTCAACCCCTCTGTTTCAGCCCCTCTGTTTCTCGCCCTCTGTTTCAGCCCCTCTGTTTCAGCCCCTCTGTATCTCGCCCTCTGTATCTCGCCCTCTGTTTCAGCCAGTCTGTTTCTCGCCCTCTGTTTCAGCCCCTCTGTTTCATCCCCTCTGATTCAGCCCGTCTGATTCAGCCCCTCTGTTTCTCGCCCTCTGTTTCAGCCACGCTGTTTCAGCCCCTCTGTTTCTTGCCCTCTGTTTCAGCCCCTCTGTTTCTCGCCCTCTGTTTCAGCCCCTCTATTTCTCGCCCTCTGTTTCAGCCCCTCTGTTTTAGCCCCACTGTTTCAGCCCCTTTGTTTCAGCCCGTCTGTTTCTCGCCCTCTGTTTCAGCCGTTCTGTTTCTCGCCCTCTGTATCAGCCCCTCTGTATCAGCACCTCTGTTTCAGTCCCTCTGTTTCTCGCCCTCTGTTTCAGCCCCTCTGTTTCAGCCCCTCTGTTTCTCGCCCTCTGTTTCAGCCCCTCTGTTTCTTGCCCTCTGTTTCAGCCACTCTGTATCTCGCCCTCTGTTTCAGCCCCTCTGTTTCAGCCCCTCTGTTTCAGTTCCTCTGTTTCTCGCCCTCTGTTTCAGCCCCTCTGTTTCAGCCCCTCTGTTTCTCGCCCTCTGTTTCAGCCCCTCTGTTTCTTGCCCTCTGTTTCAGCCACTCTGTTTCTCGCCCTCTGTTTCAGCCACTCTGTTTCTCGCCCTCTGTTTCAGCCTCTCAGTATCTCGCCCTCTCTTTCAGCCCCTCTGTTTCAGCCCCTCTGTTTCAGCCGCTCTGTTTCAGCCCTCTGTTTCTCGCCCTCTGTTTCAGGCCCTCTGTTTCTCGCCCTCTGTTTCAGCCTCTCTGTTTCACGCCCTCTGTTTCAGCCCCTCTCTTTCAGCTCCTCTGTATCTCGCCCTCTGTTTCAGCCCCTCTGTTTCTCGCCCTCTGTATCAGCCGCTTTGTTTCAGCCCCTCTGTTTCAGCCCCTCTGTTTCAGTCCCTCTGTTTCTCGCCCTCTGTTTCAGCCCCTCTGTTTCAGCCCCTCTGTTTCTCGCCCTCTGTTTAAGCCCCTCTGTTTCAGCCCCTCTGTTTCAGCCCCTCTGTCAGCCCTCTGTTTCTCGCCCTCTGTTTCAGGCCCTCTGTTTCTCGCCCTCTGTTCCAGCCTCTCTGTTTCTCGCCCTCTGTTTCAGCCCCTCTCTTTCAGCCCCTCTGTATCTCGCCCTCTGTTTCAGCCCCTCTGTTTCTCGCCCTCTGTATCAGCCGCTTTGTTAGTAGCCCCTCTGTTTCAGCCCCTCTGTTTCAGTCCCTCTGTTTCTCGCCCTCTGTTACAGCCCCTCTGTTTCAGCCCCTCTGTTTCTCGCCCTCTGTTTCAGCCCCTCTGTTTCAGCCCCTCTGATTCAGCCCATCTGATTCAGCCCCTTTGTTTCAGCCCCTCTGTTTCTCGCCCTCTGTTTCAGCCCCTCTGTTTCTCGACCTCTGTTTCAGCCCCTCTGTTTCTCGCCCTCTGTTTCAGTCCCTCTGTTTCGCGCTCTCTGTTCCAGCCCCTTTGTTTCAGTCCCTCTGTTTCTCGCCCTCTGTTTCTGCACGTCTGTTTCTCGCCCTCTGTTTCAGCCACTCTGTTTCTCGCCCTCTCTTTCAGTCCCTCTGTTTCTCGCCCTCTGTTTCAGCCCCTCTGATTCAGCCCCTCTGTTTCAGCCCCTCTGAATCAGCCCCTCTGATTCAGCCCCTCTGTTTCAGCCCCTCTGTTTCAGCCGCTCTGTTTCAGCCCTCTGTTTCTCGCCCTCTGTTTCAGGCCCTCTGTTTCTCGCCCTCTGTTTCAGCCTCTCAGTTTCACGCCCTCTGTTTCAGCCCCTCTCTTTCAGCTCCTCTGTATCTCGCCCTCTGTTTCAGCCCCTCTGTTTCTCGCCCTCTGTATCAGCCGCTTTGTTTCAGCCCCTCTGTTTCAGCCCCTCTGTTTCAGTCCCTCTGTTTCTCGCCCTCTGTTTCAGCCCCTCTGTTTCAGCCCCTCTGTTTCTCGCCCTCTGTTTCAGCCCCTCTGTTTCAGCCCCTCTGTCAGCCCTCTGTTTCTCGCCCTCTGTTTCAGGCCCTCTGTTTCTCGCCCTCTGTTCCAGCCTCTCTGTTTCTCGCCCTCTGTTTCAGCCCCTCTCTTTCAGCCCCTCTGTATCTCGCCCTCTGTTTCAGCCCCTCTGTTTCTCGCCCTCTGTATCAGCCGCTTTGTTAGTAGCCCCTCTGTTTCAGCCCCTCTGTTTCAGTCCCTCTGTTTCTCGCCCTCTGTTACAGCCCCTCTGTTTCAGCCCCTCTGTTTCTCGCCCTCTGTTTCAGCCCCTCTGTTTCAGCCCCTCTGATTCAGCCCATCTGATTCAGCCCCTTTGTTTCAGCCCCTCTGTTTCTCGCCCTCTGTTTCAGCCCCTCTGTTTCTCGACCTCTGTTTCAGCCCCTCTGTTTCTCGCCCTCTGTTTCAGTCCCTCTGTTTCGCGCTCTCTGTTCCAGCCCCTTTGTTTCAGTCCCTCTGTTTCTCGCCCTCTGTTTCTGCACGTCTGTTTCTCGCCCTCTGTTTCAGCCACTCTGTTTCTCGCCCTCTCTTTCAGTCCCTCTGTTTCTCGCCCTCTGTTTCAGCCCCTCTGATTCAGCCCCTCTGTTTCAGCCCCTCTGAATCAGCCCCTCTGATTCAGCCCCTCTGTTTCAGCCCCTCTGTTTCAGCCACTCTGTTTCTACCTCTGTTTCAGCCCCTCTGTTTCTCACCCTCTGTTTCAACCCCTCTGTTTCAGCCCCTCTGTTTCTCGCCCTCTGTTTCAGCCCCTCTGTTTCAGCCCCTCTGTATCTCGCCCTCTGTATCTCGCACTCTGTTTCAGCCAGTCTGTTTCTCGCCCTCTGTTTCAGCCCCTCTGTTTCATCCCCTCTGATTCAGCCCGTCTGATTCAGCCCCTCTGTTTCTCGCCCTCAGTTTCAGCCACGCTGTTTCAGCCCCTCTGTTTCTTGCCCTCTGTTTCAGCCCCTCTGTTTCTCGCCCTCTGTTTCAGCTCCCCTGATTAACCCCTCTGTTTCTCGCCCTCTGTTTCAGCCACTCTGTATCTCGCCCTCTTTTTCAGCCCCTCTGTTTCTCGCCCTCTGTTTCAGCCCCTCTGTTTCAGCCCCTCTGTTTCAGCCCCTCTGTTTCTCGCCCTCTGTTTCAGCCCCTCTGTTTCTCGCCCTGTGTTCCAGCCCCTCTATTTCTCGCCCTCTGTTTCAGCCGCTCTGTTTCAGCCCCACTGTTTCAGCCCCTCTGTTTCAGCCCCTCTGTTTCTCGCCCTCTGTTTCTCGCCATCTGTTTCAGCCCCTCTGTTTCTCGCCCTCTGTTTCAGCCCCTCTGTTTCAGCCCCTCTGTTTCAGCCCCTCTGTTTCAGTCCCTCTGTTTCTCGCCCTCTGTTTCTCGCACTCTGTTTCAGCCCCTCTGTTTCTCGCCCTCTGTTTCAGCCCCTCTGTTTTTCGCCCTCTGTTTCAGCCCCTCTGTTTCAGCCCCTCTGTTTCAGCCCCTCTGTTTCAGCCCCTCTGTTTCTCGCCCTCTTTTTCAGCCCCTCTGTTTCTTGCCCTCTGTTTCAGCCCCTCTGTTTCTCGCCCTCTGTTTCAGCCTCTCTGTTTCTCGCCCTCGGATTCAGCCCCTCTGTTTCAGCCCCTCTGTTTCAGCCCCTCTGTTTCAGCCCCTCTGTTTCTCGCCCGCTGTTTCAGCCCCTCTGTTTCTCGCCCTCTGTTTCAGCCCCTCTGATTCAGCCACTCTGTTTCAGCCCCTCTGATTCAGCCCCTCTGTTTCAGCCCCTCTATTTCAGCCCCTTTGTTTCAGCCCCTCTGTTTCATCCACTCTGTTTCTCGCCCTCTGTTTCTCACCCTCTGTTTCTCGCCCTCTGTTTCAGCCCCTCTGTTTTTCGCCCTCAGTTTCAGCCCCTCTGTTTCTCGCCCTCTGTTTCAGGCTCTCTGTTTCAGCCCGTCTGTTTCAGCCCCTCTGTTTCAGCCCCTCTGTTTCTCGCCCTCTGTTTCTCGCCCGCTGTTTCAGCCCCTTTGTTTCTCGCCCACTGTTTCAGCCCCTCTGTTTCAGTCCCTCTGATTCAGCCCCTCTGATTCAGCCCCTCTGTTTCTCGCCCTCTGTTTCAGCCCCTCTGTTTCAGCCCCTCTGTTTCTGCCCCTCTGTTTCAGCCCCTCTGTTTCTCGCCCTCTGTTTCAGCCCCTCTGTTTTTCGCCCTCTGTTTCACCCCTCTGTTTCTCGCCCTCTGTTTCAGGCTCTCTGTTTCAGCCCGTCTGTTTCAGCCCCTCTGTTTCAGCCCCTCTGTTTCTCGCCCTCTGTTTCTCGCCCGCGGTTTCAGCCCCTTTGTTTCTCGCCCTCTGTTTCAGCCCCTCTGATTCAGAACCTCTGTTTCAGCCCCTCTGTTTCAGCCCCTCTGTTTCTCGCCCTCAGTTTCTGCCGCCCTGTTTCTCGCCCTCTGTTTCAGCCCCTCTGTTTCAGCCCCTCTGTTTCTCGCCCTCTGTTTCAGCCCCTCTGTTTCTCGCCCTCTGTTTCAGACCCTCTGTTTCAGCCACTCTGTTTCTCGCCCTCTGTTTCTGCCCCTTAGTTTCTCGCCCTCTGTTTCAGCCCCTCTGTTTCTCGCCTTCTGTTTCAGCCCCTCTGATTCAGCCCCTCTGTTTCAGCCCTTCTGATTCAGCCCCTCTGATTCAGCCCCTCTGTTTCTCGCCCTCTGTTTCAGCCCCTCTGTTTCAGCCCTTCTGTTTCAGCCCCTCTGTTTCAGCCCCTCTGTTTCTTGCCCTCTGTTTCAGCCCCTCTGTTTCTCGACCTCTGTTTCAGTCCCTCTGTTTCTCGCCATCTGTTTCAGCCCCTCTGTTTCGCCCTCTCTGTTTCAGCCCCTCTGTTTCAGCTCCTCTGTTTCTCGCCCTCTTTTTCTGCCCCTCTGTTTCTCGCCCTCTGTTTCAGCCCCTCTGTTTCTCGCCCTCTGTTTCAGCCCCTCTGAATCAGCCCCTCTGATTCAGCCCCTCTGTTTCAGCGCCTCTGTTTCAGCCCCTCTGTTTCTCGCCCTCTGTTTCAGCCTCTCTGTTTCTCACCCTCTGTTTCAGCCCCTCTGTTTCCGCCCCTCTGTTTCTCGCTCTCTGTTTCAGCCCCTCTGTTTCTCGCCCTCTGTTTCAGCCCCTCTGATTCAGCCCCTCTGTTTCACGCCCTCTGTTTCAGCCCCTCTGTTTCTCGCCCTCTGTTTCAGCCCCTCTGTTTCTCGCCCTCTGTTTCAGCCCCTCTGTTTCAGCCCCTCTGTTTCAGCCCCTCTGTTTCTCGCCCCCTGTTTCAGCCCCTCTGTTTCTCGCCCTCTGTTTCAGCCCCTCTGTTTCTCGCCCTCTGTTTCAGCCCCTCTATTTCTCGCCCTCTGTTTCAGCCCCTCTGTTTTAGCCCCACTGTTTCAGCGCCTTTGTTTCAGCCACTCTGTTTCTCGCCCTCTGTTTCAGCCACTCTGTTTCTCGCCCTCTGTATCAGCCCCACTGTTTCAGCCCCACTGTTTCAGTCCCTCTGTTTCTCGCCCTCTGTTTCTGGCCCTCTGTTTCAGTCCCTCTGTTTCTCGCCCTCTGTTTCAGCCTCTCTGTTTCTCGCCCTCTGTTTCAGACCCTCTGTTTCAGCCCCTCTGTTTCAGCCCGTCTGTTTCAGCCCCTCTGTCTCTCGCCCTCTGTTTCAGCCCCTCTGTTTCTCGCCCTCTGTTTCAGCCCCTCTGTTTCAGCCCCTCTGTTTCAGCCCCTCTATTTCTCGCCCTCTGCATCAGCCGCTTTGTTTCAGCCCCTCTGTTTCAGCCCCTCTTTTTCAGCCCCTCTGTTTCTCGCCCTCTGTTTCTCGCCCTCTGTTTCAGCCCCTCTGTTTCTCGCCCTCTGTTTCAGCCCCTCTGTTTCAGCCCCTCTGATTCAGCCCGTCTGATTCAGCCACTCTGTTTCTCGCCCTCTGTTCCAGCCACTCTATTTCAGCCCGTCTGTTTCTTGCCCTCTGTTTCTCGCCCTCTGTTTCAGCCCCTCTGTTTCTGCCCTTCTGTTTCAGCCTCTCTGTTTCAGCCCCTCTGTTTCTTGCCCTCTGTTTCAGCCCCTCTATTTCAGCCCCTCTGTTTCTCGCCCTCTGTTTCAGCCTCTCTGTCTCTCACCCTCTGTTTCAGCCCCTCTGTTTCTCGCCCTCTGTTTCTCGCTCTCTGTTTCAGCCCCTCTGTTTCTCGCCCTCTGTTTCAGATCCTCTGATTCAGCCCCTCTGTTTCACGCCCTCTGTTTCAGCCCCTCTGTTTCTCGCCCTCTGTTTCAGCCCCTCTGTTTCTCGCCCTCTGTTTCAGCCCCTCTGTTTCAGCCCCTCTGTTTCAGCCCCTCTGTTTCTCGCCCTCTGTTTCAGCCCCTCTGTTTCTCGCCTTCTGTTTCAGCCCCTCTGTTTCTCGCCCTCTGTTTCAGCCCCTCTATTTCTCGCCCTCTGTTTCAGCCCCTCTGTTTTAGCCCCACTGTTTCAGCCCCTTTGTTTCAGTCCCTCTGTTTCTCGCCCTCTGTTTCAGCCACTCTGTTTCTCGCCCTCTGTCTCAGCCCCTCTGTTTCAGCCCCACTGTTTCAGTCCCTCTGTTTCTCGCCCTCTGTATCTGGCCCTCTGTTTCAGCCCCTCTGTTTCTCGCCCTCTGTTTCAGCCCCTCTGTTTCTTGCCCTCTGTTTCAGCCACTCTGTTTCTCGCCCTCTGTTTCAGCCTCTCTGTTTCTCGCCCTCTGTTTCAGACCCTCTGTTTCAGCCCCTCTGTCTCTCGCCCTCTGTTTCAGCCCCTCTGTTTCTCGCCCTCTGTTTCAGCCCCTCTGTTTCAGCCCCTCTATTTCTCGCCCTCTGCATCAGCCGCTTTGTTTCAGCCCCTCTGTTTCAGCCCCTCTTTTTCAGCCCCTCTGTTTCTCGCCCTCTGTTTCTCGCCCTCTGTTTCAGACCCTCTGTTTCTCGCCCTCTGTTTCAGCCCCTCTGTTTCAGCCCCTCTGATTCAGCCCGTCTGATTCAGCCCTTCTGTTTCTCGCCCTCTGTTCCAGCCACTCTGTTTCAGCCCGTCTGTTTCTTGCCCTCTGTTTCAGCCCTTCTGATTCAGCCCCTCTGATTCAGCCCCTCTGTCTCTCGCCCTCTGTTTCAGCCCCTCTGTTTCTGCCCTTCTGTTTCAGCCTCTCTGTTTCAGCCCCTCTGTTTCTTGCCCTCTGTTTCAGCCCCTCTGTTTCTCGAACTCTGTTTCAGTCCCTCTGTTTCTCGCCATCTGTTTCAGCCCCTCTGTTTCGCGCTCTCTGTTTCAGCCCCTCTGTTTCTGCTCCTCTGTTTCTCGCCCTCTGTTTCTGCCCCTCTGTTTCTCGCCCTCTGTTTCAGCCCCTCTGTTTCTCGCCCTCTGTTTCAGCACCTCTGATTAAGCCCCTCTGTTTCAGCCCCTCTGATTAAGCCCCTCTGATTCAGCCCCTCTGAATCAGCCCCTCTGATTCAGCCCCTCTGTTTCAGCCCCTCTGTTTCAGCCCCTCTGTTTCTCGCCCTCTGTTTCATCCCCTCTGTTTCTCGCCCTCTGTTTCAGACCCTCTGATTCAGCCACTCTGTTTCTCGCCCTCTGTTTCTGCCCCTCTGTTTCTCGCCCTCTGTTTCAGCCCCTCTGAATCAGCCCCTCTGTTTCAGCCCTTCTGATTCAGCCCCTCTGATTCAGCCCCTCTGTTTCTCGCCCTCTGTTTCAGCCCCTCTGTTTCAGCCCTTCTGTTTCAGCCCCTCTGTTTCAGCCCCTCTGTTTCTTGCCCTCTGTTTCAGCCCCTCTGTTTCTCGACCTCTGTTTCAGTCCCTCTGTTTCTCGCCATCTGTTTCAGCCCCTCTGTTTCGCGCTCTCTGTTTCAGCCCCTCTGAATCAGCCCCTCTGATTCAGCCCCTCTGTTTCAGCCCCTCTGAATCAGCCCCTCTGATTCAGCCCCTCTGTTTCAGCCCCTCTGTTTCAGCCCCTCTGTTTCTCGCCCTCTGTTTCAGCCCCTCTGTTTCTCGCCCTCTGTTTCAGCCCCTCTGTTTCTCGCCCTCTGTTTCAGCCCCTCTGTTTCAGCCCCTCTGTTTCAGCCCCTCTGTTTCTCGCCCTCTGTTTCAGCCCCTCTGTTTCTCGCCCTCTGTTTCAGCCCCTCTGTTTCTCGCCCTCTGTTTCAGCCCCTCTATTTCTCGCCCTCTGTTTCAGCCCCTCGGTTTTAGCCCCACTGTTTAAGCCCCTTTGTTTCAGCCCATCTGTTTCTCGCCCTCTGTTTCAGCCGCTCTGTTTCTCGCCCTCTGTATCAGCCCCTCTGTTTCAGCCCCACTGTTTCAGTCCCTCTGTTTCTCGCCCTCTGTTTCTGGCCCTCTGTTTCAGCCCCTCTGTTTCTCGCTCTCTGTTTCAGCCCCTCTGTTTCAGCCCCTCTGTTTCAGCCCCTCTGTTTCAGCCCCTCTGTTTCTCGCCCTCTGTTTCAGCCCCTCTGTTTCTTGCCCTCTGTTTCATCCTCTCTGTTTCTCGCCCTCTGTTTCAGACCATCTGTTTCAGCCCCTCTGTTTCTGCCCGTCTGTTTCAGCCCCTCTGTCTCTCGCCCTCTGTTTCAGCCCCTCTGTTTCTCGCCCTCTGTTTCAGCCTCTCTGTTTCTCGCCCTCTGTTTCAGCCCCTCTGTTTTAGCCCCTCTGTTTCAGCCCCTCTATTTCTCGCCCTCTGCATCAGCCGCTTTGTTTCAGCCCCTCTGTTTCAGCCCCTCTTTTTCAGCCCCTCTGTTTCTCGCCCTCTGTTTCTCGCCCTCTGTTTCAGCCCCTTTGTTTCTCGCCCTCTGTTTCAGCCCCTCTGTTTAAGCCCCTCTGATTCAGCCCATCTGATTCAGCCCCTCTGTTTCTCGCCCTCTGTTCCAGCCACTCTGTTTCAGCCCGTCTGTTTCTTGCCCTCTGTTTCAGCCCTTCTGATTCAGCCCCTCTGATTCAACCGATCTGTTTCTCGCCCTCTGTTTCAGCCCCTCTGTTTCTGCTCTTCTGTTTCAGCCTCTCTGTTTCAGCCACTCTGTTTCTCGCCCTCTGTTTCATCCCCTCTGTTTCTCGCCCTCTGTTTCAGACCCTCTGATTCAGCCACTCTGTTTCTCGCCCTCTGTTTCTTCCCCTCAGTTTCTCGCCCTCTGTTTCAGCCCCTCTGTTTCTCGCCTTCTGTTTCAGCCCCTCTGATTCAGCCCCTCTGTTTCAGCCCTTCTGATTCAGCCCCTCTGATTCAGCCCCTCTGTTTCTCGCCCTCTGTTTCAGCCCCTCTGTTTCAGCCCTTCTGTTTCAGCCCCTCTGTTTCAGCCCCTCTGTTTCTTGCCCTCTGTTTCAGCCCCTCTGTTTCTCGACCTCTGTTTCAGTCCCTCTGTTTCTCGCCATCTGTTTCAGCCCCTCTGTTTCGCGCTCTCTGTTTCAGCCCCTCTGTTTCAGCCCCTCTGTTTCTCGCCCTCTTTTTCTACCCCTCTGTTTCTCGCCCTCTGTTTCAGCCCCTCTGTTTCTCGCCCTCTGTTTCAGCCCCTCTGATTAAGCCCCTCTGTTTCAGCCCCTCTGAATCAGCCCCTCTGATTCAGCCCCTCTGTTTCAGCCCCTCTGTTTCAGCCCCTCTGTTTCTCGCCCTCTGTTTCAGCCCATCTGTTTCTCGCCCTCTGTTTCAGCCCCTCTGTTTCTCGCCCTCTGTTTCAGCCCCTCTGTTTCAGCCCCTCTGTTTCAGCCCCTCTGTTTCTCGCCCTCTGTTTCAGCCCCTCTGTTTCTCGCCCTCTGTTTCAGCCTCTCTGTTTCTCGAACTCTGTTTCAGTCCCTCTGTTTCTCGCCATCTGTTTCAGCCCCTCTGTTTCGCGCTCTCTGTTTCAGCCCCTCTGTTTCTGCTCCTCTGTTTCTCGTCCTCTGTTTCTGCCCCTCTGTTTCTCGCCCTCTGTTTCAGCCCCTCTGTTTCTCGCCCTCTGTTTCAGCCCCTCTGATTAAGCCCCTCTGTTTCAGCCCCTCTGATTAAGCCCCTCTGATTCAGCCCCTCTGTTTCAGCCCCTCTGTTTCAGCCCCTCTGTTTCTCGCCCTCTGTTTCATCCCCTCTGTTTCTCGCCCTCTGTTTCAGACCCTCTGTTTCAGCCACTCTGTTTCTCGCCCTCTGTTTCTGCCCCTCAGTTTCTCGCCCTCTGTTTCAGCCCCTCTGTTTCTCGCCTTCTGTTTCAGCCCCTCTGATTCAGCCCCTCTGTTTCAGCCCTTCTGATTCAGCCCCTCTGATTCAGCCCCTCTGTTTCTCGCCCTCTGTTTCAGCCCCTCTGTTTCAGCCCTTCTGTTTCAGCCCCTCTGTTTCAGCCCCTCTGTTTCTTGCTCTCTGTTTCAGCCCCTCTGTTTCTCGACCTCTGTTTCAGTCCCTCTGTTTCTCGCCATCTGTTTCAGCCCCTCTGTTTCGCGCTCTCTGTTTCAGCCCCTCTGTTTCAGCTCCTCTGTTTCTCGCCCTCTTTTTCTGCCCCTCTGTTTCTCGCCCTCTGTTTCAGCCCCTCTGTTTCTCGCCCTCTGTTTCAGCCCCTCTGATTAAGCCCCTCTGTTTCAGCCCCTCTGAATCAGCCCCTCTGATTCAGCCCCTCTGTTTCAGCCCCTCTGTTTCAGCCCCTCTGTTTCTCGCCCTCTGTTTCAGCCCCTCTGTTTCTCGCCCTCTGTTTCAGCCCCTCTGTTTCTCGCCCTCTGTTTCAGCCCCTCTGTTTCAGCCCCTCTGTTTCAGCCCCTCTGTTTCTCGCCCTCTGTTTCAGCCCCTCTGTTTCTCGCCCTCTGTTTCAGCCCCTCTGTTTCTCGCCCTCTGTTTCAGCCCCTCTATTTCTCGCCCTCTGTTTCAGCCCCTCGGTTTTAGCCCCACTGTTTAAGCCCCTTTGTTTCAGCCCGTCTGTTTCTCGCCCTCTGTTTCAGCCGCTCTGTTTCTCGCCCTCTGTATCAGCCCCTCTGTTTCAGCCCCACTGTTTCAGTCCCTCTGTTTCTCGCCCTCTGTTTCTGGCCCTCTGTTTCAGCCCCTCTGTTTCTCGCTCTCTGTTTCAGCCCCTCTGTTTCAGCCCCTCTGTTTCTTGCCCTCTGTTTCATCCTCTCTGTTTCTCGCCCTCTGTTTCAGACCATCTGTTTCAGCCCCTCTGTTTCTGCCCGTCTGTTTCAGCCCCTCTGTCTCTCGCCCTCTGTTTCAGCCCCTCTGTTTCTCGCCCTCTGTTTCAGCCTCTCTGTTTCTCGCCCTCTGTTTCAGCCCCTCTGTTTTAGCCCCTCTGTTTCAGCCCCTCTATTTCTCGCCCTCTGCATCAGCCGCTTTGTTTCAGCCCCTCTGTTTCAGCCCCTCTTTTTCAGCCCCTCTGTTTCTCGCCCTCTGTTTCTCGCCCTCTGTTTCAGCCCCTTTGTTTCTCGCCCTCTGTTTCAGCCCCTCTGTTTAAGCCCCTCTGATTCAGCCCATCTGATTCAGCCCCTCTGTTTCTCGCCCTCTGTTCCAGCCACTCTGTTTCAGCCCGTCTGTTTCTTGCCCTCTGTTTCAGCCCTTCTGATTCAGCCCCTCTGATTCAACCCCTCTGTTTCTCGCCCTCTGTTTCAGCCCCTCTGTTTCTGCTCTTCTGTTTCAGCCTCTCTGTTTCAGCCACTCTGTTTCTCGCCCTCTGTTTCATCCCCTCTGTTTCTCGCCCTCTGTTTCAGACCCTCTGATTCAGCCACTCTGTTTCTCGCCCTCTGTTTCTTCCCCTCAGTTTCTCGCCCTCTGTTTCAGCCCCTCTGTTTCTCGCCTTCTGTTTCAGCCCCTCTGATTCAGCCCCTCTGTTTCAGCCCTTCTGATTCAGCCCCTCTGATTCAGCCCCTCTGTTTCTCGCCCTCTGTTTCAGCCCCTCTGTTTCAGCCCTTCTGTTTCAGCCCCTCTGTTTCAGCCCCTCTGTTTCTTGCCCTCTGTTTCAGCCCCTCTGTTTCTCGACCTCTGTTTCAGTCCCTCTGTTTCTCGCCATCTGTTTCAGCCCCTCTGTTTCGCGCTCTCTGTTTCAGCCCCTCTGTTTCAGCCCCTCTGTTTCTCGCCCTCTTTTTCTACCCCTCTGTTTCTCGCCCTCTGTTTCAGCCCCTCTGTTTCTCGCCCTCTGTTTCAGCACCTCTGATTAAGCCCCTCTGTTTCAGCCCCTCTGAATCAGCCCCTCTGATTCAGCCCCTCTGTTTCAGCCCCTCTGTTTCAGCCCCTCTGTTTCTCGCCCTCTGTTTCAGCCCATCTGTTTCTCGCCCTCTGTTTCAGCCCCTCTGTTTCTCGCCCTCTGTTTCAGCCCCTCTGTTTCAGCCCCTCTGTTTCAGCCCCTCTGTTTCTCGCCCTCTGTTTCAGCCCCTCTGTTTCTCGCCCTCTGTTTCAGCCTCTCTGTTTCTCGAACTCTGTTTCAGTCCCTCTGTTTCTCGCCATCTGTTTCAGCCCCTCTGTTTCGCGCTCTCTGTTTCAGCCCCTCTGTTTCTGCTCCTCTGTTTCTCGTCCTCTGTTTCTGCCCCTCTGTTTCTCGCCCTCTGTTTCAGCCCCTCTGTTTCTCGCCCTCTGTTTCAGCCCCTCTGATTAAGCCCCTCTGTTTCAGCCCCTCTGATTAAGCCCCTCTGATTCAGCCCCTCTGTTTCAGCCCCTCTGTTTCAGCCCCTCTGTTTCTCGCCCTCTGTTTCATCCCCTCTGTTTCTCGCCCTCTGTTTCAGACCCTCTGTTTCAGCCACTCTGTTTCTCGCCCTCTGTTTCTGCCCCTCAGTTTCTCGCCCTCTGTTTCAGCCCCTCTGTTTCTCGCCTTCTGTTTCAGCCCCTCTGATTCAGCCCCTCTGTTTCAGCCCTTCTGATTCAGCCCCTCTGATTCAGCCCCTCTGTTTCTCGCCCTCTGTTTCAGCCCCTCTGTTTCAGCCCTTCTGTTTCAGCCCCTCTGTTTCAGCCCCTCTGTTTCTTGCTCTCTGTTTCAGCCCCTCTGTTTCTCGACCTCTGTTTCAGTCCCTCTGTTTCTCGCCATCTGTTTCAGCCCCTCTGTTTCGCGCTCTCTGTTTCAGCCCCTCTGTTTCAGCTCCTCTGTTTCTCGCCCTCTGTTTCTGCCCCTCTGTTTCTCGCCCTCTGTTTCAGCCCCTCTGTTTCTCGCCCTCTGTTTCAGCCCCTCTGATTAAGCCCCTCTGTTTCAGCCCCTCTGAATCAGCCCCTCTGATTCAGCCCCTCTGTTTCAGCCCCTCTGTTTCAGCCCCTCTGTTTCTCGCCCTCTGTTTCAGCCCCTCTGTTTCTCGCCCTCTGTTTCAGCCCCTCTGTTTCTCGCCCTCTGTTTCAGCCCCTCTGTTTTAGCCCCTCTGTTTCAGCCCCTCTATTTCTCGCCCTCTGCATCAGCCGCTTTGTTTCAGCCCCTCTGTTTCAGCCCCTCTTTTTCAGCCCCTCTGTTTCTCGCCCGCTGTTTCTCGCCCTCTGTTTCAGCCCCTCTGTTTCTCGCCCTCTGTTTCAGCCCCTCTGTTTCAGCCCCTCTGATTCAGCCCGTCTGATTCAGCCCCTCTGTTTCTCGCCCTCTGTTCCAGCCACTCTGTTTCAGCCCGTCTGTTTCTTGCCCTCTGTTTCAGCCCTTCTGATTCAGCCCCTCTGATTCAACCCCTCTGTTTCTCGCCCTCTGTTTCAGCCCCTCTGTTTCTGCTCTTCTGTTTCAGCCTCTCTGTTTCAGCCCCTCTGTTTCTTGCCCTCTGTTTCAGCCCCTCTGTTTCTCGAACTCTGTTTCAGTCCCTCTGTTTCTCGCCATCTGTTTCAGCCCCTCTGTTTCGCGCTCTCTGTTTCAGCCCCTCTGTTTCTGCTCCTCTGTTTCTCGTCCTCTGTTTCTGCCCCTCTGTTTCTCGCCCTCTGTTTCAGCCCCTCTGTTTCTCGCCCTCTGTTTCAGCCCCTCTGATTAAGCCCCTCTGTTTCAGCCCCTCTGATTAAGCCCCTCTGATTCAGCCCCTCTGAATCAGCCCCTCTGATTCAGCCCCTCTGTTTCAGCCCCTCTGTTTCAGCCCCTCTGTTTCTCGCACTCTGTTTCAGCCCCTCTGTTTCTCACCCTCTGTTTCAGCACCTCTGTTTCAGCCCCTCTGTTTCTCGCTCTCTGTTTCAGCCCATCTGTTTCTCGCCCTCTGTTTCAGCCCCTCTGATTCAGCCCCTCTGTTTCTCGCCCTCTGTTTCATCCCCTCTGTTTCTCGCCCTCTGTTTCAGACCCTCTGTTTCAGCCACTCTGTTTCTCGCCCTCTGTTTCTGCCCCTCAGTTTCTCGCCCTCTGTTTCAGCCCCTCTGTTTCTCGCCTTCTGTTTCAGCCCCTCTGATTCAGCCCCTCTGTTTCAGCCCTTCTGATTCAGCCCCTCTGATTCAGCCCCTCTGTTTCTCGCCCTCTGTTTCAGCCCCTCTGTTTCAGCCCTTCTGTTTCAGCCCCTCTGTTTCAGCCCCTCTGTTTCTTGCCCTCTGTTTCAGCCACTCTGTTTCTCGACCTCTGTTTCAGTCCCTCTGTTTCTCGCCATCTGTTTCAGCCCCTCTGTTTCGCGCTCTCTGTTTCATCCCCTCTGTTTCAGCTCCTCTGTTTCTCGCCCTCTTTTTCTGCCCCTCTGTTTCTCGCCCTCTGTTTCAGCCCCTCTGTTTCTCGCCCTCTGTTTCAGCCCCTCTGATTAAGCCCCTCTGTTTCAGCCCCTCTGAATCAGCCCCTCTGATTCAGCCCCTCTGTTTCAGCCCCTCTGTTTCAGCCCCTCTGTTTCTCGCCCTCTGTTTCAGCCCCTCTGTTTCTCGCCCTCTGTTTCAGCCCCTCTGTTTCTCGCCCTCTGTTTCAGCCCCTCTGTTTCAGCCCCTCTGTTTCAGCCCCTCTGTTTCTCGCCCTCTATTTCAGCCCCTCTGTTTCTCGCCCTCTGTTTCAGCCCCTCTGTTTCTCGCCCTCTGTTTCAGCCCCTCTATTTCTCGCCCTCTGTTTCAGCCCCTCGGTTTTAGCCCCACTGTTTAAGCCCCTTTGTTTCAGCCCGTCTGTTTCTCGCCCTCTGTTTCAGCCGCTCTTTTTCTCGCCCTCTGTATCAGCCCCTCTGTTTCAGCCCCACTGTTTCAGTCCCTCTGTTTCTCGCCCTCTGTTTCTGGCCCTCTGTTTCAGCCCCTCTGTTTCTCGCTCTCTGTTTCAGCCCCTCTGTTTCAGCCTCTCTGTTTCAGCCTCTCTGTTTCTAGCCCTCTGTTTCAGCCCCTCTGTTTCTTGCCCTCTGTTTCAGCCTCTCTGTTTCTAGCCCTCTGTTTCAGACCCTCTGTTTCAGCCCCTCTGTTTCTGCCCGTCTGTTTCAGCCCCTCTGTCTCTCGCCCTCTGTTTCAGCCCCTCTGTTTCTCGCTCTCTGTTTCAGCCTCTCTGTTTCAGCCCCTCTGTTTCTTGCCCTCTGTTTCAGCCCCTCTGTTTCTCTCCCTCTGTTTCAGCCCCTCTGTTTCTCGCCATCTGTTTCAGCCCCTCTGTTTCGCGCTCTCTGTTTCAGCCCCTCTGTTTCTGCTCCTCTGTTTCTCGTCCTCTGTTTCTGCCCCTCTGTTTCTCGCCCTCTGTTTCAGCCCCTCTGTTTCTCGCCCTCAGTTTCAGCCCCTCTGATTAAGCCCCTCTGTTTCAGCCCCTCTGATTAAGCCCCTCTGATTCAGCCCCTCTGAATCAGCCCCTCTGATTCAGCCCCTCTGTTTCTGCCCTTCTGTTTCAGCCTCTCTGTTTCAGCCCCTCTGTTTCTTGCCCTCTGTTTCAGCCCCTCTGATTCTCGAACTCTGTTTCAGTCCCTCTGTTTCTCGCCATCTGTTTCAGCCCCTCTGTTTCGCGCTCTCTGTTTCAGCCCCTCTGTTTCTGCTCCTCTGTTTCTCGCCCTCTGTTTCTGCCCCTCTGTTTCTCGCCCTCTGTTTCAGCCCCTCTGTTTCTCGCCCTCTGTTTCAGCACCTCTGATTAAGCCCCTCTGTTTCAGCCCCTCTGATTAAGCCCCTCTGATTCAGCCCCTCTGTTTCAGCCCCTCTGTTTCTCGCCCTCTGTTTCATCCACTCTGTTTCTCGCCCTCTGTTTCAGACCCTCTGTTTCAGCCACTCTGTTTCACGCCCTCTGTTTCTGCCCCTCAGTTTCTCGCCCTCTGTTTCAGCCCCTCTGTTTCTCGCCTTCTGTTTCAGCCCCTCTGATTCAGCCCCTCTGTTTCAGCCCTTCTGATTCAGCCCCTCTGATTCAGCCCCTCTGTTTCTCGCCCTCTGTTTCATCCCCTCTGTTTCAGCCCTTCTGTTTCAGCCCCTCTGTTTCAGCCCCTCTGTTTCTTGCCCTCTGTTTCAGCCCCTCTGTTTCTCGACCTCTGTTTCAGTCCCTCTGTTTCTCGCCATCTGTTTCAGCCCCTCTGTTTCGCGCTCTCTGTTTCAGCCCCTCTGTTTCAGCTCCTCTGTTTCTCGCCCTCTGTTTCAGCCCCTCTGTTTCTCGCCCTCTGTTTCAGCCCCTCTGATTAAGCCCCTCTGTTTCAGCCCCTCTGAATCAGCCCCTCTGATTCAGCCCCTCTGTTTCAGCCCCTCTGTTTCAGCCCCTCTGTTTCTCGCCCTCTGTTTCAGCCCCTCTGTTTCTCGCCCTCTGTTTCAGCCCCTCTGTTTCTCGCCCTCTGTTTCAGCCCCTCTGTTTCAGCCCCTCTGTTTCAGCCCCTCTGTTTCTCGCCCTCTGTTTCAGCCCCTCTGTTTCTCGCCCTCTGTTTCAGCCCCTCTGTTTCTCGCCCTCTGTTTCAGCCCCTCTATTTCTCGCCCTCTGTTTCAGCCCCTCGGTTTTAGCCCCACTGTTTAAGCCCCTTTGTTTCAGCCCGTCTGTTTCTCGCCCTCTGTTTCAGCCGCTCTGTTTCTCGCCCTCTGTATCAGCCCCTCTGTTTCAGCCCCACTGTTTCAGTCCCTCTGTTTCTCGCCCTCTGTTTCTGGCCCTCTGTTTCAGCCCCTCTGTTTCTCGCCCTCTGTTTCAGCCCCTCTGTTTCTGCTCTTCTGTTTCAGCCTCTCTGTTTCAGCCCCTCTGTTTCTTGCCCTCTGTTTCAGCCCCTCTGTTTCTCTCCCTCTGTTTCAGCCCCTCTGTTTCTCGCCATCTGTTTCAGCCCCTCTGTTTCGCGCTCTCTGTTTCAGCCCCTCTGTTTCTGCTCCTCTGTTTCTCGTCCTCTGTTTCTGCCCCTCTGTTTCTCGCCCTCTGTTTCAGCCCCTCTGTTTCTCGCCCTCAGTTTCAGCCCCTCTGATTAAGCCCCTCTGTTTCAGCCCCTCTGATTAAGCCCCTCTGATTCAGCCCCTCTGAATCAGCCCCTCTGATTCAGCCCCTCTGTTTCTGCCCTTCTGTTTCAGCCTCTCTGTTTCAGCCCCTCTGTTTCTTGCCCTCTGTTTCAGCCCCTCTGATTCTCGAACTCTGTTTCAGTCCCTCTGTTTCTCGCCATCTGTTTCAGCCCCTCTGTTTCGCGCTCTCTGTTTCAGCCCCTCTGTTTCTGCTCCTCTGTTTCTCGCCCTCTGTTTCTGCCCCTCTGTTTCTCGCCCTCTGTTTCAGCCCCTCTGTTTCTCGCCCTCTGTTTCAGCACCTCTGATTAAGCCCCTCTGTTTCAGCCCCTCTGATTAAGCCCCTCTGATTCAGCCCCTCTGTTTCAGCCCCTCTGTTTCTCGCCCTCTGTTTCATCCACTCTGTTTCTCGCCCTCTGTTTCAGACCCTCTGTTTCAGCCACTCTGTTTCACGCCCTCTGTTTCTGCCCCTCAGTTTCTCGCCCTCTGTTTCAGCCCCTCTGTTTCTCGCCTTCTGTTTCAGCCCCTCTGATTCAGCCCCTCTGTTTCAGCCCTTCTGATTCAGCCCCTCTGATTCAGCCCCTCTGTTTCTCGCCCTCTGTTTCATCCCCTCTGTTTCAGCCCTTCTGTTTCAGCCCCTCTGTTTCAGCCCCTCTGTTTCTTGCCCTCTGTTTCAGCCCCTCTGTTTCTCGACCTCTGTTTCAGTCCCTCTGTTTCTCGCCATCTGTTTCAGCCCCTCTGTTTCGCGCTCTCTGTTTCAGCCCCTCTGTTTCAGCTCCTCTGTTTCTCGCCCTCTGTTTCAGCCCCTCTGTTTCTCGCCCTCTGTTTCAGCCCCTCTGATTAAGCCCCTCTGTTTCAGCCCCTCTGAATCAGCCCCTCTGATTCAGCCCCTCTGTTTCAGCCCCTCTGTTTCAGCCCCTCTGTTTCTCGCCCTCTGTTTCAGCCCCTCTGTTTCTCGCCCTCTGTTTCAGCCCCTCTGTTTCTCGCCCTCTGTTTCAGCCCCTCTGTTTCAGCCCCTCTGTTTCAGCCCCTCTGTTTCTCGCCCTCTGTTTCAGCCCCTCTGTTTCTCGCCCTCTGTTTCAGCCCCTCTGTTTCTCGCCCTCTGTTTCAGCCCCTCTATTTCTCGCCCTCTGTTTCAGCCCCTCGGTTTTAGCCCCACTGTTTAAGCCCCTTTGTTTCAGCCCGTCTGTTTCTCGCCCTCTGTTTCAGCCGCTCTGTTTCTCGCCCTCTGTATCAGCCCCTCTGTTTCAGCCCCACTGTTTCACTCCCTCTGTTTCTCGCCCTCTGTTTCTGGCCCTCTGTTTCAGCCCCTCTGTTTCTCGCTCTCTGTTTCAGCCCCTCTGTTTCAGCCCCTCTGTTTCAGCCCCTCTGTTTCAGCCCCTCTGTTTCTCGCCCTCTGTTTCAGTCCCTCTGTTTCTTGCCCTCTGTTTCAGCCTCTCTGTTTCTCGCCCTCTGTTTCAGACCCTCTGTTTCAGCCCCTCTGTTTCTGCCCGTCTGTTTCAGCCCCTCTGTCTCTCGCCCTCTGTTTCAGCCCCTCTGTTTCTCGCCCTCTGTTTCAGCCTCTCTGTTTCTCGCCCTCTGTTTCAGCCCCTCTGTTTTAGCCCCTCTGTTTCAGCCCCTCTATTTCTCGCCCTCTGCATCAGCCGCTTTGTTTCAGCCCCTCTGTTTCAGCCCCTCTTTTTCAGCCCCTCTGTTTCTCGCCCTCTGTTTCTCGCCCTCTGTTTCAGCCCCTCTGTTTCTCGCCCTCTGTTTCAGCCCCTCTGTTTCAGCCCCTCTGATTCAGCCCGTCTGATTCAGCCCCTCTGTTTCTCGCCCTCTGTTCCAGCCACTCTGTTTCAGCCCGTCTGTTTCTTGCCCTCTGTTTCAGCCCTTCTGATTCAGCCCCTCTGATTCAACCCCTCTGTTTCTCGCCCTCTGTTTCAGCCCCTCTGTTTCTGCTCTTCTGTTTCAGCCTCTCTGTTTCAGCCCCTCTGTTTCTTGCCTTCTGTTTCAGCCCCTCTGTTTCTCGAACTCTGTTTCAGTCCCTCTGTTTCTCGCCATCTGTTTCAGCCCCTCTGTTTCGCGCTCTCTGTTTCAGCCCCTCTGTTTCTCGCCCTCTGTTTCAGCCCCTCTGATTAAGCCCCTCTGTTTCAGCCCCTCTGAATCAGCCCCTCTGATTCAGCCCCTCTGTTTCAGCCCCTCTGTTTCAGCCCCTCTGTTTCAGCCCCTCTGTTTCAGCCCCTCTGTTTCTCGCTCTCTGTTTCAGCCCATCTGTTTCTCGCCCTCTGTTTCAGCCCCTCTGATTCAGCCCCTCTGTTTCTCGCCTTCTGTTTCAGCCCCTCTGTTTCTCGCCCTCTGTTTCAGCCCCTCTGTTTCTCGCCCTCTGTTTCAGCCCCTCTGTTTCAGCCACTCTGTTTCTCGCCCTCTGTTTCAGCCCCTCTGTTTCTCGCCCTCTGTTTCAGCCCCTCTATTTCTCGCCCTCTGTTTCAGCCCCTTTGTTTTAGCCCCACTGTTTCAGCCCCTTTGTTACAGCCCCTCTGTTTCTCGCCCTCTGTTTCAGCCGCTCGGTTTCTCGCCCTCTGTATCAGCCCCTCTGTTTCAGCTCCTCTGTTTCAGTCCCTCTGTTTCTCGCCCTCTGTTTCAGCCCCTCTGTTTCAGCCCCTCTGTTTCAGTCCCTCTGTTTCTCGCCCTCTGTTTCAGCCTCTCTGTATCTCGCCCTCTGTTTCAGCCCCTCTGTTTCAGCCCCTCTGTTTCAGCCCCTCTGTTTCAGCCCTCTGTTTCTCGCCCTCTGTTTCAGTCCCTCTGTTTCTCGCCCTCTGTTTCAGCCTCTCTGTTTCTCGCCCTCTGTTTCAGCCCCTCTCTTTCAGCCCCTTTGTATCTCGCCCTCTGTTTCAGCCCCTCTGTTTCTCGCCCTCTGTATCAGCCACTTTGTTTCAGCCCCTCTGTTTCAGCCCCTCTGTTTCAGTCCCTCTGTTTCTCGCCCTCTGTTTCAGCCACTCTGTTTCACCCCCTCTGTTTCTCGCCCTCTGTTTCAGCCGCTCTGTTTCTCGCCCTCTATATCAGCCCCTCTGTTTCAGCCCCTCTGTTTCAGTACCTCTGTTTCTCGCCCTCTGTTTCAGCCCCTCTGTTTCAGCCCCTCTGTTTCTCGCCCTCTGTTTCAGCCCCTCTGTTTCAGCCGCTCTGATTCAGCCCATCTGATTCAGCCCCTCTGTTTCAGCCCCTCTGTTTCTCGCCCTCTGTTTCAGCCCCACTGTTTCTCGACCTCTGTTTCAGCCCCTCTGTTTCTTGCCCTCTGTTTCAGCCACTCTGTTTCTCGGCCTCTGTTTCAGCCTCTCTGTATCTCGCCCTCTGTTTCAGCCCCTCTGTTTCAGCCCCTCTGTTTCAGCCCCTCTGTTTCAGCCCTCTGTTTCTCGCCATCTGTTTTAGGCCCTCTGTTTCTCGCCCTCTGTTTCAGCCTCTCTGTTTCTCGCCCTCTGTTTCAGTCCCTCTGTTTCTCGCCCTCTGTTTCAGCCCCTCTGTTTTAGCCCCACTGTTTCAGCCCCTTTGTTTCAGCCCCTCTGTTTCTCGCCCTCTGTTTCAGCCCCTCTCTTTCAGCCCCTCTGTATCTCGCCCTCTGTTTCAGCCCCTCTGTTTCTCGCCCTCTGTTTCAGCCCCTCTGTTTCAGCCCCTCTGTTTCTCGCCCTCTGTTTCAGCCCCTCTGTTTCTCGCCCTCTGTTTCAGCCGCTCTGTTTCTCGCCCTCTATATCAGCCCCTCTGTTTCAGCCCCTCTGTTTCAGTCCCTCTGTTTCTCGCCCTCTGTTTCAGCCCCTCTGTTTCAGCCCCTCTGTTTCTCGCCCTCTGTTTCAGCCCCTCTGTTTCTCGCCCTCTGTTTCAGCCCCTCTGTTTCTCGCTCTCTGTTTCAGTTCCTCTGTTTCTCGCCTTCTGTTTCAGCCCCTCTGTTCCAGCCCCTTTGTTTCAGTCCCTCTGTTTCTCGCCCTCTGTTTCTGCACGTCTGTTTCTCGACCTCTGTTTCAGCCCCTCTGTTTCTCGCCCTCTCTTTCAGTCCCTCTGTTTCTCGCCCTCTGTTTCAGCCCCTCTGATTCAGCCCCTCTGTTTCAGCCCCTCTGAATCAGCCCCTCTGATTCAGCCCCTCTGTTTCAGCCCCTCTGTTTCACCCCTCTGTTTCTCCCTCTGTTTCAGCCCCTCTGTTTCTCACCCTCTGTTTCAGCCCCTCTGTTTCTCGCCCTCTGTTTCAGCCCCTCTGTTTCTCGCCCTCTGTTTCAGCCCCTCTGTTTCAGCCCCTCTGTTTCAGCCCCTCTGTTTCAGCCCCTCTGTATTTCGCCCTCTGTTTCTCGCCCTCTGTTCCAGCCCCTCTGTTTCTCGACCTCTGTTTCAGCCCCTCTGTTTCAGCCCCTCTGATTCAGCCCGTCTGATTCAGCCCCTCTCTTTCTCGCCCTCTGTTTCAGCCCCTCTGTTTCTCGCCCTCTGTTTCAGCCCCTCTGTTTCTCGCCCTCTGTTTAAGCCCCTCTGTTTCTCGCCCTCTGTTTCAGCCCCTCTGTTTCTCGCCCTCTGTTTCAGTCCCTCTGTTTCGCGATCTCTGTTTCAGCCCCTCTGTTTCAGTCCCTCTGTTTCTCGCCCTGTGTTTCTGCCCGTCTGTTTCTCGCCCTCTGTTTCAGCCCCTCTGTTTCTCGCCCTCTGTTTCAGCCCCTCTGTTTCTCGCCCTCTGTTTCAGCCCCTCTGTTTCTTGCCCTCTGTTTCAGCCACTCTGTTTCTCGCCCTCTGTTTCAGCCTCTCTGTTTCTCGCCCTCTGTTTCAGACCCTCTGTTTCAGCCCCTCTGTTTCAGCCCCTCTGTTTCAGCCCTTCTGTTTCTCGCCCTCTGTTTCAGCCCCTCTGTTTCTCGCTCTCTGTTTCAGCCTCTCTGTTTCTCGCCCTCTGTTTCAGCCCCTCTGTTTCAGCCCCTCTGATTCAGCCCGTCTGATTCAGCCCCTCTGTTTCTCGCCCTCTGTTCCAGCCACTCTGTTTCAGCCCCTCTGTTTCTTGCCCTCTGTTTCAGCCCTTCTGATTCAGCCCCTCTGATTCAGCCCCTTTGTTTCTCGCCCTCTGTTTCAGCCCCTCTGTTTCTGCCCTTCTGCTTCATCCTCTCTGTTTCAGCCCCTCCGATTCATCCCCTCTGTTTCAGCCCCTCTGTTTCTCGACCTCTGTTTCAGTCCCTCTGTTTCTCGCCATCTGTTTCAGCCCCTCTTTTTCACGCTTTTTGTTTCAGCCCCTCTGTTTCTGCTCCTCTGTTTCTCGCCCTCTGTTTCAGCCCCTCTGTTTCTCGCCCTCTGTTTCAGCCCCTCTGTTTCTCGCCCTCTGTTTCAGCCCCTCTGATTAAGCCCCTCTGAATCAGCCCCTCTGTTTCTCGCCCTCTGTTTCAGCCCCTCTGTTTCTCGCCCTCTGTTTCAACCCCTCTGATTAAGCCCCTCTGTTTCAGCCCCTCTGATTAAGCCCCTCTGTTTCAGCCCCTCTGTTTCAGCCCCTCTGTTTCTCGCCCTCTGTTTCAGCCCCTCTGTTTCTCACCCTCTGTTTCAGCCCCTCTGTTTCTCGCTCTCTGTTTCATCCCATCTGTTTCTCGCCCTCTGTTTCAGCCCCTCTGATTAAGCCCCTCTGTTTCTCGCCCTCTGTTTCAGCCCCTCTGTTTCTCACCCTCTGTTTCAGACCCTCTGTTTCTCGCCCTCTGTTTCAGCCCCTCTGTTTCAGCCCATCTGTTTCTCGCCCTCTGTTTCAGCCCCTCTGTGTCTCGCCCTCTGTATCAGCCCCTCTATTTCAGCCCCTCTGTTTCAGTCCCTCTGTTTCTCGCCCTCTGTTTCAGCCCCTCTGTTTCAGTCCCTCTGTTTCTCGCCCTCTGTTTCAGCCCCTCTGTTTTAGCCCCACTGTTTCAGCCCCTTTGTTTCAGCCCCTCTGTTTCTCGCCCTCTGTTTCAGCCGCTCTGTTTCTCGCCCTCTGTATCATCCCCTCTGTTTCAGCCCCTCTGTTTCAGTCCCTCTGTTTCTCGCCCTCTGTTTCAGCCCCTCTGTTTCAGCCCCTCTGTTTCTCGCCCTCTGTTTCAGCCCCTCGGTTTCTTGCCGTCAGTTTCAGCCACACTGTTTCTCGCCCTCTGTTTCAGCCTCTCTGTATCTCGCCCTCTGTTTCAGCCCCTCTGTTTCAGCCCCTCTGTTTCAGCGCCTCTGTTTCAGCCCTCTGTTTCTCGCCCTCTGTTTCAGGCCCTCTGTTTCTCGCCCTCTGTTTCAGCCTCTCTGTTTCTCGCCCTCTGTTTCAGCCCCTCTCTTTCAGCCCCTCTGTTTCTCGCCCTCTGTTTCAGCCCCTCTATTTCTCGCCCTCTGTTTCAGCCCCTCTGTTTTAGCCCCACTGTTTCAGCCCCTTTGTTTCAGCCCCTCTGTTTCTCGCCCTCTGTTTCAGCCGCTCTGTTTCTCGCCCTCTGTATCAGCCCCTCTGTTTCAGCCCCTCTGTTTCAGTCCCTCTGTTTCTCGCCCTCTGTTTCAGCCCCTCTGTTTCAGCCCCTCTGTTTCTCGCCCTCTGTTTCAGCCCCTCTGTTTCTTGCCCTCAGTTTCAGCCACTCTGTTTCTCGCCCTCTGTTTCAGCCTCTCTGTATCTCGCCCTCTGTTTCAGCCCCTCTGTTTCAGCCCCTCTGTTTCAGCCCCTCTGTTTCAGCCCCTCTGATTCAGCCCTTCTGATTCAGCCCCTCTGTTTCAGCCCCTCTGTTTCTCGTCCTCTGTTTCAGCTCCTCTGTTTCTCGCCCTCTGTTTCAGCCCCTCTGTTTCTTGCCCTCTGTTTCAGTCCCTCTGTTTCGCGCTCTCTGTTCCAGCCCCTTTGTTTCAGTCCCTCTGTTTCTCGCCCTCTGTTTCTGCACGTCTGTTTCTCGCCCTCTGTTTCAGCCCCTCTGTTTCTCGCCCTCTTTTTAAGCCCCTCTGTTTCTCGCCCTCTGTTTCAGCCCCTCTGATTCAGCCCCTCTGTTTCAGCCCCTCTGAATCAGCCCCTCTGATTCAGCCCCTCTGTTTCAGCCCCTCTGTTTCAGCCCCTCTGTTTCTCACTCTGTTTCAGCCCCTCTGTTTCTCACCCTCTGTTTCAGCCCCTCTGTTTCAGCCCCTCTGTTTCTCGCCCTCTGTTTCAGCCCCTCTGTTTCTCGCCCTCTGTTTCAGCCCCTCTGTTTCTCGCCCTCTCTTTCAGCCCCTCTGTTTCAGCCCCTCTGTTTCAGCCCCTCTGTATCTCGCCCTCTGTTTCTCGCCCTCTGTTTCAGCCCCTCTGTTTCTCGCCCTCTGTTTCAGCCCCTCTGTTTCAGCCCCTCTGATTCAGCCCGTCTGATTCAGCCCCTTTGTTTCTCGCCCTCTGTTTCAGCCACTCTGTTTCAGACCCTCTGATACTTGCCCTCTGTTTCAGCCCCTCTGTTTCTTGCCCTCTGTTTAAGCCCCTCTGTTTCTCGCCCTCTGTTTCAGCCCCTCTGTTTCTCGCCCTCTGTTTCATTCCCTCTGTTTCGCGCTCTCTGTTTCAGCCCCTCTGTTTCAGTCCCTCTGTTTCTCGCCCTCTGTTTCTGTCCGTCTGTTTCTCGCCCTCTGTTTCAGCCCCTCTGTTTCTCGCCCTCTGTTTCAGCCCCTCTGTTTCTCGCCCTCTGTTTCAGCCCCTCTGTTTCAGCCCCTCTGTTTCAGCCCCACTGTTTCAGCCCCTCTGTTTCAGCCCCTCTGTTTCTCGCCCTCTGTTTCAGCCCCTCTGTTTCTCGCCCTGTGTTTCAGCCCCTCTATTTCTCGCCCTCTGTTTCAGCCGCTCTGTTTCAGCCCCACTGTTTCAGCCCCTCTGTTTCAGCCCCTCTGTTTCTCGCCCTCTGTTTCAGCCCCTCTGTTTCTCGCCCTCTGTTTCAGCCCCTCTGTTTCTCGCCCTCTGTTTCAGCCCCTCTGTTTCAGCCCCTCTGTTTCAGTCCCTCTGTTTCTTGCCCTCTGTTTCTCGCACTCTGTTTCAGCCCCTCTGTTTCTCGCCCTCTGTTTCAGCCCCTCTGTTTCAGCCCCTCTGTTTCAGCCCCTCTGTTTCTCGCCCTCTTTTTCAGCCCCTCTGTTTCTTGCCCTCTGTTTCAGCCCCTCTGTTTCGCGCTCTCTGTTTCAGCCCCTCTGTTTCTGCTCCTCTGTTTCTCGTCCTCTGTTTCTGCCCCTCTGTTTCTCGCCCTCTGTTTCAGCCCCTCTGTTTCTCTCCCTCTGTTTCAGCCCCTCTGATTAAGCCCCTCTGTTTCAGCCCCTCTGATTAAGCCCCTCTGATTCAGCCCCTCTGAATCAGCCCCTCTGATTCAGCCCCTCTGTTTCAGCCCCTCTGTTTCAGCCCCTCTGTTTCTCGCACTCTGTTTCAGCCCCTCTGTTTCTCACCCTCTGTTTCAGCCCCTCTGTTTCAGCCCCTCTGTTTCTCGCTCTCTGTTTCAGCCCATCTGTTTCTCGCCCTCTGTTTCAGCCCCTCTGATTCAGCCCCTCTGTTTCTCGCCCTCTGTTTCAGCCCCTATGTTTCTCGCCCTCTGTTTCAGCCCCTCTGTTTCTCGCCCTCTGTTTCAGCCCCTCTGTTTCAGCCACTCTGTTTCTCGCCCTCTGTTTCAGCCCCTCTGTTTCTCGCCCTCTGTTTCAGCCCCTCTATTTCTCGCCCTCTGTTTCAGCCCCTCTGTTTTAGCCCCACTGTTTCAGCCCCTTTGTTACAGCCCCTCTGTTTCTCGCCCTCTGTTTCAGCCGCTCGGTTTCTCGCCCTCTGTATCAGCCCCTCTGTTTCAGCCCCTCTGTTTCAGTCCCTCTGTTTCTCGCCCTCTGTTTCAGCCCCTCTGTTTCAGCCACTCTGTTTCTCGCCCTCTGTATCAGCCCCTCTGATTCAGCCCCTCTGTTTCAGCCCCTCTGTTTCAGCCCCTCTGTTTCAGCCCCTCTGTTTCAGTCCCTCTGTTTCTCGCCCTCTGTTTCAGCCGCTCTGTTTCTCGCCCTCTGTATCAGCCCCTCTGTTTCAGCCCCTCTGTTTCAGTCCCTCTGTTTCTTGCCCTCTGTTTCAGCCCCTCTGTTTCAGCCCCTCTGTTTCTCGCCCTCTGTTTCAGCCCTTCTGTTTCTTGCCCTCTGTTTCAGCCACTCTGTTTCTCGCCCTCTGATTCAGCCTCTCTGTATCTCGCCCTCTGTTTCAGCCCCTCTGTTTCAGCCCCTCTGTTTCAGCCCCTCTGTTTCAGCCCTCTGTTTCTCGCCCTCTGTTTCAGTCCCTCTGTTTCTCGCCCTCTGTTTCAGCCTCTCTGTTTCTCGCCCTCTGTTTCAGCCCCTCTCTTTCAGCCCCTTTGTATCTCGCCCTCTGTTTCAGCCCCTCTGTTTCTCGCCCTCTGTATCAGCCACTTTGTTTCAGCCCCTCTGTTTCTCGCCCTCTGTATCAGCCCCTCTGTTTCAGTCCCTCTGTTTCAGCCACTCTGTTTCACCCCCTCTGTTTCTCGCCCTCTGTTTCAGCCGCTCTGTTTCTCGCCCTCTATATCAGCCCCTCTGTTTCAGCCCCTCTGTTTCAGTCCCTCTGTTTCTCGCCCTCTGTTTCAGCCCCTCTGTTTCAGCCCCTCTGTTTCTCGCACTCTGTTTCAGCCCCTCTGTTTCATCCCCTCTGATTCAGCCCATCTGATTCAGCCCCTCTGTTTCAGCCCCTCTGTTTCTCGCCCTCTGTTTCAGCCCCTCTGTTTCAGCCCCACTGTTTCTCGACCTCTGTTTCAGCCCCTCTGTTTCTTGCCCTCTGTTTCAGCCACTCTGTTTCTCGGCCTCTGTTTCAGCCTCTCTGTATCTCGCCCTCTGTTTCAGCCCCTCTGTTTCAGCCCCTCTGTTTCAGCCCCTCTGTTTCAGCCCTCTGTTTCTCGCCATCTGTTTTAGGCCCTCTGTTTCTCGCCCTCTGTTTCAGCCTCTCTGTTTCTCGCCCTCTGTTTCAGCCCCTCTCTTTCAGCCCCTCTGTTTCTCGCCCTCTGTTTCAGTCCCTCTATTTCTCGCCCTCTGTTTCAGCCCCTCTGTTTTAGCCCCACTGTTTCAGCCCATTTGTTTCAGCCCCTATGTTTCTCGCCCTCTGTTTCAGCCCCTCTCTTTCAGCCCCTCTGTATCTCGCCCTCTGTTTCAGCCCCTCTGTTTCTCGCCCTCTGTATCAGCCACTTTGTTTCAGCCCCTCTGTTTCAGCCCCTCTGTTTCAGCCCCTCTGTTTCTCGCCCTCTGTTTCAGCCCCTCTGTTTCAGCCCCTCTGTTTCTCGCCCTCTGTTTCAGCCGCTCTGTTTCTCGCCCTCTATATCAGCCCCTCTGTTTCAGCCCCTCTGTTTCAGTCCCTCTGTTTCTCGCCCTCTGTTTCAGCCCCTCTGTTTCAGCCCCTCTGTTTCTCGACCTCTGTTTCAGCCCCTCTGTTTCAGCCCCTCTGATTCAGCCCGTCTGATTCAGCCCCTCTGTTTCAGCCCCTCTGTTTCTCGCCCTCTGTTTCAGCCCCTCTGTTTCTCGCCCTCTGTTTCAGCCCCTCTGTTTCTCGCCCTCTGTTTCAGTTCCTCTGTTTCTCGCCTTCTGTTTCAGCCCCTCTGTTCCAGCCCCTTTGTTTCAGTCCCTCTGTTTCTCGCCCTCTGTTTCTGCACGTCTGTTTCTCGCCCTCTGTTTCAGCCCCTCTGTTTCTCGCCCTCTCTTTCAGTCCCTCTGTTTCTCGCCCTCTGTTTCAGCCCCTCTGATTCAGCCCCTCTGTTTCAGCCCCTCTGAATCAGCCCCTCTGATTCAGCCCCTCTGTTTCAGCCCCTCTGTTTCACCCCTCTGTTTCTCCCTCTGTTTCAGCCCCTCTGTTTCTCACCCTCTGTTTCAGCCCCTCTGTATCAGCCCCTCTGTTTCTCGCCCTCTGTTTCAGCCCCTCTGTTTCTCGCCCTCTGTTTCAGCCCCTCTGTTTCAGCCCCTCTGTTTCAGCCCCTCTGTTTCAGCCCCTCTGTATTTCGCCCTCTGTTTCTCGCCCTCTGTTCCAGCCCCTCTGTTTCTCGACCTCTGTTTCAGCCCCTCTGTTTCAGCCCCTCTGATTCAGCCCGTCTGATTCAGCCCCTCTCTTTCTCGCCCTCTGTTTCAGCCACTCTGTTTCAGCCCCTCTGTTTCTTGCCCTCTGTTTCAGCCCCTCTGTTTCTCGCCCTCTGTTTAAGCCCCTCTGTTTCTCGCCCTCTGTTTCAGCCCCTCTGTTTCTCGCCCTCTGTTTCAGTCCCTCTGTTTCGCGATCTCTGTTTCAGCCCCTCTGTTTCAGTCCCTCTGTTTCTCGCCCTGTGTTTCTGCCCGTCTGTTTCTCGCCCTCTGTTTCAGCCCCTCTGTTTCTCGCCCTCTGTTTCAGCCCCTCTGTTTCTCGCCCTCTGTTTCAGCCCCTCTGTTTCTTGCCCTCTGTTTCAGCCACTCTGTTTCTCGCCCTCTGTTTCAGCCTCTCTGTTTCTCGCCCTCTGTTTCAGACCCTCTGTTTCAGCCCCTCTGTTTCAGCCCCTCTGTTTCAGCCCTTCTGTTTCTCGCCCTCTGTTTCAGCCCCTCTGTTTCTCGCTCTCTGTTTCAGCCTCTCTGTTTCTCGCCCTCTGTTTCAGCCCCTCTGTTTCAGCCCCTCTATTTCTCGCCCTCTGCATCAGCCGCTTTGTTTCAGCCCCTCTGTTTCAGCCCATCTGTTTCTCGCCCTCTGTTTCAGCCCCTCTGTGTCTCGCCCTCTGTATCAGCCCCTCTATTTCAGCCCCTCTGTTTCAGTCCCTCTGTTTCTCGCCCTCTGTTTCAGCCCCTCTGTTTCAGTCCCTCTGTTTCTCGCCCTCTGTTTCAGCCCCTCTGTTTTAGCCCCACTGTTTCAGCCCCTTTGTTTCAGCCCCTCTGTTTCTCGCCCTCTGTTTCAGCCGCTCTGTTTCTCGCCCTCTGTATCATCCCCTCTGTTTCAGCCCCTCTGTTTCAGTCCCTCTGTTTCTCGCCCTCTGTTTCAGCCCCTCTGTTTCAGCCCCTCTGTTTCTCGCCCTCTGTTTCAGCCCCTCGGTTTCTTGCCGTCAGTTTCAGCCACTCTGTTTCTCGCCCTCTGTTTCAGCCTCTCTGTATCTCGCCCTCTGTTTCAGCCCCTCTGTTTCAGCCCCTCTGTTTCAGCCCCTCTGTTTCAGCCCCTCTGATTCAGCCCTTCTGATTCAGCCCCTCTGTTTCAGCCCCTCTGTTTCTCGTCCTCTGTTTCAGCTCCTCTGTTTCTCGCCCTCTGTTTCAGCCCCTCTGTTTCTCGCCCTCTGTTTCAGTCCCTCTGTTTCGCGCTCTCTGTTCCAGCCCCTTTGTTTCAGTCCCTCTGTTTCTCGCCCTCTGTTTCTGCACGTCTGTTTCTCGCCCTCTGTTTCAGCCCCTCTGTTTCTCGCCCTCTTTTTAAGCCCCTCTGTTTCTCGCCCTCTGTTTCAGCCCCTCTGATTCAGCCCCTCTGTTTCAGCCCCTCTGAATCAGCCCCTCTGATTCAGCCCCTCTGTTTCAGCCCCTCTGTTTCAGCCCCTCTGTTTCTCACTCTGTTTCAGCCCCTCTGTTTCTCACCCTCTGTTTCAGCCCCTCTGTTTCAGCCCCTCTGTTTCTCGCCCTCTGTTTCAGCCCCTCTGTTTCTCGCCCTCTGTTTCAGCCCCTCTGTTTCTCGCCCTCTCTTTCAGCCCCTCTGTTTCAGCCCCTCTGTTTCAGCCCCTCTGTATCTCGCCCTCTGTTTCTCGCCCTCTGTTTCAGCCCCTCTGTTTCTCGCCCTCTGTTTCAGCCCCTCTGTTTCAGCCCCTCTGATTCAGCCCGTCTGATTCAGCCCCTCTGTTTCTCGCCCTCTGTTTCAGCCACTCTGTTTCAGCCCCTCTGATACTTGCCCTCTGTTTCAGCCCCTCTGTTTCTTGCCCTCTGTTTAAGCCCCTCTGTTTCTCGCCCTCTGTTTCAGCCCCTCTGTTTCTCGCCCTCTGTTTCATTCCCTCTGTTTCGCGCTCTCTGTTTCAGCCCCTCTGTTTCAGTCCCTCTGTTTCTCGCCCTCTGTTTCTGTCCGTCTGTTTCTCGCCCTCTGTTTCAGCCCCTCTGTTTCTCGCCCTCTGTTTCAGCCCCTCTGTTTCTCGCCCTCTGTTTCAGCCCCTCTGTTTCAGCCCCTCTGTTTCAGCCCCACTGTTTCAGCCCCTCTGTTTCAGCCCCTCTGTTTCTCGCCCTCTGTTTCAGCCCCTCTGTTTCTCGCCCTGTGTTTCAGCCCCTCTATTTCTCGCCCTCTGTTTCAGCCGCTCTGTTTCAGCCCCACTGTTTCAGCCCCTCTGTTTCAGCCCCTCTGTTTCTCGCCCTCTGTTTCAACCCCTCTGTTTCTCGCCCTCTGTTTCAGCCCCTCTGTTTCTCGCCCTCTGTTTCAGCCCCTCTGTTTCAGCCCCTCTGTTTCAGTCCCTCTGTTTCTTGCCCTCTGTTTCTCGCACTCTGTTTCAGCCCCTCTGTTTCTCGCCCTCTGTTTCAGCCCCTCTGTTTCAGCCCCTCTGTTTCAGCCCCTCTGTTTCTCGCCCTCTTTTTCAGCCCCTCTGTTTCTTGCCCTCTGTTTCAGCCCCTCTGTTTCGCGCTCTCTGTTTCAGCCCCTCTGTTTCTGCTCCTCTGTTTCTCGTCCTCTGTTTCTGCCCCTCTGTTTCTCGCCCTCTGTTTCAGCCCCTCTGTTTCTCGCCCTCTGTTTCAGCCCCTCTGATTAAGCCCCTCTGTTTCAGCCCCTCTGATTAAGCCCCTCTGATTCAGCCCCTCTGAATCAGCCCCTCTGATTCAGCCCCTCTGTTTCAGCCCCTCTGTTTCAGCCCCTCTGTTTCTCGCACTCTGTTTCAGCCCCTCTGTTTCTCACCCTCTGTTTCAGCCCCTCTGTTTCAGCCCCTCTGTTTCTCGCTCTCTGTTTCAGCCCATCTGTTTCTCGCCCTCTGTTTCAGCCCCTCTGATTCAGCCCCTCTGTTTCTCGCCCTCTGTTTCAGCCCCTCTGTTTCTCGCCCTCTGTTTCAGCCCCTCTGTTTCTCGCCCTCTGTTTCAGCCCCTCTGTTTCAGCCACTCTGTTTCTCGCCCTCTGTTTCAGCCCCTCTATTTCTCGCCCTCTGTTTCAGCCCCTCTGTTTTAGCCCCACTGTTTCAGCCCCTTTGTTACAGCCCCTCTGTTTCTCGCCCTCTGTTTCAGCCGCTCTGTTTCTCGCCCTCTGTATCAGCCCCTCTGTTTCAGCCCCTCTGTTTCAGTCCCTCTGTTTCTCGCCCTCTGTTTCAGCCCCTCTGTTTCAGCCACTCTGTTTCTCGCCCTCTGTATCAGCCCCTCTGATTCAGCCCCTCTGTTTCAGCCCCTCTGTTTCAGCCCCTCTGTTTCAGCCCCTCTGTTTCAGTCCCTCTGTTTCTCGCCCGCTGTTTCAGCCGCTCTGTTTCTCGCCCTCTGTATCAGCCCCTCTGTTTCAGCCCCTCTTTTTCAGTCCCTCTGTTTCTCGCCCTCTGTTTCAGCCCCTCTGTTTCAGCCCCTCTGTTTCTCGCCCTCTGTTTCAGCCCCTCTGTTTCTTGCCCTCTGTTTCAGCCACTCTGTTTCTCGCCCTCTGATTCAGCCTCTCTGTATCTCGCCCTCTGTTTCAGCCCCTCTGTTTCAGCCCCTCTGTTTCAGCCCCTCTGTTTCAGCCCTCTGTTTCTCGCCCTCTGTTTCAGTCCCTCTGTTTCTCGCCCTCTGTTTCAGCCTCTCTGTTTCTCGCCCTCTGTTTCAGCCCCTCTCTTTCAGCCCCTTTGTATCTCGCCCTCTGTTTCAGCCCCTCTGTTTCTCGCCCTCTGTATCAGCCACTTTGTTTCAGCCCCTCTGTTTCAGCCCCTCTGTTTCAGTCCCTCTGTTTCTCACCCTCTGTTTCAGCCCCTCTGTTTCAGCCCTTCTGTTTCACCCCCTCTGTTTCTCGCCCTCTGTTTCAGCCGCTCTGTTTCTCGCCCTCTATATCAGCCCCTCTGTTTCAGCCCCTCTGTTTCAGTCCCTCTGTTTCTCGCCCTCTGTTTCAGCCCCTCTGTTTCAGCCCCTCTGTTTCTCGCACTCTGTTTCAGCCCCTCTGTTTCATCCCCTCTGATTCAGCCCATCTGATTCAGCCCCTCTGTTTCAGCCCCTCTGTTTCTCGCCCTCTGTTTCAGCCCCTCTGTTTCAGCCCCACTGTTTCTCGACCTCTGTTTCAGCCCCTCTGTTTCTCGGCCTCTGTTTCAGCCTCTCTGTATCTCGCCCTCTGTTTCAGCCCCTCTGTTTCAGCCCCTCTGTTTCAGCCCCTCTGTTTCAGCCCTCTGTTTCTCGCCATCTGTTTTAGGCCCTCTGTTTCTCGCCCTCTGTTTCAGCCTCTCTGTTTCTCGCCCTCTGTTTCAGCCCCTCTCTTTCAGCCCCTCTGTTTCTCGCCCTCTGTTTCAGTCCCTCTATTTCTCGCCCTCTGTTTCAGCCCCTCTGTTTTAGCCCCACTGTTTCAGCCCCTTTGTTTCAGCCCCTCTGTTTCTCGCCCTCTGTTTCAGCCCCTCTCTTTCAGCCCCTCTGTATCTCGCCCTCTGTTTCAGCCCCTCTGTTTCTCGCCCTCTGTATCAGCCACTTTGTTTCAGCCCCTCTGTTTCAGCCCCTCTGTTTCAGTCCCTCTGTTTCTCGCCCTCTGTTTCAGCCCCTCTGTTTCAGCCCCTCTGTTTCTCGCCCTCTGTTTCAGCCGCTCTGTTTCTCGCCCTCTATATCAGCCCCTCTGTTTCAGCCCCTCTGTTTCAGTCCCTCTGTTTCTCGCCCTCTGTTTCAGCCCCTCTGTTTCAGCCCCTCTGTTTCTCGCCCTCTGTTTCAGCCCCTCTGTTTCAGCCCCTCTGATTCAGCCCGTCTGATTCAGCCCCTCTGTTTCAGCCCCTCTGTTTCTCGCCCTCTGTTTCAGCCCCTCTGTTTCTCGCCCTCTGTTTCAGTCCCTCTGTTTCGCGCTCTCTGTTCCAGCCCCTTTGTTTCAGTCCCTCTGTTTCTCGCCCTATGTTTCTGCACGTCTGTTTCTCGCCCTCTGTTTCAGCCCCTCTGTTTCTCGCCCTCTCTTTCAGTCCCTCTGTTTCTCGCCCTCTGTTTCAGCCCCGCTGATTCAGCCCCTCTGTTTCAGCCCCTCTGAATCAGCCCCTCTGATTCAGCCCCTCTGTTTCAGCCCCTCTGTTTCACCCCTCTGTTTCTCCCTCTGTTTCAGCCCCTCTGTTTCTCACCCTCTGTTTCAGCCCCTCTGTTTCAGCCCCTCTGTTTCTCGCCCTCTGTTTCAGCCCCTCTGTTTCTCGCCCTCTGTTTCAGCCCCTCTGTTTCTCGCCCTCTGTTTCAGCCCCTCTGTTTCAGCCCCTCTGTTTCAGCCGCTCTGTTTCAGCCCCTCTGTATTTCGCCCTCTGTTTCTCGCCCTCTGTTCCAGCCCCTCTGTTTCTCGACCACTGTTTCAGCCCCTCTGTTTCAGCCCCTCTGATTCAGCCAGTCTGATTCAGCCCCTCTCTTTCTCGCCCTCTGTTTCAGCCACTCTGTTTCAGCCCCTCTGATTCAGCCCCTCTGTTTCAGCCCCTCTGTTTCAGCCCCTCTCTTTCAGCCCCTCTGTTTCTCGCCCTCTGTTTCAGCCCCTCTGTTTCTCGCCCTCTGTTTCAGTCCCTCTGTTTCGCGATCTCTGTTTCAGCCCCTCTGTTTCAGTCCCTCTGTTTCTCACCCTGTGTTTCTGCCCGTCTGTTTCTCGCCCTCTGTTTCAGCCCCTCTGTTTCTCGCCCTCTGTTTCAGCCCCTCTGTTTCTCGCCCTCTGTTTCAGCCCCTCTGTTTCTTGCCCTCTGTTTCAGCCACTCTGTTTCTCGCCCTCTGTTTCCGCCTCTCTGTTTCTCGCCCTCTGTTTCAGACCCTCTGTTTCAGCCCCTCTGTTTCAGCCCCTCTGTTTCAGCCCCTCTGTTTCTCGCCCTCTGTTTCATTCCCTCTGTTTCGCGCTCTCTGTTTCAGCCCCTCTGTTTCAGTCCCTCTGTTTCTCGCCCTCTGTTTCTGTCCGTCTGTTTCTCGCCCTCTGTTTCAGCCCCTCTGTTTCTCGCCCTCTGTTTCAGCCCCTCTGTTTCTCGCCCTCTGTTTCAGCCCCTCTGTTTCAGCCCCTCTGTTTCAGCCCCACTGTTTCAGCCCCTCTGTTTCAGCCCCTCTGTTTCTCGCCCTCTGTTTCAGCCCCTCTGTTTCTCGCCCTGTGTTTCAGCCCCTCTATTTCTCGCCCTCTGTTTCAGCCGCTCTGTTTCAGCCCCACTGTTTCAGCCCCTCTGTTTCAGCCCCTCTGTTTCTCGCCCTCTGTTTCAGCCCCTCTGTTTCTCGCCCTCTGTTTCAGCCCCTCTGTTTCTCGCCCTCTGTTTCAGCCCCTCTGTTTCAGCCCCTCTGTTTCAGTCCCTCTGTTTCTTGCCCTCTGTTTCTCGCACTCTGTTTCAGCCCCTCTGTTTCTCGCCCTCTGTTTCAGCCCCTCTGTTTCAGCCCCTCTGTTTCAGCCCCTCTGTTTCTCGCCCTCTTTTTCAGCCCCTCTGTTTCTTGCCCTCTGTTTCAGCCCCTCTGTTTCGCGCTCTCTGTTTCAGCCCCTCTGTTTCTGCTCCTCTGTTTCTCGTCCTCTGTTTCTGCCCCTCTGTTTCTCGCCCTCTGTTTCAGCCCCTCTGTTTCTCGCCCTCTGTTTCAGCCCCTCTGATTAAGCCACTCTGTTTCAGCCCCTCTGAATCAGCCCCTCTGATTCAGCCCCTCTGTTTCAGCCCCTCTGTTTCAGCCCCTCTGTTTCTCACACTCTGTTTCAGCCCCTCTGTTTCTCACCCTCTGTTTCAGCCCCTCTGTTTCAGCCCCTCTGTTTCTCGCTCTCTGTTTCAGCCCATCTGATTCTCGCCCTCTGTTTCAGCCCCTCTGATTCAGCCCCTCTGTTTCTCGCCCTCTGTTTCAGCCCCTCTGTTTCTCGCCCTCTGTTTCAGCCCCTCTGTTTCTCGCCCTCTGTTTCAGCCCCTCTGTTTCAGCCACTCTGTTTCTCGCCCTCTGTTTCAGCCCCTCTGTTTCTCGCCCTCTGTTTCAGCCCCTCTATTTCTCGCCCTCTGTTTCAGCCCCTCTGTTTTAGCCCCACTGTTTCAGCCCCTTTGTTACAGCCCCTCTGTTTCTCGCCCTCTGTTTCAGCCGCTCGGTTTCTCGCCCTCTGTATCAGCCCCTCTGTTTCAGCCCCTCTGTTTCAGTCCCTCTGTTTCTCGCCCTCTGTTTCAGCCCCTCTGTTTCAGCCACTCTGTTTCTCGCCCTCTGTATCAGCCCCTCTGATTCAGCCTCTCTGTTTCAGCCCCTCTGTATCAGCCCCTCTGTTTCAGCCCCTCTGTTTCAGTCCCTCTGTTTCTCGCCCTCTGTTTCAGCCCCTCTGTTTCAGCCCCTCTGTTTCTCGCCCTCTGTTTCAGCCCCTCTGTTTCTTGCCCTCTGTTTCAGCCACTCTGTTTCTCGCCCTCTGATTCAGTCCCTCTGTTTCTCGCCCTCTGTTTCAGCCTCTCTGTTTCTCGCCCTCTGTTTCAGCCCCTCTCTTTCAGCCCCTTTGTATCTCGCCCTCTGTTTCAGCCCCTCTGTTTCAGCCCCTCTGTTTCAGCCCCTCTGTTTCAGCCCTCTGTTTCTCGCCCTCTGTTTCAGTCCCTCTGTTTCTCGCCCTCTGTTTCAGCCTCTCTGTTTCTCGCCCTCTGTTTCAGCCCCTCTCTTTCAGCCCCTTTGTATCTCGCCCTCTGTTTCAGCCCCTCTGTTTCTCGCCCTCTGTATCAGCCACTTTGTTTCAGCCCCTCTGTTTCAGTCCCTCTGTTTCTCGCCCTCTGTTTCAGCCACTCTGTTTCACCCCCTCTGTTTCTCGCCCTCTGTTTCAGCCGCTCTGTTTCTCGCCCTCTATATCAGCCCCTCTGTTTCAGCCCCTCTGTTTCAGTCCCTCTGTTTCTCGCCCTCTGTTTCAGCCCCTCTGTTTCAGCCCCTCTGTTTCTCGCACTCTGTTTCAGCCCCTCTGTTTCATCCCCTCTGATTCAGCCCATCTGATTCAGCCCCTCTGTTTCAGCCCCTCTGTTTCTCGCCCTCTGTTTCAGCCCCTCTGTTTCAGCCCCACTGTTTCTCGACCTCTGTTTCAGCCCCTCTGTTTCTCGGCCTCTGTTTCAGCCTCTCTGTATCTCGCCCTCTGTTTCAGCCCCTCTGTTTCAGCCCCTCTGTTTCAGCCCCTCTGTTTCAGCCCTCTGTTTCTCGCCATCTGTTTTAGGCCCTCTGTTTCTCGCCCTCTGTTTCAGCCTCTCTGTTTCTCGTTCTCTGTTTCAGCCCCTCTCTTTCAGCCCCTCTGTTTCTCGCCCTCTGTTTCAGTCCCTCTAATTCTCGCCCTCTGTTTCAGGCCCTCTGTTTTAGCCCCACTGTTTCAGCCCCTTTGTTTCAGCCCCTCTGTTTCTCGCCCTCTGTTTCAGCCCCTCTCTTTCAGCCCCTCTGTATCTCGCCCTCTGTTTCAGCCCCTCTGTTTCTCGCCCTCTGTATCAGCCACTTTGTTTCAGCCCCTCTGTTTCAGCCCCTCTGTTTCAGTCCCTCTGTTTCTCGCCCTCTGTTTCAGCCCCTCTGTTTCAGCCCCTCTGTTTCTCGCCCTCTGTTTCAGCCGCTCTGTTTCTCGCCCTCTATATCAGCCCCTCTGTTTCAGCCCCTCTGTTTCAGTCCCTCTGTTTCTCGCCCTCTGTTTCAGCCCCTCTGTTTCAGCCCCTCTGTTTCTCGCCCTCTGTTTCAGCCCCTCTGTTTCAGCCCCTCTGATTCAGCCCGTCTGATTCAGCCCCTCTGTTTCAGCCCCTCTGTTTCTCGCCCTCTGTTTCAGCCCCTCTGTTTCTCGCCCTCTGTTTCAGCCCCTCTGTTTCTCGCCCTCTGTTTCAGTCCCTCTGTTTCGCGCTCTCTGTTCCAGCCCCTTTGTTTCAGTCCCTCTGTTTCTCGCCCTCTGTTTCTGCACGTCTGTTTCTCGCCCTCTGTTTCAGCCCCTCTGTTTCTCGCCCTCTCTTTCAGTCCCTCTGTTTCTCGCCCTCTGTTTCAGCCCCTCTGATTCAGCCCCTCTGTTTCAGCCCCTCTGAATCAGCCCCTCTGATTCAGCCCCTCTGTTTCAGCCCCTCTGTTTCACCCCTCTGTTTCTCCCTCTGTTTCAGCCCCTCTGTTTCTCACCCTCTGTTTCAGCCCCTCTGTTTCAGCCCCTCTGTTTCTCGCCCTCTGTTTCAGCCCCTCTGTTTCTCGCCCTCTGTTTCAGCCCCTCTGTTTCTCGCCCTCTGTTTCAGCCCCTCTGTTTCAGCCCCTCTGTTTCAGCCGCTCTGTTTCAGCCCCTCTGTATTTCGCCCTCTGTTTCTCGCCCTCTGTTCCAGCCCCTCTGTTTCTCGACCTCTGTTTCAGCCCCTCTGTTTCAGCCCCTCTGATTCAGCCCGTCTGATTCAGCCCCTCTCTTTCTCGCCCTCTGTTTCAGCCACTCTGTTTCAGCCCCTCTGATTCAGCCCCTATGTTTCAGCCCCTCTGTTTCAGCCCCTCTCTTTCAGCCCCTCTGTTTCTCGCCCTCTGTTTCAGCCCCTCTGTTTCTCGCCCTCTGTTTCAGCCCCTCTGTTTCTCGCCCTCTGTTTCAGCCCCTCTGTTTCTTGCCCTCTGTTTCAGCCCCTCTGTTTCTCGCCCTCTGTTTCAGACCCTCTGTTTCAGCCCCTCTGTTTCAGACCCTCTGTTTCAGCCCCTCTGTTTCAGCCCCTCTGTTTCAGCCCTTCTGTTTCTCGCCCTCTGTTTCAGCCCCTCTGTTTCTCGCTCTCTGTTTCAGCCTCTCTGTTTCTCGCCCTCTGTTTCAGCCCCTCTGTTTCAGCCCCTCTGTTTCAGCCCCTCTATTTCTCGCCCTCTGCATCAGCCGCTTTGTTTCAGCCCCTCTGTTTCAGCCCCTCTTTTTCAGCCCCTCTGTTTCTCGCCCTCTGTTTCTCGCCCTCTGTTTCAGCCCCTCTGTTTCTCGCCCTCTGTTTCAGCCCCTCTGTTTCAGCCCCTCTGATTCAGCCCGTCTGATTCAGCCCCTCTGTTTCTCGCCCTCTGTTCCAGCCACTCTGTTTCAGCCCCTCTGTTTCTTGCCCTCTGTTTCAGCCCTTCTGATTCAGCCCCTCTGATTCAGCCCCTTTGTTTCTCGCCCTCTGTTTCAGCCCCTCTGTTTCTGCCCTTCTGTTTCAGCCTCTCTGTTTCAGCCCCTCTGTTTCTTGCCCTCTGTTTCAGCCCCTCTGTTTCTCGACCTCTGTTTCAGTCCCTCTGTTTCTCGCCATCTGTTTCAGCCCCTCTGTTTCACGCTTTTTGTTTCAGCCCGTCTGTTTCTGCTCCTCTGTTTCTCGCCCTCTGTTTCTGCCCCTCTGTTTCTCGCCCTCTGTTTCAGCCCCTCTGTTTCTCGCCCTCTGTTTCAACCCCTCTGATTCAGCCCCTCTGAATCAGCCCCTCTGATTCAGCCGCTCTGTTTCAGCCCCTCTGTTTCAGCCCCTCTGTTTCTCGCCCTCTGTTTCAGCCCCTCTGTTTCTCACCCTCTGTTTCAGCCCCTCTATTTCAGCCCCTCTGTTTCTCGCTCTCTGTTTCAGCCCATCTGTTTCTCGCCCTCTGTTTCAGCCCCTCTGATTAAGCCCCTCTGTTTCAGCCCCACTGTTTCTCGCCCTCTGTTTAAGCCCCTCTGTTTCAGCCCCTCTGTTTCTCGCCCACTGTTTCAGCCCCTCTGTTTCAGCCCCTCTGTTTCAGCCCCACTGTTTCTCGCCCTCTGTTTAAGCCCCTCTGTTTCTTGCCCTCTGTTTCAGCCCCTCTGTTTCTCGCCCTCTGTTTCAGCCTCTCTGTTTCTCGCCCTCCGATTCAGCCCCTCTGTTTCAGCCCCTCTGTTTCAGCCCCTCTGTTTCAACCCCTCTGTTTCTCGCCCTCTGTTTCAGCCCCTCTGTTTCTCGCCCTCTGTTTCAGCCACTCTGATTCAGCCACTCTGTTTCAGCCCCTCTGATTCAGCCACTCTGTTTCATCCCCTCTATTTCAGCCCCTTTGTTTCAGCCCCTCTGTTTCATCCACTCTGTTTCTCGCCCTCTGTTTCAGCCCCTCTGATTAAGCCCCTCTGTTTCAGCCCCTCTGAATCAGCCCCTCTGTTTCTCGCCCACTGTTTCAGCCCCTCTGTTTCTCACCCTCTGTTTCAGCCCCTCTGTTTCTCGCCCTCTGATTCAGCCCCTCTGTTTCAGCCCCTCTGTTTTAGCCCCTCTGTTTCTCGCCCACTGTTTCAGCCCCTCTGTTTCTCACCCTCTGTTTCAGCCCCTCTGTTTCTCGCTCTCTGTTTCAGCCCCTCTGTTTCTCGCCCTCTGTTTCAGCCCCTCTGATTCAGCCCCTCTGTTTCAGCCCTTCTGTTTCAGCCACTCTGTTTCTCGCCCTCTGTTTCAGCCCCTCTGTTTCTCGCCCTCTGTTTCAGCCCCTCTGTTTCAGCCCCTCTGTTTCAGCCCCTCCGATTCAGCCCCTCTGTTTCAGCCCCTCTATTTCTCGCCCTCTGTTTCAGCCCCTCTGTTTTAGCCCCACTGTTTCAGCCCCTTTGTTTCAGCCCCTCTGTTTCTCGCCCTCTGTTTCAGCCGCTCTGTTTCTCGCCCTCTGTATCAGCCCCTCTGTTTCAGCCCCACTGTTTCAGTCCCTCTGTTTCTCGCCCTCTGTTTCTGGCCCTCTGTTTCAGCCCCTCTGTTTCTCGCTCTCTGTTTCAGCCCCTCTGTTTCAGCCCCTCTGTTTCAGCCCCTCTGTTTCAGCCCCTCTCTTTCTCGCCCTGTTTCAGCCCCTCTGTTTCTTGCCCTCTGTTTCAGCCACTCTGTTTCTCGCCCTCTGTTTCAGCCTCTCTATTTCTCGCCCGCTGTTTCAGCCCCTCTGTTTCAGCCCCTCTGTTTCAGCCCCACTGTTTCAGCCCCTCTGTTTCTCGCCCTCTGTTTCAGCCCCTCAGTTTCTCGCCCTCTGTTTCAGCCTCTCTGTTTCTCGCCCTCTGTTTCAGCCCCTCTGTTTCAGCCCCTCTGTTTCAGCCCCTCTATTTCTCGCCCTCTGTTTCAGCCCGTCTGTTTCAGCCCCTCTATTTCAGCCCCTCTGTTTCTCGCCCTCTGTTTCTCGCCCGCTGTTTCAGCCCCTTTGTTTCTCGCCCTCTGTTTCAGCCCCTCTGTTTCAGCCCCTCTGATTCAGACCCTCTGTTTCAGCCCCTCTGTTTCAGCCCCTCTGTTTCTCGCCCTCAGTTTCTGCCCCTCTGTTCCTCGCCCTCTGTTTCAGCCCCTCTGTTTCAGCCCCTCTGTTTCAGCCCCTCTGTTTCTCGCCCTCTGTTTCAGTCCCTCTGTTTCTCGCCCTCTGTTTCAGACCCTCTTTTTCAGCCCCTCTGTTTCTCGCCCTCTGTTTCTGCCCCTCAGTTTCTCGCCCTCTGTTTCAGCCCCTCTGTTTCTCGCCTTCTGTTTCAGCCCCTCTGATTCAGCCCCTCTGTTTCAGCCCTTCTGATTCAGCCCCTCTGATTCAGCCCCTCTGTTTCTCGCCCTCTGTTTCAGCCTCTCTGTTTCAGCCCTTCTGTTTCAGCCACTCTGTTTCAGCCCCTCTGTTTCTTGCCCTCTGTTTCAGCCCCTCTGTTTCTCGACCTCTGTTTCAGTCTCTCTGTTTCTCGCCATCTGTTTCAGCCCCTCTGTTTCAGCTCCTCTGTTTCTCGCCCTCTGTTTCCGCCCCTCTGTTTCTCGCCCTCTGTTTCAGCCCCTCTGATTAAGCCCCTCTGTTTCAGCCCCTCTGAATCAGCCCCTCTGATTCAGCCCCTCTGTTTCAGCCCCTCAGTTTCAGCCCCTCTGTTTCTCGCCCACTGTTTCAGCCCCTCTGTTTCTCACCCTCTGTTTCAGCCCCTCTGTTTCTCGCTCTCTGTTTCAGCCCCTCTGTTTCTCGCCCTCTGTTTCAGCCCCTCTGATTCAGCCCCTCTGTTTCAGCCCTTCTGTTTCAGCCACTCTGTTTCTCGCCCTCTGTTTCAGCCCCTCTGTTTCTCGCCCTCTGTTTCAGCCCCTCTGTTTCTCGCCCTCTGTTTCAGCCCCTCCGATTCAGCCCCTCTGTTTCAGCCCCTCTATTTCTCGCCCTCTGTTTCAGCCCCTCTGTTTTAGCCCCACTGTTTCAGCCCCTTTGTTTCAGCCCCTCTGTTTCTCGCCCTCTGTTTCAGCCCCTCTGTTTCTCGCCCTCTGTTTCAGCCCCACTGTTTCAGTCCCTCTGTTTCTCGCCCTCTGTTTCTGGCCCTCTGTTTCAGCCCCTCTGTTTCTCGCTCTCTGTTTCAGCCCCTCTGTTTCAGCCCCTCTGTTTCAGCCCCTCTGTTTCAGCCCCTCTCTTTCTCGCCCTGTTTCAGCCCCTCTGTTTCAGCCCCTCTGTTTCAGCCCCACTGTTTCAGCCCCTCTGTTTCTCGCCCTCTGTTTCAGCCCCTCTGTTTCTCGCCCTCTGTTTCAGCCCCTCTGTTTCAGCCCCTCTGTTTCAGCCCCTCTATTTCTCGCCCTCTGTTTCAGCCCGTCTGTTTCTCGCCCTCTGTTTCAGCCTCTCTGTTTCTCGCCCTCTGTTTCAGCCCCTCTGTTTCAGCCCCTCTGTTTCAGCTCCTCTATTTCTCGCCCTCTGCATCAGCCGCTTTGTTTCAGCCCCTCTGTTTCAGCCCCTCTTTTTCAGCCCCTCTGTTTCTCGCCCTCTGTTTCTCGCCCTCTGTTTCAGCCCCTCTGTTTTTCGCCCTCTGTTTCAGCCCCTCTGTTTCAGCCCCTCTGATTCAGCCCGTCTGATTCAGCCCCTCTGTTTCTCGCCCTCTGTTCCAGCCACTCTGTTCCAGCCCCTCTGTTTCTTGCCCTCTGTTTCAGCCCTTCTGATTCAGCCCCTCTGATTCAGCCCCTCTGTTTCTCGCCCTCTGTTTCAGCCCCTCTGTTTCTGCCCTTCTGTTTCAGCCTCTCTGTTTCAGCCCCTCTGTTTCTTGCCCTCTGTTTCAGCCCCTCTGTTTCTCGACCTCTGTTTCAGTCTCTCTGTTTCTCGCCATCTGTTTCAGCCCCTCTGTTTCGCGCTCTCTGTTTCAGCCCCTCTGTTTCAGCTCCTCTGTTTCTCGCCCTCTTTTTCTGCCCCTCTGTTTCTCGCCCTCTGTTTCAGCCTCTCTGTTTCTCGCCCTCTGTTTCAGCCCCTCTGATTAAGCCCCTCTGTTTCAGCCCCTCTGAATCAGCCCCTCTGATTCAG